>NC_089251.1:103836002-104152668 GCF_963930625.1 Muntiacus reevesi
GTCAGACACAACTGAAGCGACTTAGCATGCAGACAGGCAGCGTGATTTAGGGTCTATACTATTAACTACTGTCCTACACTACCTTTTTCATAATTCTGAAACAAAGGATAATAGTTCAAATGCTAAACTGTACTGCGGGCTTACTGTGTGCTGGGCACCTTGTAAGCATCACCCCATTTACTCCCAAAGCCCCCCTATAAGGAAGCTTCTAGGTGTCTGATTACCATTTGCTCAGTGAAAGAAGGAATGCGTGATTTTTAAAGGTGCCCCCTGCCTAGTTCTGAGCCTCTAGGATTCCTGGAGGGTACACTTATCCCCACAAATAGACCACCATGAGCAGGGCCAGGGACGTATGCTGGCTGGTTGTGGGCTGGTTAGCCACTCAGTCGCGTCCGACCCTCTGATGGCCCCAGGAGTCGGAGCCCGCCAGCCTCCTCTGTTCACGGGATTTCCCAGATGAGAACACTGGAGTGCCATTTCCTCCTCCAAGGGATCTTCCTGACCCAGGGGTCAAACGCGTCACTCCTGCCTTGCAGGTGGAGTCTTTATCATCTGAGCTATCGGAGAAGCCCCACCAGAGAATTTTGCTAAGCTCTAATCGACATGGTGCCTTGATCTCTGGGGCACCTGAGTTAAGCAGAGCCACCCACAGGAGCAGTTCCCCCAGGGATCTCAATTAACCATCTGCTTGAGAACTGAGGTGTGTCAGGTAAATGAGCATCAGCAATGGCTAAAATGCGCACTTAGGGCTACAGGTGCCGATAGACACACGCTGTTTTCTTCTCTCCAAAGATGGAGGTGGTGCGGTTTCACGTGGTGTGGGAGCCCTGGGGTCTGGGGGTTCCAGTTCCAAACCTAAACTGTGAGTCCCAGAAAGTCACTTCACCCCTTAAGTTTCCCCACTGGTAACATAGGAATAAATAATCCCTTTCTGTAGACTCAGGGTGAGGCTGAAGTGAGTTAACACACGTTAAGGGCTTAGGACAGCTCCTGGCTCCTGACTTTTGGCCACGGTTGGTTCTTGCCGTGGAATCCAGGCTTTCGGTGAGTTCTAGAAAAGTTAGATTGCAGACTCTGACTGTGGATAATTGAAACATTCTGGTGTATCTCTCCCCTCTGGAGTCCCTACCCCACTTCCCATCTGCTTGCTACCATCTCACACTCAATTACAATTCGCCATCTATTGTTCTCCCATTGTTTCCTGTTTGTTCTGCCTCCCTTGCGACGGCACGTGGTGGCTGGCTGAGTGAATGGATGGCTCATACCTGCTTCCTCTCACTAGACCTTAAAATAGAGTTGCCAGGCGCCTGTCACCCCCGCCCGATCGTGAGAGCGCCTACCGCGAGCATCTGGCACTGCGCCCGGCACCTAGTAGGTGTCAGGAAGCGTTCGTCGGATTTAATTAAACTTAACTGGAGTGAAAACCCCTTGCAGGAAGGAAACACTCACCCCTCTTCATTTTCTCTGCACCCCCCACTGCACTTGACCCAAGGCTACAAGAAGCCAGGACTGACAGCCTTCCCTAAGCAAAGGCCGACGTTTCCAGCCCCTGTCCTGCGGATGACAAGGAGGTGGGAGAAACGAGCTGCAGGAATCCTATAACCAGCGCATTTCTAGCATGCGCTAAGCTGTTTCATAGCGATTTGCCGGTTCATCTTTCGAATATGTCTGCCAAGGATTAGTCCCATTTAGCAAATCGGGAAGCTGAGGCTCACAGTTTCGGTAATCTGCCCAAGGATGAAATGGAGGTGGTGGTGAGCTTGCTGAAATGCTGGTTCCATGTCTGAAATCTCAATGCCGCGCGGTGCCCGGGGGCACAGGCTTTGGCAAACCAGCCCGTGGTGGGTAGTGAGAACGGAGCAGAGCGCTGGCGGGCGGCGGGACCAACCAGAATAAGCCAGCTTTAGGGGGAAGGAAGAAAAGAGGGCAGACCACTGGCTTCAAATCTCTCTCAGTCATCAGCTCTCGCTCCGCGGTCATCCTCCCGCTCCGCGGTCCCCCGGGTCTAGGCTACCCATCTCTCCGGCTTAAACGGCAACCTGTATTTCCAGTCTCTTCAAAATGCAACTCAGGTCATGTTGCTGCTCTTGTCTGAAGCTTTCAATGGCTCCCTACTGCTCTCAGGACAAAGAAAAACTCACAACCAGCGCTGGGCTGGTAAACCTGCTCTGTGGGGGGCCAGGCTGGGGGCAGGGGAAGGCAATAAACAAGAAAGCCCTGATTTGCAGTGGTGGCTGATTTCCACGGTGAAAGGATGCCCACCGGGCCATCTGTTTCAATCTAGCAGCAGTTTGAGAACTGGTTCACAATTCCCAGCAATGTCACAGTCAGCTCTCAGGAGCTGGCGGGAACCGGCCCCCGCACACCACTGTGAGCGGTGACCGCTGCCAGTGCTCCGAGCGGCTCTCCAGCCCCACTGGGTACCTCATCCCCCACCTTGCCCTCCCACCACCACATCCTGCCTCCCACACTCCCCCCGCCCCCAGCCAGCTGCCACGAGGCTTTTGCACATGCTGTTCCCTCCACCTGCCACACTTGTCCTCTGCCTACTGCCGCCTCCTCAGATCACAGCACAGGGTCACTTTCTCAGGCCTGGGGGGGTGCCTTCACGCTTGGTTCCACCGGGTACCTGATGCCCTGAGCACAGTGGACCACGGTGATCTCTGCACTCCCGGTTATCTTCCCCGCCAGGCTGTAAGCCCCAGGTGGCAGGGCCCTCGTTTATATGCCCAGCAGGGACATCATTGTCACAGCAGTTGATGCCGGGGGCACCCCTGGAATTGTGCAGCATTTGTCCTCTGCCCTAGCAGCCCCGTTGGACTTCCCTGGGGGCTCAACTGGTAAAGAAGCTGCCTGCAATGCGGGAAACCTGGGTTCGATCCCGGGGTTGGGAAGATGCCCTGGAGAAGGGAAGGGCTACGCCCTCTAGTATTCCGGTCTAGTGAATCCGATGGGCAGAGGAGCCCGCCGGGCTAGAGTCCAGGAGGTCACAAAGAGTCGGACATGACTGAGCGACCTCCGCTCTCACACGTCTCCCCGCTCCCAGCACAGGACCTGGCCCGTCCGAGGGCATCGGTGAACTCTCTCTGAACCTTCAGTGAAGCCCTGCTCTCCTTGTGCTTCTCTTTGGGCAGCTCCGCCTACCTCCATCGAGGTGGTGGCCGCTGACACCCCGGCCCCCTTCAGCCGCTACCAAGCCCGGAACTTCACGCTGGTCTGCATCGTGTCGGGAGGGAAGCCGGCGCCCACGGTGAGTACCGCCGCGGCTGCCCCGGCTGCGTCCCCTCCCGCATGGCCTGCCCAGCGGCCCGTGTCAGCACGGAGCCCTCTGCAGAGCGAGGGTGCTCTCTGCGCCGTCCGCCTGGTCCCACCCTGCCCACGCAGCTGACCCACCCAGATGTCCGTGGGTCTCTTGCCTTCTGGTGAGGTGAGGAGGACCCCACGTCTCCTGGACCCTGCAGTCCCTGAGCTGCAGTGAGGGTGGTCTTCAGGGGGTCCCAGCTTCAATCATACTCTACCCCAACGATTGAACAGGGTGGAGGCAGATGAGGCCCCGGAAGGGAAGGCAAGTGGAGAGAGGCCCCCACTGCATCCTGGACAGAGCTGGGACTCGAGGTCCAAGGACTGGAGGTCGAGGTCCTCCAGCTCCAAGCCCACTGCGGAGGGCAGGAAGGAAGGCGCGAGGGAGGGAAGGGAGAGGAAAGGGGGGAGAAAGGAAACGGGGACTCTCTGTTTTGGCACCAGCTCCTTATTAGACCCACCCCACCCACTTTGGGGGGGCTTCCCTGCTGGCTCAGCGGTGAGGAGCCCACCTGCAATGCAGGAGATGCAGGCTCCATCCCTGTATCGGGAAGAGACCCCGGAAGAGGGCACGGCAACCCCCTCCAGTGTTCTTGCCTGGAGGCTTCCCTGGACAGAGGAACCCTGCTGGGCTATAGTCCACTGGGGCCACAAGAGCCAGACACGGCTGAGCGACTAAGCCGTCTCCGCCGACCACCTTGAGGTCTGTTGGTGCGGCTTCTGAGTTATTATCGTAGCAGCTTGAAGGGGTCGGGGGGAGGGGAGGGCCTGAGAGCATCCGGGGAGCTGGGTTCCAGCCCCTGACGTCACATGTGCTGAGTGACCCTGAGCAGGAATGCCCCCCTCTGCTTCTCAGGCTTTTTGAGGAGGTTTAGGGTGTGGACAGTATCACAGCTTTCCAGCTTTTTTAGAAGCAGCAGGACCTGTTTCATCTAAATGAAATATGCGTGGAAGCCCCGTGGAGAAGATCTTTAGAAGTGAAGGAAGGGCAGGTTGCCCTAATGGGTCCCTGAGGCTCATCTGTGGGATGCTTAGGGCTCCCTGCAAACTCCCCTGATGGCTCAGCTGGGAAAGAATCCACCTGCAATGCAGGAGTCACAGGGGACGTGGCTTTGATCCGTGTTGGGGAGATCCCCTGGAGGAGGGCATGGCAACCCACTCCTTATTCTTGCCCGGAGAGTCCCCATGGATAGAGGAGCCTGGCGGGCTGCCGTCCACGGGGTCGCAGGGTCGGCCACGACTGAGCATAGAGTGGGGCCATGGGCAGGGGGCGCAGAGTTCCAGGTGGGGAGGCCATTCTCCTTCCAGACTCTCGACTGTCTCACTGGGAGGACCCGTGGGGGTGATCTTGGAGCCTGGGCCAGTTCACCCCAGGCCATGGCCCAGGGAGACCCAGCTGCCCAGGACGGGACAGGAGAAAACAGGTGTGAAGAGAACGGGAACAGGGCAACCAGCGGGTGCGCGGGGCACAGCGGGCCGCGGCGGGGTGCAGAGAGCACCTGCAGTAAGGGCCTGCCCCCTGACCGTACGGCCCCCAGGACACAGACCCAAGCGGCCGCCAAGCAGCAACCGGTGAGGGCAGGACACGGCCCCAGGGTTTCCCCTTTGGAGCCCATGGGGAGGGCTGGCCTCCCTACAGGGAGACAAGCTGGTCTTTTTCCCAAAGAAAAACTCCTTTTTTGCTCAGCACACATACACAAATTCTACTCACAGTCCCAAGGCTGCCGGAAGCTCTCCCCCTGTCCCCCACCCCCGCCCCAGCCCGCTGGCTCCTGCCATTTAAGACACAGCAATACGAAATTCAAATATATACGAGATCCTCATCTCCCCGCATTCCAGGCACCTTATGTTTGGCTGGGACGTCAGAACTTGAAAGAATTCTTTGATATAAATTACAAACCTGCTTTTGAAGCACTTTTCAAAAAAAAGGGGAAAGAAAGAAAAACCCCAAAGCAGGCTATTATGTGCATAAGAGATTCTCCGTCGGAGCTATAAACGCTGACAGCCTCTGTGCGCCCTGCATTTCGTGCACCCTCCCACACCCTCCTCCCCGCGGCCTCCAGCTCCCTCTCCCCACCGGCAGCAGCGTCCCCAGAGCTGTTGCCTGGCCTCTCCTCTCCCTGTCTCCCATCGATTTATTTATCTGATTTATTAAAAAAAAAATACACCCAATCCCCACAGGCCTCTGGGCGTATGTACCAAAATAAAAAGACAGCAAATTAAATTAAATGCTGCCTCTCAAAACTCGAAGTCCCTATTAGCAGAGAAAGCGAGAAGATGCCGGCTTTTGCCCCATCCTGCACCTAGCGCCCTCCCACACACACAGCTGTTTCCTGCCTCCCATCTCTAACACCGCCAAAATGTGCGCACGCACGCATGCGCTCACACACACACACACACACACACACACACACACACACACCCCTCCTCCACCTTCTGACATCTCATTTACTCTCTGGTGCTCCCCTCCTTCTTGCCCCACTCTCTCCAGGTGGGCGGCCTGGGGTTGGGGGAGGGCTGCCAGGGCTGTGTCCAGGGTCCTGTTTTTGCACACTGTTCCTGAGCATCCAAGAAAGTAGGTGTTCGTATTCCCTTTGTGGGCATGCGTGCTAAGTTGCTTCAGACCCTGTGCGACCCCATGGACCGTAGCCCGCCAGGCTCCTCTATCCATAGAGTTCTCCAGAAAAGAATACTGGAGTGGGTTGCCATGTCCTCCTCCAGGGGATCTTCCAGACCCAGGGCTTGAACCTGTGTCTCCTGTGACTCCTGCATTGCAGGTGGATTCTCTGCCGCTGAGCCACCGGGGAAGCCCCAGTATTCCAAGGAAACTGAGGCTCAGAGAAACTCACAGGCTCAGCCTCTGCCACCGGAGCCTGCGTGTCCCCGTTTACCCGAGCTGCCTCAGAGCACTAGGGGTGCTGGACGGGGAGGGGCAGAGAGGGGTCCATCCAGAAGGCTACGAGGAGCAGGAGGGGCCTCCTGCGGCCAGTTCCTCTGAGAGCACCTTGGGAGGTCCCGGTCGCTGGCGCCAAATCTTTCCCCCCACCCTCCTTGCGATTTCAGGTTTATTTCAAGCGAGATGGGGAACCCATCGACGCAGTGCCCCTGTCGGAGCCGCCGGCGGCCAGCTCTGGTCCCCTGCAGGACAGCAGGCCCTTCCGCAGCCTCCTGCACCGTGACCTGGACGACACCAAGATGCAGAGGTCGCTGTCCCTGCTGGACGCTGAGAACCGGGGCGGGCGTCCCTCCACGGAGCACCCCTCCCGCAGCCTGACCCCGGACCCCAGCAGCGTCATCCAGCCGACCACCGAGAATATCCCCGAGACAGTGGTGAGCCGTGAGTTCCCCCACTGGGTGCACGGCTCTGAGCCCGTCTACTTCCTGCGGCACAGCCACAGCCCGGGCGGCGACGGCACGGTGGAGGTGCGCGCTCTGCTCACCTGGACGCTCAACCCACAGACCGACAACGAGGCCCTCTTCAGCTGCGAGGTCAAGCATCCGGCGCTGTCAATGCCCATGCAGGCTGAGGTCACGCTGGGTGAGGACCGCTGGGAGCCCCTCTGCAGCTCCCCCTTCCCCGCAGAGCTGGGCGGTGGGGAGCCTTGGACCCGGAGACGGGGAGAAGATGGAGCAAGCTGGGGTTTGGGTCGGGCACGGAGGTCAGGGTCAGGCTCTTTGGGAGGTTTGCTGAGCTGGGTTGGAGGACATGGGAGGCAACGGGGAGGTCTGGGGAGTCTGGTCCAACACAATCAGGAATGTGGAAGTCTCGGAAGTTTGCTAGATCAGTGTCAGAAACACGGGAGGTTTTCAAGGTTGAAGATGGGTGGAACGTGCCAGTCCCAAGGAAGTTTGCTGCGTGAGTGATGGATACGCAGGACGTGGGACTCGTAAGGTAGGGTTGCGGAGTCAGGTCAGGGAAAGATGAGGACGTGGAGGTGACGGGGGCGTTTCTCAACTGAATAGGAGACCCACGAGCCCAGGGAAGAGTCACTAGGCACGGATCATGAGCGTGGCAGGTCGGAAGCTGGTCGGATCAGGGTCAGGACTCCTAGCAGTTGTGGAAGCTTGGCCAGCATGGGGTGAGGAACGTACCGGATGTGGGAGGGTACCGCTCTGGCTGAGCACCATGGAAACCCCGCCACCTGCAGGGATACGGGAAGTGGCTCAACCAGGGAACTGGATGCCCAGGGTCAGCTCAGCCTGAGAATCCAGTCCCCAACCAGGACCTGCCTCCTCTTCCTGCGGAGCATCAACTCGGCCTGTCCCCAGAGCAGCTCCCTAAGATCTGACCCGTGTCCCCTCATCCGTCTCCCAGCTGAGGAGAGGCAGGGAGAAGGGACATGTGGAATCTTCTCTAGACACATGAGACTCCTCGAGCCAGTTTGTACTGACTGGGGCAGGGCAGGGCAGGGAGATGGCCTCAATGACCCTGTACTGGTCCCCTCTGCCCGCAACACTCTGGGCCTTGACTTTCAGCAGCCGGCAGCTCAGCTCAGAGCCCAAGGTGCCTGGGCTCGTCCCTGCAGCTCCCCCAGTGGTGAGCAGCTGCCTGGAAACATCCGCAGCCCCCAGCCCAGACCCACCCCCCCCCCCACGACCAAGGACAGAGAACAGTGACTGATGATGGCTGAGACCCCAGCCTGTGCTGGTGCGGGCGGCGGGGGGCGTCCAAAGGGCATCTCTGTTTTCAGCTAGCCCACCAGGAAACCCAGCACCAACTCTGCACCAGACACCAAGAGAAAGGATCTCGTGTACATATACACCTAATATGCGCCAGGAACATGTGCCAGGGTCCTCTCGTTCACTCTTCACAAGCGGTTTACCATGCAGCCCCATTTTACAGATGAGCAAAACTGAGCCTCACTTTGGTGCGATCCCTTCCTTTGAGTCACCGACTTATAAGCAGCAGAGCTGGAATTTTCAGACATTCTGTTGGTGCCTTCTCCACTCCCCTCTACGCCAGCCACTGAGCCTACCAGCCCCAGGATGGGACACACTTGCTGGCTATGGGTTAGTTCTCTGAAGACCCATGAAAAGGTCTCTGATTCCCAGAGGCCGCTGGCCCACACGGAAAATGACCATAAGGGCTAACTAGCATTTACTGAACACCTACTGTATACCACAGACCGTCGCTTTCCTCGTAGGAGCCCAGCGGATACCCTGATTGCTAACCCTCACGGTCACCTAATGAGGTTAGGGCTAGCAGTGTCCCATAGCACAGAGCAGGCACCCGAGACCCGGGGAGGTGAAGTACGTTGTCCGCGGTGAGTAGGGCAGGGTGCAAGGGCTCCAGCGTGGCTCGGTTTTGCCCCTAGCCTCCACTCGCTGAGCTGCTTCGGGGCACCTGCTGCCACGGCGCCTGCCCCGTGGGTACATTTGCTCATCACACCAGGGGAACTCGGCAAGCACCCGCTGTGGGCAGGCCCTGTGTCGGGCGCCAGGGTCGCTCCCACGCAGAGCGTGCCCAGACCCCTCTCCCAGCCTCCCCACTTTGCCAGGCAGCCCCGCCCCCCGTTTCTCTGGACCCTCCATCCTTCCCAGAGTGCTTCCTTGCATTTGAGCCTTCCTGTCCGCGGGGTACAGTCTACTTCCAGGCTGGGAGTCAGAGCAGCCTCAACCGCTCATCAGGAGGCTTGATCTGTGAAGGCCACCCCTGGACTCTCTCGCCGAAGCCTTGGCTCCCCACGAGAGGGCTCCCTGCCCCCACCCCACCCTAGAGAATGAGGAAGATGAGAGCAGATGAGGCTTCCGAGCAGCCGGGTTGGAGCTTGCAGCTCCCTGCTCCCCGGGATGGAGTGGCGCTGAGCCATCTTCCCGACGCCCGTCCCAAGCCATGTCAGAGCGCTTGCCTGCCTGGCCCTAGGTTCCAGACGGTTCCTCCCTCCAAGTGGAGCCACCCTGACATGCACCCCCAATCGTCCTCACCAGAGCAAGAGAATGGCCCTCTCACAGGCCGTGAGTGGACACGACGGACACGTGTGTGTCCACAGGGGATAGGGGACCCAGCAGGGCCACCCAGGGGAAGGGACCCTCAGGCTGGCTTCCTGTCCCATCTCAACTACGGTCAGCTGGGAGGGTCTCAAGCTACTTAGGACTCCGAGCCTCGTTTCCTGACCTGCTGAGTGGGGGAAGCGATTGTAACCTTGTGTACGTGTGGGGCACACCCTGGAGCCAGGCTCTGTTCCAGATGCTTTCCCCACAAGATCTCCTTGCAGGGACCCTAAAAGGCAGCTGAGAGATGCCATCAATATCCCTATTTTATAAGTGAGGGGACCCGGGCTTAGAGCAGCTCTCCTTGGGTCACCCAGCCAGGTCTGACCCCAGAGCCCATGCTCTTAACCACTGCACCCTGCTGCTCACCGGTGGGGCTGAGGTGAGGAGCCAGGCAGCCAGTGACTTTGGCCAGGATGGTGGTGTGAGCCGGGGGGTCCTGAGTGAGGGCCTGCACGTCACACCATCAAGGCCTCCTGCCCTCTGGCCATGCGGTGAGAAGGCGCGCCGCAGGAGGTGAGCTCAGGGCACACGTCCCCATCACCTGCTTAGGGCTCCCAAGGTCAGGCCAGCGAGGGTGGGGCACGCCTCCCGTGTTTCCCTTTTCCCTGTGTGTGCGCGCCAAGTTGCCTCAATCGCGTCCGACTATGACCCTGTGGACTGTAGGCATTCCCCCTGCCAGGGATGCCCCCTCAGCTCAGATGCCACTGCCCCCAAGAAGACAGATGCCCGGTGGTCCTAGAGCCCGTGTCAGCAGATGGCAACTACCTTCTTCCCATTGATCAAACTGGAACGCTTGGAGTCACCCACTTCTCTCCTGCCCCACAGCTGAGCCATCCTTGAAAGTGAAAGTCACTCAGTCGTGTCTGACTCTTTGCGACCCTCATGGATTATACAGTCCATGGAATTCTCCAGGCCAGAATACTGGAGTGGGCAGCCGTTCCCTTCTCCAGCAGATCTTCCCGACCCCGGGATTGAACCGGGTTCTCCTGCACTGCGGGCGGCTCCTTCACCGAGCGCCCGGCAGCTCCGCCTCAGCATCTGTCCCACCGCCACCTGCCTTGGGGTCTCCCTCCCAGCCTCCCAGTCTAAACACCGGCAGCTCACGCTGGGTCAGCGCAGCAGCCCCGAACTGGCCTTCCTGCTCCCGCTCGTGTCCTTTTCTACTCTCCACCCTGGCTGACCTAAAACATAAATCCACATACACACCCACCCCAAACCCTACGGCAGTAGACAGATTGATAGAACAAAGACACTCCAGAAATAGACCCACATACAGTCAATGGATTTTTGACAAAGGCTCCCCCACCCCCCCCCCCCCGGCCCCAGGCTGTTCAGTGGGAAGACAGAACTCTTCTTAACACATGGGCCTGGAACTGCTGGATTCACTTAAGGAAGAAATGAACCTGACCCCTACCTTGCATACACACAATTAATCTGAGATGAGTCACAGACCCAAACGTAAAACCCAGCATCATAAAAACTTCTAGGGCAAAACACAGGAATATATCTTTGTGACATTGAGGTGGGCAAGGATTTCTTACAAAGATCACAAAAAGCACTAAATGCAAATTTGAAAATTGGTGAATTGGACTTAATCAAAATTCAAACCTTCAGGTCCTCTGAAGACACTTTCAAGAAAATGAAATGGGGTGAGATGAAAAAGCAAACTACAAACTGAGAGAAAATACTCCCAAGACTTATATGGTGAGGGATTTGTATCCTGAATATATAAAGAACCACTGCAGATCAATAACAACACATTTCTAAAGAGAGGATATACAAATGGCCAAACCGCATATAAAAAGGTATATAAATAACATCATTAAGGACACAAAGACTAAAACCTAAGTGAGATACTGATTCACAACGACTAAAATGCCTGCAACAGAAAGATGGACATCACCAGATGCTGGCAAGGACTGGAATAATAAGAGCCTTCATACGGTGTGGGGTGTATGAAACAGCACTGCTGCTTTGGCAAACTGCTAGTTTCTTACAAAGATAAGAATACTCCTCTCCACCCTATGACCCAGCAATTTTACTCATAAATACTTAACCAAGAAAAATGAAAGCATACGTCCACGAAGACTGGGGGCTTCCCAGGTGGTGCGAGTGGTGAAGAATCCACATGCCAGTGCAGGACTTGCAAGAGATGTGGGTTTGATCCCTGGGTTCGAAAGATCCCATGGAGGGTTAAATGGCATCCCACTCCAGTCTTCTTGCCTGGAGAATCCCACGGACAGATAAGCCTGGCAGGCTACAGTCCATGGGGTCGCAAAGAGTCACCCACGACTAAACACACACAAAGCCTTGGATGTTCACAGCAGCTTTACCCATAACAACAACAAAAACTGTTAAAGAGAGAAAGAAACATGCAACTAGGAAAATGGATGACGAAATCTGTGATACCTTCATATAACGAATCACTTCTCATGCATACAGAAGAATAAACTCCTAATAGGCCAACAACATAGACGACGCTCAGAAACGCCGTGCTGAGTGCAGACGGACAGCAGAGCACACACAGCCCGGCTCCATTCACACGGACCGCTAGGACGTGAACCAACCTCTGAGCGTGGACAGCAGGGCGGTGTTCACCTGTGAGCCGTGGAAACTGACTGGGAGGACGTCTCAGGGAACCTTGGGGGAGGGGGATGGGAACGTTCTCGAATTTGACTGGGAGAGTGCTTACACAGGTGTTCACGTTTAGTAGGGTTTGCCAAATAGTGTTCTTAAGAACAGCGCATTTCCCTTCTGTGAGCTTCATCACAATTTAAGAATATATGAAAGCCAAACAAAGCAATCCAAAACAGACTGCATCGCGTGTAGACTTGCACCCCCACAGAGCTCATCCTTCACGCTCTCCTCTGCTCCATCTGCTCCAGCCACAGGGTTCTGCTTACCCTTCCTCGAACACGCCCAGCTCAGGCCCACCGCCATGACTTTGCACTGTCCTTCCTTTCTGCCTGGAATAACCTGACCCCAGATCATCTCAATCCCTCCTCCACTCAGGTCCTGCTCCCGCCACATCTTTGCCGTGTGACCTCCTGGGAGCCAGTTACGTAACCTGCAAAATGAGTTTCGTGGCAACTTGCTCTAAGCATCAGGATGGGGAGTGGGGGGCGGACGGTCCTAGAACGGAGTCTAGTGCGTGTCAGGCGCCTGATGAACGTGAGCCCCCTCTCCTGGGGGCCAGGAGACCCAGGCGGCCTGAAGCGGGTGGGCAGGGCCTTTAGAAAAGCGGGCAGTGAGGACTCTGACCCAGGAGCTGTCTGCTCCTCCTGCTCCCGTCTCCGCGACGGGGGCTCTTCTATGCCCCCTGCTGGCTGCAGAGGGACAGCGCCACCCACGCAGGACAAGAAGAGGAGACAGACCGTCCCCCGCGGCGCTCCTCGCCTGCAGAGGGGCCTTGACAGCGCTTCAGAGTTCACGAGAAAGGCGAGAAAGCGACTTGAGTCCCCTAAGCCTTCATTGCCTCATGAGGACAACCGCAAGAGGTTGGAGATTTGAATGGGATCATGCATCCTGAGGTGCTTAACCGAGTGCCTGGCCCTCAGGATGTGCTGGACAAATGCCCTCAAACCCACACCGTCTCCCAGCACTCCTGACAGCCCAGCCTGGTGGGCGGGCAAGGTTGCCGTGGCTGTTCCCATCCTGCATTTGGGAAGAGCCAGGGAAGGTTCTGGTCCCGGGGCGCACAGGCTCTCCTCTCCCGCGTGGTGGACGCAGCCGTGGGAGCCGCCCCCGCCTGCCCCGTCCCTCCGTCCCGACGCAGCCCTGGCTGTTCCCCGATGCGTCTCTCCGCCCCACGCGGCCCTTCAGATGTCTTGCTCGTGATTTAATTAACAGTCCTTTGCTGTCCTTCTGGGAGAATGAAACTGGCAGTGCCTGGGAGATCACTCACATCCGCCAGCTGCTCTGAGTTCTTCTCTGAGAGCTCTGACTGGGAAAGAGAGGTTTCGGGAGCTGGTGGGGCCGATGAGGAGGTCCCGGGCCAGCAGTCCCAGAGCCTGGGGACAAAGCTCTTCTCCTGCTGCCAGCCCTGGAGATGCTCGCAGAGAGTGGCACAGAGCGAGGCACTCCAACTTAAACCCCACCTCTCTCCCGGGCCCAGAAACCCATGACCCCCGACCTTCAACCTCAGCGCCACGGCCTGGCTGTTCCCTCCAGCTGGAGCCCTTCCCAGGAGCTTCCTCTCAGCTGACAGAGCAGCTCCTCGGAGGAGACCCTCGGACCCTGACTCCCCACGGTCCGAGTCTCATGATGCTGATAGGTTCTCCTTCAGGTACTGACTGTGTGTCGAATGTCTCCCCCACTGAAGTGTGAGCTCCGTGTCAGCAGGCGCACGCCTCCGTCCCCAGCCCTGCACGCAGCTGGCTCAGAGACTCCTTGCTGGATGAACGAGGGAGTGATGGAAGGATCTGGCAGACAGAAGCTGGGTGTGGAAGTCGCAGGAGGAGAAACTGGCCCTGTGGGTGACCTTGGATAAACCCCTTCGTTACCCCTGGGCTATGGCTTTTCCAGTGGTCATGTATGGATGTGAGAGTTGGACTATAAAGAAACTGAGCGCCGAAGAATTGATGCTTTTGAACTGTGGTGTTGGAGAAGACGCTCGAGAGTCCCTTGGACTACAAGGAGATCCAACCAGTCCATCCTAAGGGAGATCAGTCCTGGGTGTTCATTGGAAGGACTGATGCTGAAGCTGAAGCTCCAATTCTTTGGCTACCTGATGCGAAGAGCTGACTCATCAGAGAAGACCCTGATGCTGGGAAAGAATGAAGGCAGGAGGAGAAGGGGACGACAGAGGATGAGATGGTTGGATGGCATCACCGACTCAATGGACATGAGTTTCAGTAAACTCCGGGAGTTGGTGATGGACGGGGAGGCCTGAGGTGCTGCAGTCCATGGGGTCGCAAAGAGCTGGACACAACTGAGCGACTGAACTGAACTGAACCCCTGGGCTGCGGTTTCCCGATCTGAAACCTGAGAGGATGAAGCCAGTGATCTCCGTGGCTCTTCCCTCCCTGATATTCTATAGTCTCCCCTGGGGTGTCGTGTCTCCCAAGTTCAGAGTAGTTACAGGGCTTGAAACTGACACCAGATGAGGAAGAGAATCAGGACACAGACCAGGCCCAAGGAGGGAGACGGCTCCCCCCATATTTTGCCACCTTCCACTCACCTCCAACCCAGAGATTCCAGAAAAAAAAAACAAACCGCGGGTCAGATTAACTTGGAAGACAGTGCTCTGGGGCAGAAATGATGAGACCCGACATTCGGCCCTGGGGCCTCCTCACTGTGGGACCTTTGGCAAGTTGCTTCCGCTCTCTGAGCCTCAGTTAACTCGGCTGTACAATGGGGACGACCTGGCAAGACTGCAGCTCACAGGCGTTTAGTGCACATACGAGCGGGCGTGTCTGGCGGCACTGGCTGCTGGAGCAGATTCCTGCCTGTCTGCAGCCGAGTCGTCTCCGGGCGGCACCTCCCCGGGGCATCCCCGACTCCCCTGTCCCCCGGGCGCCTCTGATCTGACCCCTCATCACACCGGTTTGCGACGGTCTTTTGCCCGCACTGAGAGTGGACCCCACCAGGGCCGGGGTGTGTTCCAGGGGCCATGAAACCCCCGGCTCTCGGCCAGGGCTTGGGAACTGTGTGTGAGTGAGTGCAGTGGATGGGAGCCTTCTCTTCCGTCCCCCCGCCCCTCCTTCCTTTGCTGAGTCCCCTCTGACCCGACCTTCTCCTCCTTCACAGTTGCCCCCAAAGGACCCAAAATCATGATGACGCCCAGCAGAGCCCGGGTCGGGGACACCGTGAGGATTCTGGTCCACGGGTTTCAGGTCAGCCTCGCTCTGAGCACCTGAGAGGCGGGCGGGAGGTGGTCGGGGCCCAGCCTTACCCCCCTTCAGCTCCAGCACCGCCAGCAGGCCTGTCTCCTAACCTGCGTGACGGCAGAGTCGGCTTACTCGAGGAACCGCACGGGGCGCGTGCACGGCTTTGCCCGCCCATCTCCAGCTCAGAGCACGCGTGGCACGTGGCCTTGCCCTTCTTTTCAGCCCTGGAGTCCTCTTCTTCCCAAGGTTCCGGGCAGCCACTCCCAACCGTGGGATGAGAATGTGTTGCCCGCACCCCGCCAGGCCCTGCCTCTGGCCCCTTCCCGCTCTGGCAGGAAGGGTCCTCCTGTGACTCCGCCCTCCCTGCTCTGGCCAACAGAACGAGGTCTTCCCGGAGCCCATGTTCACGTGGACGCGGGTGGGGAGCCGCCTGCTGGACGGCAGCGCCGAGTTTGACGGGAAGGAGCTGGTGCTGGAGCGCGTGCCGGCCGAGCTCAACGGCTCCATGTACCGCTGCATGGCCCAGAACCCGCTGGGCTCCACCGACACGCACACCCGGCTCATCGTGTTTGGTAGGCTGTGCAGACCAAGGGATCGGGAGGGCTACCTGGGGCAGGTGGGGCTGTCCCAAGGAGGTGGGAGCAGCAGGGCCTGAGTTCCCCAAATTTGCCCTGAGGAGGCGCCCCGCGGTGAGGCCCCGGAGTGCTGCGGTTGAAACAAGAGCCGCCTTGGAGCTCGAGAGCCCTGGGTTCAAACCTCAGATTTCCCACTCGGTGACGGGGCAACTCTGGGCAGGCGGTTTCCCTGCCCTCAGTCTTGCCATCTGTAGAATGGGGCCAATACCTCCCAGTCTGCACAGGCCGTGCGCCCGCCCCGAGAGGCGTGGTGACGTGACGCTCAGTGGGTGCTGGAAAAGGGGCCTCCTTTGCCGAGTTCCGAATGCCGTCCATGCTCTAGTTCTCTTTCTGTTCTTCCCAACAGAAAACCCGAATATCCCAAGAGGAACGGAAGACTCCAATGGTAAGCCTCCAACCTCAGAGCTTCCGGCGTGCAAGCTCTGTCCCCCAAACAGTCCCTTTGCCTGCCCCTGCCCCTCCCCCAGGCCTTAGGCACGTGCCTGTCCTCCAGTTGGGCAGAGTCTGGGTCAAAGGTCAGGAGTGGGCACTAAAGCCGTTAAGGGGGACCCAGTGTCCCTAAGCAGCTGGCAGGGATCCCCAGGGACCAGGTCTTCTCGGGAGCCCAGCTTCCATGACCCCAAGAAGACGTGTCCAACCCTGACCCTGGGGTAGTGGTCTGGGGCCCTTGACCACCTCACAGGATGCTGGGCCTGCAGACCAATGCCTCGGCCGGGTCCTTTATGCTGCCCCCATCCCCAGGCTGGCCCTGATCTGGAAACCACCCCATGAGGTCCGGATACCCCTCCCAGGCCGGCAGCCCTCCCCTCCCCACACTGAGCTGACCCCACATTTCACGATGCCTTCCCCCACACTCCTGGTCCCCACTGCAGGGTCCTGGGGGCCCCCCGGGAGCCCAGCCTCCGCCCAGCAGGCCTGGGACAGGGAGGGGATCACGCGCGGTCAGCTGGGACCGACGGCAGGGCTGGGGCTGGAATCCAGCGCGCCCTGATGCTGAAGTGCAGGCTCTCGTCCGGGGCCCTCCGGAGCTCCGTGGTCCCCAGGCCCCCCCCACGCCCCAAGAGAGGCGGCGCGGGGCCCCTGCCCTGACGCTGAAGTGCAGGCTCTCGTCTGGGCCCTCCGGAGCTTCGTGGCCCCCAGGCCCCCCCAACGCCCCCGAGAGAGGCGGCGCGGGGCCCCTGCCCTGACGCTGCCCCCGCGCAGGTTCCGCATCTGGCCCCGCTGGCGTCCGGCTCACCCTGGTGCTCGCCCTGACAGTGGTCCTGGAGCTGACGTGAAGGCGCGCCCTCCACTCCATCTGGCACTGGCGTCTCTGCGACCGGCTTTCCTTTCTTTTTTAAACTATTTCCAGTCTTGTTCTTAGTCTCTTTCTGTCCGTGTCTTGGCTCCTTCGGTCAGTTTAATTAATACAGAACACTTTTCCCCACCTCCGTCTGTGGCTCTGAATTCTTCATGTTCTATTGCGGCAACGGGCACCTCCCGGCCTGCAGCCTTGGGACAGGCACGGGGCGGGGGGGGGAGGCAGAGGGCATGCTCTTTCCCGGAGGAGGGGTGGAAGGGCAGCTCCTTGTCTCATCCAAGTCCAGGCGTGGGAGGTTGCCAGAGACTTCACTCAGGAAACCTACGCTTCCTCAGGGCCAGGTGTAATAGTCAGCTCTTGCCACAATGATGCTGCCTAACAAAGTGACCTGAATCACAGAGGCATGAAATAGCAGAAACTAGTAATAATGTTCACGTTCAGGATGAAGTGGTTCAGTCGATCTGGTCTGGATTCTGGAGGAGGAAATGAAAACCCACGGCAGTATTCTTGCCTGGAAAACCCCATTGACAGAGGAGCCTGGTGGGCTACAGTCCATGGGGTCACAGAGTCAGACATGATCAGCACAGCACGGCAGTCTGGATTCAGCTGGGCGGCCCTGCTTCTGGCAAGAGGCCGTCTGGGCTGGATTCCAGGCTTGGGGTTGGACTTGGCTCTCCTCGCTGGGTGTCTGCTCTGGGGCGAGGGCTAAAGAGGTGGTGGCTGATCCTCTTGTGGTGGATCATCAAAGCTCAGGAAAAAAAATGCAAACCAGGCAAGTACAGTTAAGGCATCTGTTTATCATGTCTGAAGTCAGTCACATGGCCAAGGTCAACGTCAATCAGGGTCACACGAAGTCAGCGGTAGAGGTTCCAGAACTTCTTACTCAACTACTAGACGGTTCCCCGTGACATTCAGCTGTTGGAGGGAAGGCCTCAGAGTGTCTGGGGGAGGGTGGCGTCTCTGAGCCACGGCCCAGACTTGAGAGTCACCGAGGAGAGACCTGGAAGAGCGTGTTATTCAGCCAGAAGAAGCTGGGCTGCAGTAACACATTGACCCCAGAATTTTACTTGATTAACACAATAAAAATTTATTTGGGGCTCATGAAAAGCCCAAGGCAGTTTGGGTAGTCCTCTGGAACACACAGCTTCTGGAATCTGCGTGGCAGAGAAGAGGGCTGGAGGATGAGAACGGAGCACAGAGTGATACCCCCGCAGAGACAGTCTTGTTCTTTTTTAAATTTTTTATAAACATTTTATTTTGTCTTGGGGTATAGTCAATTAACAATGATATGACAGTTTCCAGTGAACACCAAAGGGAGCCAGACACACACACACACAGGCACCCACGCGCCCCCAGAGCCCCCCATCCACGCTGCCGTATGACACGCGCGGTACAGCAGGCCCTTGGTCGTTATCCATTGTAAATACAGCAGAGCGTCCACGTCCATCCCAAGCCCCCTAAGTATCCCATCCCCCTGGCAACCATAAGTTCGTTTTCTAAATCCGTGAGTCTCATAAGATGCTCACATTCTAATCCCAGGGACCTGTGAATATGTTACCTTATGTGACAAAAGGGATTTTGGCCAACTGAAGGATCCTGAGGTGGGAAGATTGTCCTGGATGATCCAAGGGGGTCCAATCACAAGGGGCTCCTTATAAGGGGAGACAAGAAAGCAGCAATAGGAGGACCTGTGATGACAGAAGCAAGAGATTGTCGTGATGCCGGGAAGGGGCCGTGAGCCAAGGAATCCAGGCAACCTCGAAGCTGGAAAAGGTGGGGAAACACTCTCCCCTTGAGCCTCCGGAAGGAACCAGTTCCTCTGTCCACGGGATTTCCCAGGCAAGAATACTGGAGTGGGTTGCCATGTCCTTCTCCAGGGGATCTTCCTGACTCAGGGGTGGAACCCGCATCTCCTGCGCTGCAGGCAGATTCTTTACTGACTGAGCCACACGTGAAGCCCATAGTGGCACAGACCACATCTATCACATCCCACGGACCTGGGGGACTGGCCCTCTGTCACTTCCACTGCATTGCTGTTTTTTTGTTTTTGGCCAACATGAGCTATTAGATTCAAGGGATGGTGAAACCGATTCCACTTTTGGATGAGAACTGCAAAACCGCATGGCATAGTGTGTGGATACCAGTCAGGAGGCAGACATAGGGCTGTGTTCACAGTCTCCATCAGCCCCACACTCTGAACTTGACATTCTAGCATCTTGGTTTCCCATCCACCACGTCACATACTCTCATTTCAACTGGGAAGCCCAAATGTCTCATTTCTCTTTAAAAATGTGACAACTAAATGATCCATTCATACAATACATATTTGCCTGCCTGCATCTTGCGAGCAACAGTAGAGAAGTTGATTTTCCAGTGTTGAAAGGTCTCTTTCAGCATCAACACCCAGGCCAGGTCAGCAGCAACAACCACACAGCACTGCCTGCCTCCTCAACCTACTTCCTTCTTCCCCAAAGCCCTGTTCTGTCTCACACGAGCCCCCTGCCCCTGCTCCTGCTGCCGGCCAGCCAGCCTACCTAAGCCAGTGTTGCACAATGCTTTGCCTGTTTTCTGGAAGGAATAAAACAAGATTTGTTCCTTCTTTTTACCTTAATAGAGGGAAGCCCATGTAGGCATGAAATTGGAATCGCTTTGCCCTATTAACAGCTCTGGCGCTGGGTTCCACGGCCCCTAAAACGCATCAACATCTCAGCAGCAAGTGAATGAGCCAGATAAAGTGGGAGGGGACATGCCCAGAAAGAGTCACTGGGAGGCCTGCCGTCTGCAGGGGACGGGGCGGCCATCTGCTCTGGGCTCTGAGTTTGAGGACACTGAGGCCTTAGCAGGCCGGAAACGGTGCTCTGTCCGACCTAGGACTGCAAGGATGCAAGGTGGGGCGGGTGACGTCAAGCCCAGACTGAAGGGAGGCAGATCCTTCATTTATTTGTTTACCTGGTTACTCACTCATTTGATGGACTCTGAACACCCCTCTGGTCTGGCTGTACGCCAGGCAGGGAAAACACTGCTGGTGAAAAACTGGGCAGATCCTGCCAGAAAGAGCACCCAGTCCCTGCAGAACGACAGAGTCTAGGGAAAGAGGAACTGAAACGCCATGTGACAAGTGTTAGAACAAAAACATGAAAGCGTGCAATAGGGTCACAGAAAGGGTGCAAGACTGTCCCGGCTGGGGAGGCCCAGGGGGCTTCCAGGAGGTGGTGACCGGGCAGGCAGGTCTTCAAGGAGAGGAAGGAGCATCAGAGTCAATTCTGCCACCGTCCCAGTTTGGCTCCAGGTCAGTGGGTCCAGCTGTCGGTCGGTGTAGAGACAGACCCCTGCTGGGCTTCTAGGGGGCCAGCCCCCTTCTGAGCACGTCAGCCAGGGCGTCCGTCCTCCTCCTCCCGTCAGCCTAGCCCTTGGAGCCGGGCTCATCAACAAGAGCGTGGCAGCTGGGGTTCCTCATCACTAGGTCACAGGAAGGGGGGGCCCATGACACTTTCCCAGAGTTGCCCCTTCTGGGGAGGAGGTTCCGGGGGGGCGAAACTGGTGGCCTCTCCACCCACGTGCCTGCAAGAGGAGCGAGGTCTGGAGTCAGCATCTTCTCAGCCTCGGGGTACCTCGGGGCCCCACTGCACCCCAAGGGGAGTCAACGGCTCCTCCGCCCGGCCCCACCTCGTGGTGCCAGAGACCGCCCTTCCCGCTTCCACCCTGGCCAGGCAGGAGCGTATCTGGGGACCTGCCCACCCCACGGGCTACTGTGATGCCAGCAGCCACCTCCGACCCGAGGTCAGGGCTGCCCTGTCTGAAGGGAGACGCGGAGCCGTGAACCGTGGCTCCTACGTGAGGACCCTGGCTCAGAGTTGTCGTCCTGACTCAGACAGGCTGCAGGTTTGATAAAACGCTCATGTGTATGCAGAGCAGAGAAAACAAAGCCCAAAACGAGGGTCTCTGTGCTCTGCCCCTGAAGGAGAGCTGACTGCCCGCAGTGACCCCTGAAGCTGGGTGCTCACGCGTGCGTTTCCGGGATGGAGGCAGAGACGGGAAGGCCGGCATGGAGGCCGATTCCCCAGGAGCCCTGGTGCTGCTGGTGGAAAGCAGAGGGAGAGAGGGATGGTCCTGAGGGATGAGAAGGTGGGCGGAGGGGGAGGAGGGTGGGGGGTGGTCCAGAAAGAGCGGAGAGCGGGGCCAAGGATGCGGCTGGCCTGGAGAGGGGAGGAAGCGGAACGGGAGGGGATGGGGGAGCCAGCCAAAGAGCCGTTCAGGGTCCTGGGCATCAGGCCACCCTGGGATCGGACATCCTAGAGAGACAGGAGGGTCCAGGAGGAATTTGGGGATGGGGGTGGTGGGACAGAGAAGAGGGTCCCTGCGGGGAGTGATTCTGAAAAAAGGAACTCTCCAGTCCAACTGGGCTCCTGTGAAACAGAGATCACGAACTGGACAGAATGAGGTTAAGGGCTGAATAAGGGAGGAGTGGACAGAAATGAAACGAGAGACAGAGGCGAGTCAGAGAGACAGAGAGACAGACAGAGACAGAGAGACTGGCCCTGACGCCCATCGGGGTGCAGCTGAGCCACAGACCAGCCCAGAGCGGGGAGTTTTCCAAAAGCACTTAAGCTATTTTGTCAGCGATTACGCCCTTGGTCTCCTCCAGGGAAGACGGCCCTGAGTGATGGGTGGAAGGAAATGGATGTGCAACATACACGCACTTTTCCAACTGGGCCCGATCGCCAGCGACAGGCCTGAATGTCAGCACACACAGCGGAGCCCCGGGCAGGCAGCTGCACCCGGCCTTGGGGCTGAGCTTCGTGGAGGCCGCCTCCCCCGCCTCCCCCCGGCCCCTCTCCTCTGCCCCAGGCGGCTGAGGTCCCCACTCCAGGCTCCCATTCCCTCCTTCCTCTTCCTCCGAGGATCTGGAGACCCCAGGGGCCACAGACAAACAGCATTTTGGAAGAGCCCTTCCCTAAACTTGCATCCCTACGCTCACCTCCTCAAACTTGGCCTCCCCCAGAGACCTTCCTTCTCTGACCACAGGGACTGTCCCTCCCCCGTGACAGCCAGGGTTTTGAAAGGCTTTGGAGTTGAAAGTCTTTGAGGACTCGGACAGCAGGTTAAACACATTCCCACTGTGGCATCTTGGGCAAGTGGCTTAAGCCATCTGAACTCAGCTTTTCCAACTGTAAAGCGGGGATAATCAGACCCTGTAACGGAGACGCTAGTGGCAAAGAACTCTCCTATCAATGCAGGGACGTAAGAGACGCGGGTTCAATCCCTGGGTTGGGAGGACCCCCTGGAGGGAGGTATGACACCCCACTCCAGTATTTTTGCCTGGGAAATCACATGGACAGAGGAGCCTGGCAGGCTGAATAGTCCATAGGGTTTAAAAGAGTCAGATACGACCAAGGCAACTTAGCACACACGCACACACATCACTTACAGGATGCACGTGACAGATTAAATAGCAACAGTTCCACACACAAGAATTTGCATAAGTATCAACATCTTATATTTAGGAATTTACCACGTACCAGATCTTCCCTACCAGCTAAAGGCTGTGCCAAGCACTTCGCACACATCATCTTGTTTGATCTTCACAACAACCTTGCAGTATAGGAAGCATCAGATTCCTTTTCCAAGTAAGGAAACAGGCTGAGTGGTTATGTAACTTGCCGAAGGTCGCAGAGGAAAATGAAGGCCTGGACCTGAGATCTAGACCTAGGATAGAAACACCAGGTCCTCTGCCTCGTTGGGTGAGAAGCCCAGCACATAGTCAGGTGTAGACCAGAAACTCAGTGGATTCCGTTTTTCCTCCCTTCTCCCTGGAAACTCCTCCAAGGCAGATGGATCTTCGAAATATTCTAAGGATCTCAAGGTGCTCAGTCCAGAGGCAGGGCTCTGTGGCAAGTGTTTAAAGAAGTGAGCTCGAGAGCCAAACTCTCCTGGGCTCACATTCTGTCTTTAAAAGCTGCTGACTAGCTGTGTGGCCTCAGGCTATTTACAAAATGTCTTTGTGATGGGGTGGCCTGTCTCTAGAATGAGGACCATAACTGTACTCAGCTCTTGGGGCTGAATGAGACAGTGCATATAAAGTACTTAGAAAAAAACTGTCTGGCATGTAGTATGTGCTCAATAAATATTACCTGTCAGTATCACTCACTTGGCACGAGATGCTAACATTAATCTCCATCCTTTAGTAACAGATAAAAGATATCATGTGGTCCTTCCCCCCAAGGTCACTCTGTACGTTTAAATCATGCCAGCAAAGGAGACGGGAGTGAAGAAGGTGGGAACAAAGGGAGAGGAACTTACAGCTACGGAACTCAGATCAGATCCTTACAAGGCTGGGTCACTCGTCCACTCAACAGCCTTCTAAGATAGGCGCTCCATGCTCCTTTAATAAACAGAGCAAGGAGGAGCCTCAGGGCGGGAAGGGGCCAGGCCCAGAATCACGCAGCTACGGGACGGGTAAGCAGGGACCCGGCTGGAAATTCCATCCTCTTCACGCACATCTCCGTCCCCTCACGCTGAGTGGGAGGATACAGCCTCCCCCCGCACCTCGCGTCCTCTGGGGGCACTCAGCAGAGAACCGCCGCCTCCTATGGCCGGGGGCAGCCTCGGGGGACAGACAGCAGCTCACGGAAAAGGGAGAAAGCAGAGGGGCAGGCACGCCCTCCAGACCCTTCCCCGCCCTCCAAAGAAACGACCACCTCCTTCCAGCTAAAGCAGACGGGTGTGTGTGCATACCTTCCGACGGTACACAAGTATGCAAGTCGCGACCCCATGGACTGTATGTAGCCCGCCAGGCCCCTCTGTCCATGGCATTCTCCAGGCAAGAATGCTGCAGTGGGTCGCCACGCCCTCCTCCAGGGGATCTTCCCAACCCAGGGGTCATGCCTGCACCTCTTATGCCTCCTGCATTGGCAGGCGGGTTCTTGACCACTAGCGCCACCTGGGAAGCCTTCAGAAAGGTATGCTGAGTCTCAAACGTCAACCTTTACTACAGCTGGGAAACAGAGGCCCTGAGCAGCTCGCCCTGGGGTCACGGAAGCTTAGCGGCGACGTGAGGACCAGAAGCTGGGTTGACTCACCTACATCCTTTTTACAGGAATGACACTCGGTGATCTGCCTGGAAAAGGAAATATCAACTCTTCCACTGGGTGCCTCTTTCACCTCTTTGGGGACCCGGGAATCTGTACCAGGGAAGAGTTCCAGGCTGAGCAGTCTCACAGGAAGGGAGGAAGGCTTCTGCAGTCAGAGTGGGCCTCCCCAAGGGCTGGGTCCCCGTGCCAAGCGGGCTGAGGTCCCAGCCCGGTGGCCCTGCTGCCGCCTCCCAGGATGAGAGCCGTCTACTCGGGGGACCCAGACGGGGACCCACTCTCAAAGGCAGTGGCCCTGATCCCGCTCAGAACCCTCCTGGGCTCAGGATATGGATCCGGGTTCCAACAACACAGAGGGCTTTTGTGAGAGGTTCCAGGGGGAGATCCTGCAGGATTCTACGCTTGAAATAACAAGTTTGCTTCACTGGGCACCTGCTTCCCTTCTTGTCCTTTTTTCCCTCAATTTCCCCTAAAATATATAAATATGAGTGAGTGTGTGTGTGCCTGCGAGTGTGTGTGTGTGTGTGTGTGTGTGTGTGTGAGAGAGCGCGTGCTTTGAGGTTGTTCCTGGGGGACTATTAACTAAGAATAATTTATCCAAGAAATTTGTTATGTTAGAATTACCAATTAGATATGATTATAACTTGCCATGGCTAACACGGCACTACGGTTGGAAATCTGAATCCCATTAAAATCTAATTAGCATATATTAAGTCGAAGGCGGTTCTACTGCAGTGCGCCAGCAGGTTTGAGCAGCACCCGGCCTGACGGGAGGACTCACTGCCCACTTCGGCACGCAGGCCACATTGCCCACGGCGCCCAGGGGCACGCCAGGAGGACCCTGGGCAACTTTTCCTAAACTGGGGACCAGACGGTCCATGCCAACAGACAGGGGAAGCTCAGAAAGTGGACCTGGCATTCCAGACTCTGACCCTGGATGAGTGGCCAGAATCCAGGGAAAAGTATCTTTGACTGGACAAGACCCTGATGCTGGGAAAGACTGAAGGTGGGAGGCGAAGGGGATGACAGAGGATGAGGGGGCTGGATGGCATCACCGACTCGATGGACATGGGTTTGAGCAGGCTCCAGGAGTTAGTGATGGACAGGGAGGCCTGGCGTGCTGCATCCATGGGGTCACAGAGAGTCGGACACGACTGAGCAACTGAACTGAACTGAACTAACACAGTCAGGGTGCTCTGGGGTCACGGCTCTGGGCTAAGTGCAGGGAGATGACTTTGGTAGCCGCTGGGGGCAAGTAAGCTTTGGGGCTGAATGTTAGCCTCAGAGATGGATCCTTCCCTAGGCTCATGGGCATGGTGGTTCTGGTGTACAGGACTTAGCTGCTACCTCCTTGGACCTAGAAATCCCCTGGCTCAGGAATGGCAGACACTTACTGGGCTCCTACAGTGGGGTTTACTCTCTGATTCCCACTTAATCTGCGTAATCAAGAAGGGAAGGACTGAAGGCAAAATGAGAAGGGGGCAACAGAGGATGAGATGATTGGGTAGCATCACAGGCTAAATGGATGTGAATCTGAGCAAACTCTGGGAGATGGTGAAGAACAGGGAAGCTGGCACGCAGCAGTTCTTGGGGTTGCAAAGAGTTGGACTCAAATTAGCAACTGAACAACAACAACAAATCCTCTTAAGAAATCCAAGAGAAAAGTTCCAGTATATACCCATTTTACACACAGGAAACCTGAGGCTTAAAGAGGTTAAGGAACTTTCTCAAGATCCTGTAGCCCTTAAGCGGCAGAATCAGCATTTGAATACAGGTGACTCTTTTTTAAAAGCTCTCTCTCTCTCCTAACATCTTGTTGCCAGAATAAATGATGTCCACTGCAGATGGTGACTGCAGCCATGAAATTAAAAGACGCTTACTCCTTGGAAGAAAAGTTATGAGCAACCTAGACAGCATATTAAAAAGCAGAGACATTACTTTTCCAACAAAGGTCCGTCAAATCAAAGCTTTGGTTTTTCCAGTAGTCATGTATGGATGTGAGAGTTGGACTATAAAGAAAGCTGAGCGCCAAAGAATTGATGCTTTTGAACTGTGGTGTTGGAGAAGACTCTTGAGAGTCCCTTGGACTGCAAGGAGATCCAACCAGTCCATCCTAAAGGAGATCAGTCCTGGGTGTTCATTGGAAGGACAGCTGCTGAAGCTGAAACTCCAAACTTTGGCCACCTGATGCCAAGAACTGACTGATTGGCAAAGACCCTGATGCTGTGAAAGATTGAAGGTGGGAGGAGAAGGGGACGACAGAGGATGAGATGGTTGGATGGCATCACCGACTCAATGGACATGAGTCTGAGTAAACTCTGGGAGTTGGTGATGGACAGGGAGGCCTGGCGTGCTGCAGTCCATGGGATGCAAAGAGCTGGACATGACTGAGCGACTGAACTGAACTGAACTGTCAGGTCAGGTCAGGCTTGATCAATGCCCTCTGCTGCCAGGAGGGGGAGCAGTGAGACACCAGGGAACAGGGCAGTCTGGGGTGTGTTCATCGATGCGTTGACATCAGCCACAAGGCCACCAGACAAGGTTCCAGTGCAGAATAAGACCCCCAAACGATGATGCTCCACAAAGATTGCAATCATCCAACCACTGGTTTTTGAGGGCTAAGGGGAAAAAAATCCTTCTTTTGTGCAAAAACTTACAGAACCAGATTAGATTATCACAAGCAAATATCGTCTCCCTCCCTCCCACCTCCAGGAGGCTGTGCCCTTCACCTCTGCCCTCCCTTCTGCTGAGGCTGGGCATGGCCACGTGGCTTTCTCTGGCCAGTGCGATGTTCGTGGGTGCTCCAGGAGCAGGGACTTCGAATCTGCTTGACTGTTACGACCTCTCCCTGGCATGTCTGTCATCACCAGGAGAACACGCCTTGGGTACCCAGGGTTCAAAGAAGATGAGGATGACAGAGGCACAGAGCAGATCTGGTCTCAAGCCTGAGGCTGAGGCCAAGTCCAGCAAGGCCAGTCTGGATCAGGTGCAGCCCAGGGGGCCACGAGTCAGAAGGCAATGCTTCTTGCTAAATGCCACTGAGGTCTGGAGGTTTGCTACACAGCAAGAGCTGACTGACGTACCCAAGCTGAAGAAAGACACAACGCAAGCTCTCCCGATCAAGCAAAGGAGATGGGGCAGAGTCCTGCTCTCACTCCAGAGGCCCCGCCCCACCCATCATCACCAGCCTGACCTCTAACCTCATCACCAAATGCTTTGCTTCAGCTGGTTTAGCCTCCCGGCCCCAGCCCCGGACTACACACCACTTCTGGACTTTCTCCCAGCATCTGTCCGGGTTCCCCCACCACCCACTCTGCCTCTCAAAACACACTCAAACTCATCAGGAGCTGGGACCCACACACTCCCCAGGGTGCTCCTCTCTGCAAGCTCTGGCCTCAGCCCTGTCCCATTCCGAGGCTCCTTCACCCTTAGCCGGCTGGCAAGGGGGTGACACGTGGAAGGTGGCCCCCTGAAGCTGCCTGTCCCAGTCTGCATCTACGCTCCAACAGCCACCCGAGGCCAAGTCATGCCTGTGTCCCCAGACACCTTCCGCATCTCCCCCCAACAGCTGGGCTGACTCCCTGCCGCCAGCCCCGAGCCCGCAGGAGGGAAGCGAGACCCAGTGACCACAGAGCCACACCGAAAGCCCGAGCTGCACATCTTCCCTGGTGGCCCGGAGCGGCCTGCTGCTGGGCTGAACTAAGCTCATAAGACGGATGTGCCCCGCGGGTTGGGGCCAGGCCTGGACAGGAGCAGGTGTCACCAGGAGACGGGAGAGGAGCGTGATGGGGCCCTCTGTGGGGTCCTGGGAACACGGGAGCAATTCCCGCCCCTTCAGCCTCTGTGTCGAGCTGAATCTTCCAATAAAAGGACTGTGTGCACCTCCGCTGCGCTCAGCTGGTAAGAGGACAGGACCCAGCAGAGGGGCCACAGGCTGGGAGCAGGCCGCCCCGCGTCCCAGTCTTTTGGGGCTTACACGTCGGCACGGCCTGCAGAGGCAGCCCTAGGAAGGCATCACAGACCGCGGGGCGTCAAGCACAGAGATGCGCGCGCTCACCTCTGGAAGAGGAAGACCAGGGTCGGCTCCTTCCCGGGCCTCCGTCCTGGGCTTGGAGGCGGCCACCTTCTCCCTGTGTTTCTCCGATAGAACTCTACCCGCGCGGCGATGGAAAGAAGCCCGCGACAGCTGCGGGGCCCAGAGCGGCCGGAGGCCCGGGCATGCCGGTGAGCGCAGGGCGCAGGCGAGGAACGCGCACGCTGCACGTGCCGCCACGCGGTCCAAAGAGCCGCAGAGCGAGCCTCGGCTCTCGGAGGTCAGGCCTCACCGCGGTCACCCTGGAGGCCGTAGGCGAGTGCCGGGGCCTGGGGGGCCCTTCCGGGTGCCGACCACGTTCCGGTTCTTGGTCTGGGCGCTGCTTTCAGGGCCGCCTTCAGCTGGGGAGAACCACTGGGCTGGCCTCTGCAGGCGCGCGCACTCTTGACTTCGGTGAACAGCATCGTGCCCGCGTCGGCTTCCTGGTTTGACGCGGTTTTGTGGTTATGTAAGATGTCCTTGGGGAAAGCTGAATAAAGCGTGGGAACCTGGCGCTATTTTTGCCACTTCTTCTTGAGTCTCCAGTGCTTCAAAAATAATTTTTTTTATAGTGCTCTAAATAAAAACGATAAAAGCAAGACGTTTTAGGTTTGTTTTAGGGTTTAGTAACACTTCCAGCCTCAGGGGAGCTGAAATAAATTTTAGATTAAAAAACAAACAACGAAGAATTATGCACTTCTCCAGTGTGTATGTTACAGTTCAATTAAAAGTTATAAAACAAAAAACAGAAAAAAAAACTTTTGCCAGTTTCTGAGCTTTTCCAAAAGGAGAGAAGTAGCATTCAGAGTACATATGACGTGCTAGAGATTTCTAGGCACTTATGCCAAGGTAACCCATTCGTCACTCTGGTGTGAGGGAGGTAACTACTGTGTCCATTTACAGATGGGAACACAGGTTCAGAGAGGGAAAGCGAGCTGCCCAATGACACACAGCTCAGTCGGGGGTCAGCTGAGGTTCACACCCCACGCTGGCCGCCTTCAGAGCCCTGCCCTTGTCCCTGCCTGCTCTTGGGGCGCTCAGAAGGACTCCTCTTCTCTGCTCCGTGGCCCTGGACCTCCCTGCCCAGCCTTACCATGAGGCACCCCCCCCCCCCACGCACACGCTGCCCAATCCCAGCCGCCAAGATGCCAATGTAGGGTTTCCCAAGGGATGCTCGCCCCACCAGCCAAGCTCCCTGGCTAGCACTGACCCTTGGACCGTTGTTATCACCATTAATTGCAGTGCTGAGCATACAGCTCTCCTGCCTCAGGTCCCCAAAGACCCTGAAGCCCATTCCACGCTGGAACCCCTCCCACCCACACGTATGTCCACCCTTAGCACCAAAGTCCCCAAGACACTTGGAGCTTGGACAAAATTAACTCATGTATCCAACCAGCCCAGTAGGGAGGATTCCGCCTGCTCGTGGCTCTGGGCCCTAAAGTTAATCTGCTTTAGCCTGTCTGTTCTCTGAGTTGGGGTCTGAGCAGCACTTTGAGGGATTTTCGTGCATCTGGGGACAAAAAAATACAGTTGGAGGAAGGGGAGTTGATGACTATAATTTCTCCTTCAAAGACCATCTCTCCAGGTGGACTGAGGTCAAGGGTGAAGACAGGCTGTTGCTGACCTGGGGAGTTGGCGACTCTGGGTTTGGGGTGTGTAACTAAGACACAGTTTGTCTGGGTCCTCCTGGCCTGGCGACCACCAGAAGAATGCCGTAGACTATTGTAGGACGCTGACAGGTGTTCCTTAAAGGGAGCCTGTGCGCATACAGGCTGGAGACATTTTATTGCTGAAAGTCTTCTTGAAGCCCGTATAGTGCTAACGGGCCCCGGAGTCTCTGAGACAGACCCATCCGCTCTTCTGGACAGTGTCTCGGAGAAATGCTGGCCCCAGACCTTCAGCACAGATGTATCTCACGGGCAGTTCTGGAACAAGATGAGAAAGGAAAGAACTTGCAGTAGTGGTAAGGTGATAGGTAGAAGTATTGCTGTTCCCATTTTGCAGATGGGGAAAACTGAGGCCCAGAGAGGGAGAGAGGCTTGCCAGGTCAGCACGCAAGTTCGTGCCAGAGCCAGCCCTTGATCTTAACAAAGCGCTCTTCTCTCTGCCCAGGGCTAAGGTCAGGTGGGTGAAAATCTGCTCAGAGAAGATTTTTCCGGGTTCCATGGTGAGAAAGATGTAGTGTCCAAGCTGTCTACCAGGCCTGCGAGGAGGAACCAGCTGAGCCACATCGTTTATAACTCTCCTGGAACATTTCCAAAGCTCTTTGAAAGCTATTCATTATCTTTTCTTTAACGAAATTACATCATTATCCTCTTTAATCTTGACAAACTTTCTTGGGGTCTTGAACATTAAAGCCTCATCGAGGCCGTGTGATTTGTCCAGGGTCCCAGGTCCCATTGATGCGGAGCAGGGCGGTCCCTCCTGAGGTCCCAAGATCCTGACCCCTGGGCCAGCTCTCCGTCCACAGTCCGCCCCCCCGCCCCCAGGGCAAGACCTGGGTCTTGCTCAATTAGACGGCCCCCCACCCCCACCCCAGGGGCCGTGTTGTCTGGGGGAAGCCCAGGCTCTCGGTGTGGGGTCCCACAGGGGCGCTCCCTGAAGGGATGACTTGGGGTTCAGATCTCCGCGTGTCCCAGGAACCACTCCTCCAAGCTGCTGCTCTCCTCCCCTATTATTACGTCACCAAGGTCAAATGCCAGTGCCACAGCCTGGGGGCAAGGCAGGACTCCTTAAAAGAGGGGGCTCCTCCTTTCTGTTCAGAGAAGGAGGAGGTCACCTGGGATTTGGATTTCACTTCCTTGGGAGGATACACGTCCTGTCTTCTAAATCAAGAAGGCAAGTTCAGAGTGCGCTAGTAACTTCCCACGAGTCACATGATAACCAGAGATGCAGTTAATCAACCCAGCTTTACCCGTCGGATCAGTGGGTCTGACACTTTACGGTGCCCAGGAGTCCTTGGAGGGAAGTGGGGGGGCTCAGACAGGCATCAACAGAGCAGGCTGAGACTGCTGCCATTTGAACGACCTGCTTGCAGGTCTGGCCCTTGGCTGGCCTCTGGGCACTTGGATTTGGAGAAGGTTCTCGCCGATAAGAGCCCCTCGCGTTGCCTGACCGATTTTGTGCGAACTGTGTGCTCGATGCTGCACCCTGCTTTTCTTCTGAGAGTCTGGAGCTTTGGAACATGCCAGGCAGAGTGTGCCTGACTGACCAGCCCCCGGTTCAATCCCGGAGCACCCAGTTCCTGAGGATTCCCCCACTGGAAGACAGCATTTCACACGTGTTCTCACAACTCAGTGCTGGAGCATTAGCCTGTCTTGTGGAACTCTAGGGGCTTCCCAGGTGGTGCTAGTGGTAAAGACCCTGCTACCGATGCAGGAGGCAAAAGACATACAGGCTCCATCCCCGGGTCGGGAAGACCCCCTGGAGGAGGGCATGGCAGCCCACTCCAGCGTTCTTGCCTGGAGAATCCCAGGGACAGAGGAGCCTGGCAGGCTGCAGTCCATAGAGTCGCAAAGAGTCGGATACGACTGAAGTGACTCAGCATGCACTAAGCCGGTCAGTCAGGCTGGCACGCACGTGGGACTCCAGGGAGAGGCTCCTGAAGGCTCGCGTCTCGTTTCCTCTGAACCCTTCCCCAGGCTGCGTTCCCTTTCCTGAGTTTGCCGTTTCCGTTGCTATAATAAACCGTAGCCGGGGCATGCAGAGCCCTGCTGTCAACCCAGGGAACCATCACACCTGCCCCCCACCCACAGCCACAGGGAGCTATTCCAATGCAGATTCCAGGTCATCCAGGGGGCCTGGGGCAGAGGCCTGGGAATCTGCACTCTGGGTGATTCAGAGACCAGGAGTCTCGACCCTCACTTGGAGAAACACCACCTCCTGGTTCCACGGCGGTGGTTTCATTCAGGAAAGTGTTATCTGGGGAGCCGTCTTCTCCAAAAACTTCTCTCTGGGGAAGGAAGACCATGGGGCAGGGGCGGGAGTTCTCTCCGAGCGTCCACGTCACCCACTTCCTGCCTCCTTGCCCTTCCGAAGGAGAGCCCAGAGCGCGCGCCTGCAGCCGTTTCCACGCAGCTGACTGCTGTCCTGGCTGCACCTCACCACGCCGGTGGGAGGCGTGCCTTCCCTAGTCACGCCCTGGAAACTCAGGTGAAGAGGCTCAGAGGGGCGTGGGGGAGAGGGAAGAGGGCTCCAGCTGCTGCCACAGAAACGGGACTGGACTCCGAGATGCTGCTGCCTTTTTACGCTTCCTTTCTGGTGGCCAGAGGGGCAGCCCGCTCTGCCCAGGCAAGAGGGGCTGGGGCGATCAAAGGTCATTTCTGGCCGAACAGACATCATTCTCAAGGTGCTGATGACAGCTGATAGAAACGTCCGGTGGTCCTGACTCAGCCATGTCACCGATCGCTTGTGCATCAAACTGGACGCCAGCCTGGACCTCTGTGCACGCTCAGATCCCTCCCGTTCTCCAGTTTCATGACCTGAGTTGTCTTCGGTGTCCTCAGGCTACTGGGCTCCAGCATCAATACCTGTTTGTTCCCCTAGAACCACACCGATTCACTGAACTGATTCAGAATCATGTTAATATTCACAGACCACCTACTACATGCTAGGCACTATTCTAGACTCTGAGGTTGCAGAAGTCAGAAAAACAGGCAAAATCTCCTGGGGACCTGATCTTCTACCATGGGAGGCAGACAATAAACAAGATAACCAAGTAAAATATACTTTAGAACATACATTCTAAAGGTCCATCTAGTCAAAGCTCTGGTTTTTCCAGTAGACATCTATGGATATGAGAGTTGGACTAAAAAGAAGGCTGAGCACCGAAGAATTGATGCCTTTACACTGTGGTGTTGGAGAAGACTCTTGAGAGTCCCTTGGACTGCAAGGAGATCCAACCAGTCCATCCTAAAACAAATCAGTCCTGAGTGTTCATTGGAAGGACTGATGCTGAAGCTGAAACTCCAATACCTTGGCCACCTGATGCGAAGAATCGACCCATTTGAAAAAAGACCCTGATGCTAGGAAAGATTGAAGGCAGGAGGAGAAGGGGACGACAGAGGATGAGATGGTTGGCTGGCATCACCGACTCAATGGACATGGGTTTGAGTACACTCTGGGAGTTGGTGAAGGACAGGGAGGCCTGGCGTGCTGCGGTCCATGGGGTCGCAAAGAGTCAGACACGACTGACCGACTGAACTAAACTGAACTGATGCTGCTGCAGCAGCGCTTCGGTCGTGTGCGACCCCAAAGATAGCAACCCACCAGGCTCCCCCATCCCTGGGATCTCCAGGCAAGAACACTGGAGTGGGTTGCCATTTCCTTCTCCAGAACTGAACTGAGAGAAGGATAAAGCCCAGAAAGAGAATATGGGCTCTGGGGAGGTTACCATCATCAGCGGGTGATGGGTGAGGCCTCCACCACCTCCAATCATGAGAGGAGAATGCAGCAGCTCATGTCCCAGGCCTGGCCTGATAATCAAACCAGGGAAGACAGAGGGCCTGGGACCTGGCTCCCAGGAGAAACTGAGAAGCCAGAGGTGAGTACGCCAAGAGATAAATCAAGGCCAGACTTGTAAAGGAGCTCAGCGATCAGAAGTGGCAGTAACAATGGCACCATGGCCGTCTGCCCTGTCCTGCCCATTGCGCAAAGTACAAGCGCCCGGCCCATGTGGAGGCTGCTGACAGGGCGGAGGGAGGTGGCTGATTACCCGTCCCCCGGAAGCATCAAGGGGTTTCAGGGTGTTGTGGTCCAGTTGCTCAGTCATGCCTGACTCTTTGTGACCCCGTGGACTGCAGCACACTAGGCTTCCTTGTCCATCACCATCTCCTGGAATTGCTCAGACTCACATCCATTGAATCGGTGATGCCATCCAACCATCTTATCCTCTGCCGCCCCCTTCTCTTTTTACCTTCTGTCTTTCCCAACATTAGGGCCTTTTCCCATGAGTTGGCTCTTCACATGCGTTACCCGGAAGCCATCAAACCTTCAGCAAAGGCCTTTGGTGAACCAGGAAGTGGGCGAGGGTGATGCCCTTGGCAGAGCAGCTGGCTCCGTGGTCATGGTCTGGCCAGTCTAAACTGGCCAGAGCAGGGGCCTGGGTGGACCAGCCCAGGGGAGGGGCAGGGGGGGACCCCTCTTCTCTGGTTACCGGGTGCTCCCAGGGACTGCGTGCCTCGGTCTGCATTTGACAGGGGCTGCGTGGAAGGTAGATTCTCCCCCTTCTTCATCTCAGGTTTAGAAACCCAGGCAGGGCGGCCCTCCTCAAGATCCTGGGCTGCTTCCCGCCAGGCAGGACTGAAACCCAGGGCACCGAGCAGCGCGAGCAGTCCTGCCAGCTGTCCACTGACCCAGCCGGGGGTGTCCTGAGGCTGAGCGCGGGAGACCCTGAAGGCTTCTCGGGACATCCCTTGCTTTCGACGCCCCTCCTCCAAGCCCCCACCGAAGAGGAAGGCAACATTAACGGAAGCGAAGGGGCCCTGGGGTTTGGGCTCCCAGGCCTGTCTGAGACCTCGTCGGGGGCTCACCTTAGCCTTGTCATCCCCATCTCACAGGTAGGAAGACCAGCACGTGCCTCCTAGGGCGTCTGCGAGGAATGCATTCAGGAATAAAACGCACTTACCAAAGCGGCGAGGAAAGGCGTGTTCCGTAATTACAACCCATTTTATGATGATGATATGTGCGTGCAGACTCCAGGTCTCCCACAAGGAGATTCCAGATCGGCATTTCTAACTCCTCACCACTGTGATCAATTGACGAATCTGCTGGAGCACCCATTCTGGGTACAGGTACTTCAGGGTTGCAAAACAGTTCCTTTCTCCCAGCTGCCCATAAGGATCCACGGGCTGGTTACACATAAGAGGCTCAGAGGACACAGACGGGGCCACCTCAGGGATGACTACAAGGGGTGGTGAGAGGTCAGTTCAGTTCTGTTCAGTCGCTCAGGCGTGTCTGACTCTTTGCGACCCCATGGACCGCAGCACGCCAGGCCTCCCTGTCCATCACAAACCCCCGGAGTTTACTCAAACTCATGTCCCTCGAGTCAGTGATGCCATCCAGCCATCTCATCCTCTGTCGTCCCCTTCTCCTCCTGCCCCCAATCTTTCCCAGTATCACGGTCTTTTCCAATGAGTCAGCTCTTTGCATCAGGTGGCCAAAGTATTGGAGTTTCAGCTTCAGCAGCAGTCCTTCCAATGAATGTTCAGGGTTGATTTCCTTTAGGATGGACTGGTTGGGTCTCCTTGCAGTCCAAGGACTCTCAAGAATCTTTTCCAGGACCGCAATTTGAAAGCATCAGTTCTTTGGCACTCAGCCTTCTTTATGGTCCAACTATAAATCAATTATACTTCAATAATATAAACTTAAAAAAAAAAGACTCATATTGAGAGTTGGACTCAGTATTACATCCACCTCGTTTTATTAGCCAAAGTAAGTCCTCTCCCCCAACTCAAAGTCAGAGGGTGGGAAACATCCTCTAGTTTTTAACAGGAGAAACTGTAGAGTCACATGTCAAAGAGTGCGGATCCAGGGAGGGCGGAGGCAGTGGGCTTAAACCACAGCCTCATATCAGTGGGCGCAGGGGAGGGAGGAGGGGTGCTCTCTGAGGAAGAACCGGACAAGCCAGCCCAGGGTGCCCATCACGGAGCTGGAAGGCCCCGCAGGGATGGGTCACGGAGGCCGCTTGTGCTCCCAGGACTGTCAGAGCATCAGGTTTTCATTCATTTGTCCGTTGAATGACTTTCACGGTGGACTTGCTGTCTGCCGGGCTTTCCTCTCAGCACTGTGGTTATGTGTCAGTAAAATGAACCAAGGTCCCAGCCCTCCAGAGGAAGAGGCTCCACTTCTTTTTCTGGCTCCTCCACCAACTTGCTCTGTGACCTTGGGAAAATCGCTGTCCCTCTCGGGGCGCCCAGCCACCGCTAATAATACCTTACGTTTGCAGAACACTTTTAACTTGATCAAATCGTCCTCTCCTGACGTTCTCTGTGAAGCATCGGAGACCGGTTTTATTACATCCCTGATTTGACAAGTGAAACTCTAATGGCTATAAAACGCACAGCTCCTTGGACGTGCTCTCCAGAGAGGACTCGGGGGGCAAACCCCTCATAACAAGCCCGAGGATTCTCTCTACAACAAAGCTGGTCCCTGGACAATGGCAGACGGTTGTCATCTCAAACAGTGTTTGGGGCCACGCAATTCCTGTGTGACCCAAGGACTGGGACAGCTTCCTTTATCTTCCCTTTTATTAAAAAAAAAAAGCCACTGCTGTGAACATTTCAAAGATTCCTGCAGAACTTTTCCAATTTAATTAAAAAAAAAAAAAAAAGCACTGCCTCTTCCTAACCAGCTTCACAGATGACAGACTTGGAAGTGGGGCGTAAGCCAGGCTGCAGGGAAGAGCCTCATCACTCGAGCTCCTTATCTAACAAGGAGCCACTCCACCACCTCAGAGCGGGGCTGCGTGTTTTACAAGAGGAAAGAGGCAGAAGGCCCGCTTCCTCCCTGTCCCATCAGATCCGCCTCTCAGCCTAGGGCTGGGGTCAGGTCTAAAGCCGGCTTCTCCGGCTGGGACTCTGCTACGTGCTACACGTGTAAGACTTCTCCTGCCGCTGTCCCCAGGGGCACATGCCGTCTCCCAGGTGAGGAAACAGGTCAGCCAGACAGAAAGTCACCGCCAGTGACCGCAGCTGAGCTGGACCCCAGTTCAGACCCATCTGAACCCAGCACTGTGTTCTTTCCCTTTTCACAACATCTCTTTCTTGTGTGGGCTCGGGGGTGTTTAATACTGCAGGGGAGCTGGAGGCCAGGTCCAGTGAATGCAGGAGGAAGGGAGGGAAGGCAGTATTCACCGTACAGAGTGGTGTAGATGTGGAACTGAATTCTAAACGGGCGCCTTCCTGAATTTGCAGGGCAGCACCCCGGGTCCTTTCAGAGCCAGGAACTGTAGCAGATGCTATGGGCGCTCTGCCCCATCGCCTTGGCCCCCCGGAAGTAGCTCAGGGGGACAGTCCCCTGCACTGCGGGGCTGTCCTGCCTCCAACAGGACATCTCTCTGGCTGCAGGCTCTCTTTGGCCACAGGAGTCTATGTCAGGGCCAGCTAGGAGTGTCAGGGAGCTAGTACCCCCGCCACAGCAACCCTCAACAGATGGATGTATCTGTTATCTACTGCTGCGTAATAGACAACGCCAACCTCAGTGACTTAACGACCGTTTATCTGCTGGTGATTCTGCAGCGGGGCTGGGCTCAGCTGGAAGTGTCCCACAGGCTCACTCTTGAGTTTCAGGCATTTGGCAGCTGTCCTGGACTAGATGGCCCAGGAGGCCTGGCGGTTAGGGGCAGCTGTGGGCTGGGTGCTTCAGCCTCCTCTGTTAGGAGAGTCCAGGCTGTGTCTACGACGGCAGCCGCGTTCCCAGAAAACCAGCCCCTGAGTACAAGCGCTCATCCAGGCTCTGTCTGCATCACGTGTGCTCAGAGCCCATCGGTCAGAGCGAGTCACATGGCCCAGCCCCATGCCGTGGGCGGGGCTCTCTGCCGGGACGTGGGCTCAGAGAGGTGAGGTCCCCGGGAAGCTGTGAGGGAGCAGTCTTCCCCGTGGGTCGGGCGCCAGCTGCCTCATCCCCAGCGTGACAGCTCTCAGGTGTGTTCTTCTCAGTCTCTGGACGTCCCCAGAGGGCGTGAGCCCAGGTGCCCACAGCTGCAGCCCCCTCACAGCCAGTTTAAAGACTTCCTCTCTTCCCCAGCTCACGCTCCCTCTGGCTCACCGAGCTTCCCCAAATCCCTTCCCCGGTAACCCACCTGCACCAAGACCCGGGGTCAAGGTTGGCTTCGGAGAGCCCTAAATGGGGACCGTAAGCACAGCCAGGAGTCAGAATCCCAAGCCTGTGTTTGATCCTGTCAAACTGGCCCCTGGGAGGGCCAGATGTGGAGAGGACATGATGGATGGGTAAGAATGTGGCTTTCGGGGCCCTGGGGGGGCCCTGAGAGCTGCATGCAAAGAGGGGCGTGATCAGCAGAAAGCTCCTGCCCTCTGAGCCTTGGCCGGGCTCCCAGGGATGGACCAGCCCGGCTCATGGGTGGAGACCTGCCCTGCCCAGTAGGGGCCGAAAGACAAGACCCTGCAAAGGCGGCTCCACGTTAGGGGAGACCCTGCCCCTCGCCAGCCCGCCTTGGTCCATCCGGGTCCACACTGTGCTGGCCTGAAACCAAGCCCTGCTTTTTCTGAGTTCTGTTTTCTCTGATTATGCAAATCTCCCTTCCCAGGCTAAGCAAAGCAGGCTGGAAGTGGGGCAGCTTGATGGGATAAGATGGGCAAAACGACAGATTATAGCCACCCACTCTGGTAAACACAGGTTTAATTGCTTTTTCAGAGAGGAGAGAGGGAGGGGGCAGGCTCAGAGATAAAACAGATTCCCAATCAGTTGTGTCAGGGCTGTGGAGATAATGGTGAGAGCTCAGAGCTGGGAGTAGGGGCCTCTCACCTGGGGGAAGGAGGTGGCAGCTGGTGGAGAGGAGCCCGGAAGACTTGGAGGAACCCCCTGGGGAAGGCGACGACAAGGGCAGGCGCTCTGCCTTCAGGTCAGTGCCGGTCAAGGGCAAGGGAGTCTGTGCCCCTGGAGTGGGGAGAAGCCAAGTGTCAGCATTCTCCCCTGGATCTTTAACAACAACAATGAGAATAATAGTATCTCACACACACACAAAATATTATCTCACATTTATTGTGAGCTTACTCTATGCCGGACACTGGACTGAGTGCTGCACATGAATTAATTACTTAATCCTCACAATAGTCCTGTGATGGTATTACCATCTACTTCTTAGAGATGATGAAAATGAGGGAACTGAGTTTAGAGACGTTAAAAACAAAACTATTGCGGCTCATATGATGAAGAGCGAGTAAGTCTGGGATTCACACTCAGGGCTGTCTGATGCCAGTGACTATACCTTTAACCACTAAGTTAGCAACGTCCCCAAATACTACTGCACAGGTCCAAGCAACAGCTCCCATTTGTTGTCACTGATTCTAATATCCCTAAATACTCTTGCACACGTCCAAGCAGTGACTCCCGTTTGATGTCACTTACTCTGTGCTAGTCCCCCAAACCTACATGCCAGGCTGGGAAAGAGAGATGGCTCCTGCCCTGGAGAAGCCCGGGACCTGATGAGGAAGGGAAACACACACGTGAAATATTGCAGTGACAGGGGCTTGGACGGGGGAAGCCGTCCCCAGTTCTGCCTGTAGCGGTTATGACAGGCTTTGCAGAGAAGGCCGCCGTCGAGTCGAGGCTTAAAGGATGAATCGGATTTCACTGGACAGGCCAGGAAAGGGAAAATAGAACAGCATGTAGAAGGTCCTCTACATGACCTTCTGTGAGGTGAGGCAGTATAGCAGGTTCTGGATCAGCCAACAGCCAGGACACAGGGAGCCCGTCGAGGACGACGAGGAGACCACGGTGAGAAGGTGGCAGGATCACATCTAGATGGGCCTCCGCAGCCAGTGGAAGCTCGCTCCTAACCCCCAGGGCTAGCCTTCCTCCACGCACCATCTGCTTTGACAAGATGCTCTCAGAACAAGGAGGTTCCGTGGCCAAGAAAGTTTTGGAAGCACTGCACAGATGCATCCCTATAGAAGCTGCACAGGTTTCTGAGAAACCTCGTAATAAAGAAAGCCGCCACACGACTGTCGACAAAATAAGCAACAAGGACCTACTGCTTAGTACAGGGAACTGTATTCAGTACCTTGTAATAACCTGTAATGGAAAAGGCTCTAAAAGAGAATACATATTCTAACATATAGGTATAAGAATATATATGTAAATGTGTATGCATAACTGAGTCACTTTGGTGTTCACCTGAAACTAACACAATGTTGTAAATCAACTATAGTTCAATAGAAAACAAATAAATGAAAAGCTATTTATTTCTGCTGAAGCTGTGTTGTTTTTACTGTTTAGTCCCTAAATTGTGTCCGACTCTTTGCTAAGTCATATCTGACTCTTTTGCGACCCCATGGACTGTGGCCCGTCAGGCTCCTCTGTCCAAGAGATTTTCTAGGCAAGAATACTGGAGTGGGTTGCAATTTCCTTCTCCGGGGGATCTTCCAGAACCAGGGATCGAACTTGTGGCTCCTGCCATATTTCCAGCATTGCAGGCAGATTCTTTACCGCTGAGCCACTGGGTTCTGCTGAGCCCCCAAGCCCCTCTGACCCCAGACACCTCCCCTGACCCCTGAATAACCCCCTGGGATCAATATTTCAGGGACAAACACTTCAGGAAACATCTCTGTGAGTGCCAAAACCAGGGCAGTGGCAGGGAAAGGTCATGGGCCCATTGCTCCTTCCCGTACCTTCAAGGCCTGAGAGGCCTTCGAGCAGAAGATGGCAATAACAATAGTAACTGACATTAACTGAGTGCTTACCACGCCCTGATCTGGGCTCCGGGCTGAGTGCTCTGTGTACATCTCACCAATCATCATACTATTATTATTCCCATTTTACAGATGGGGGAACTGAGGCATAGGGAAGCGGGAACTTGTCCATGGTCTCTCACTTACGGGGAGCCAGGATTTGAACCCCAGCCCGCCAAACCCTGAGGTCCTAGAACCGCCTCTTCACTGTAGCTACAGGCTGCAGGGAAGACCCAAACCTACGTCAGGAAGAGACGAGAAAGGGGTCTTTCTTCCTCATTTAGGAAAAACGACCCAGGTGCCAGCCCCTCTACCCTTCGTGGAGCCAGCATCATTTCTAAACTAACAAAGTTGACTCAATCCAGCACCGCAAACAATCCCAGGCTCTCCTTTTGCACAAGGGGCTCTGAGGGGGTGAGGGGAAAGTCGTCCCTGGCTGCCAGGAAACCCACTCCACCTGGAGACTCGGATCCCAGAATTCCTGAGCAGAAGGGACTTTGGAATTCGGCTTGAAAGAAAAGCCAAACAAAACCAGCACTACACACTCATCAGCAAAGCCAACATCTGGAACATGGACACCACCAAATGCAGGCGAGGGCGTGGAGCGGCAGGGTCCCACAGGCATCGCTGGGGGGAATGCAAAGTGGCACAGCCACTGTCGGAGACAGCTGACCGTGTCTTACACAGCTGAGCATCCTCGCACCACGTGACCCAGCAGCCACGCTCCTTGGCGTTTCCCTAAAGGAGCTGAAAAGTTACGTCCACACAGAAACCTGCGCATGGATGTTCCCTGCGCCTTTATTCATAACTGCCCAAACTCGCAGCAACCGAGATGCCCTTCAGTGAGTAAGAAAGAGGATAAAGAAACTGTGTCATATCCAGACAATGGGACACCACTCAGCACTAAGAAGAAATGAGCTACAGTGAGAGACTTCATTTTCTTGGGCTCCAAAATCACTGCAGGTGGTGACTGCAGCCATGAAGTTACAAGACACTTGCTCCTTGGAAGAAAAGCTATGACCAACCTAGACAGCATATTAGAAAGCAGAGACATTACTTTGCCTACAAAGGTCCATCTAGTCAAAGCTATGGTTTTTCCAGTAGTCATGTATGGGTGTGAGAGTTGGACTATAAAGAAAGCTGAGCGCCAAAGAATTGATGCTTTTGAGCTGTGGTGTTGGAGAAGACTCTTGAGAGTCCCTTGGGCTGCAAGGAAATCCAACCAGTCCATCCTAAAGGAAATCAGTCTTGAATATTCATTGGAAAGACAGCTGCTGAAGCTGAAGCTCCAATACTTTGGCCACCTGATGTGAAAAACCAACTCATTGGAAAAGACTATGATGCTGGGAAAGATTGAAGGCAGGAGGAGAAGGGGATGATAGAGGATGAGATGGCTGGATGGCATTACCAACTCGATGGATGTGAGTTTGAGCAAGCTCTGGGAGTTGGACTGAACTGAACTGATCAAGCCGTGGAAAGACATGGAGGAAACTAAAATGTTTGTTACTAAGTGAAAGGAGCTAATCTGAAAAGTGGCATAATCCTAACTAGATGACAGTCTGAAAAAGGCCAAACTGTGGAGACAGTAAAAAAGATTAGTGGTTGCCAAGGGTTTTGGAGAGAGGGGATGAATCGGCAAAGAGGACTTTTAGGGCAGTGGAACTAATCTGTCTGATACCACAGATGGGCTTCCCTGGTGACTCAGACAATAAAGAATCCGTCTGCCATGAAGGAGACCTGGGTTCGATCCCTGGGTGGGGAAGATCCCCTGGAGAAGGGAACAGCTACCCACCCTAGTCTTCTTGCCTGGAGGATTCCATAGACAGAGGAGCCTGGTGGGTTATAGTCCACGGGTCGCCAAGAGCCAGACACGACTGACGACTGCCTGTTTCACTTCACTTTCGCTTCATGACACTGCACCGGCGGGTACGGGTCGCTGCATCTGTCAGAGCTCAGAGAATGTACGAGACCAAGAGTGGATCCGAACGCACAGTCCAGACTCTGCGGACTATGATGTCAGTTCAGTTGCTCAGTCGCTCAGTTGTGTCTGACTCTTTGCGACCCCATGAACTGCAGCACGCCAGGCCTCCCTGTCCATCACCAGCTCCCGGAGCTTGCGCAAACTCATGTCCATTGAGTCAGTGATGCCATCCAACCATCTCATCCTCTGTCAGACCCTTCTCCTCACGCCCTCAATTCTTCCCAGCATCAGGGTCTTGACTGTGATGTGGAAGTTCACAAATTATAACAAATGTAACTCTGGCAGAGGAGGCTGTGTGTGTGGAGGCCAGAAGAGGACAGGAAGTCTGTGTACCATCCCTTCAGTTTTGCTGTGAACTGAAAACTGTCCTTAAAAAAATAAAGTCTTTAAAAAAGCAAGAAAAGCTGAAGTCCAATCCCTAAATTTAGAACTGGGGCTGGGAGCCCCGAAGTTCACCCGCAGAACCCTCCCTCCAGGACCTCCAGGCAGGAGAAATGGCAACAAATAAAGCACTTTGAAATCACAGAAGGAAATGAATTTTGGCTGGAAAGGCTCCTGCAGAGATGGGCCGGACCTGAGCTGGAAACTCGGGCGAAGGTCTGAGGGCAGAGAGTTCCTGGCGTGTTTAATGAGGTCCCTTCTGGGAGGTGTGAGGTGGAAGCGATTTGAAGAAAAGGACAAAAGCTCCAGGCTCACTCACACCCAGCCCACCCCAGCATCCTCCTCCAGCCCATCCTGGGCTGCAAGGACTGGGCAGGTGGCCAGACCCCAGGGGCCAAGTCAGGCTGCTTTCTGCGGCCAGCACTTGAATATCTTCTCTGAAACCGGAGACCTTCCTCCTGACCTGGTTGCTGCTGGCAGACCCGGCCTGAATTCAAGGGAACGAGGACAGCTGGAAATGCCACCGTGAAAAGGTCACCTGCCCCGAAGCCTGTGATCCAGCCAAGTCAGGAAGGCACTTGGCCCCTGGCGCGGTTCCCACACACAGCAGGAAATGCTCTGCCTCGCGCCTGCGAGAGGAGGCGTGGGACACAGTTAGCGCCCCTGGACGGGGGCAGGGAAAGCCATCAGGGCCCACGCTCTGCTTCCGAAGCTGCGTGGCCTCGAGAAAGCCGCTCTCCCTCTCTGAGCCTGGGTCTTCGTCCACAACGAGGGGACGGTGACATGTGCGTGGTGAGTTTCTCGGGAGACGGTGGCGGTGGCCCCGTGAGCAGCGCAGGGCGTTACGCGGGGTCAGCGGCCGCGGACGCACGGCCCGACACACAGGTCCCGCCTGAATTCACGTCCGCCCAGGAAGCGCAGTCACTGCAGCAGGTGCCCGCGGCAAAGGCAGGGACGAGAGGATGCCAAGGCGGCCAAGTGCAGGTCCTCAATTCTTACCCTCTTTCGCAAAACTCCTAGGGTCTGAGTCAGAACACAGTGGGGACAGCATTTTAGACAAGCACCCCCACCCCAATAATTCACCGTGAAGCCTGAGAATTATCCTGTAGCCACGAAGCAGAGCCCCAAAGGCCGACCCTTCCCCAAGCTTAAGGGTACTTTGGAGGCATGCTAACTACGATGTGAAAACCCCTCCCATGTGTCCCCTACTTCTCAGAAATGATTCGGAAGTTCACGCCCTTCAGGCTTGCACGCTCGGTCGTTAAGTCGTGTCCACCTCTTTTGCGACCCTAGGGACTGTAGCCCGCCAGGCTCCTCTGTCCATGGGATTTTCCAGGCAAGAGTACTGGAGTGGGCTGCCGTCTCCTTCTCCAGGGGGTCTTTCTGACCCAGGAATTGAACCCGGCTCTCCTGCGTTGCAGGCAGATTCTTTACCACGGAGCCACCTGAAGCCCATATGCCCTTCGGGTTCCAGCTGAGAATGGGGACGCCCTGAACAGTGAGTGATCAGCTCCTGTTCACGGTAAACCAGGGGCAGGTCAGGCTGCCAGCTCGGGTCTCTCTGAAGCCGACTCTCTGCCACTGCTTCTCGGCTCTGCAGTCTAAAGGGAAGGCTGAAGGAGTTTTTGAGCAACAGCCGCTTCTGAGCAATCCCAGAGGCCTTTCTGGAAGGGATGGGGGTTCTGGGAAAGACCCAAACAGTGCACCAGTGTCCCAGGCCGCGCTGGCCAGCCACCGGGCAGTGAGGGAAGAGCCCTGTACCTGCACGCGCCTCATTTGATCTTTGTCTCTGCCGCATGGATTTAAGATGCACCAACCCCCAGTGCTCCGGGGGTTCATCTAAACATGATTAAACAACCATTAGGCCTCTGCGGTGGGGAAATGGAGATTTACAGACTTCCAAACCTCCATTTAAATGCAAATGCAACGTCTCGCCCGGAACCACGGATCCAGCAGTGTTAAAGTCACATCCCTAGCTCTCACTGGGCTGGACCACCTCAGGCCCCTCCCATCCTTTAATCCAAGGGGCGTAACCAGGTGGGATGGGGAAGGTGGCCCGGGGGAAGGGTGAGAGTCAACACCTTGCCCTCCCTCACCCTCCGTTGCCTTTCCTGGGAGGTCAGGGACACAGATGTTAACCTCCAGTCCAAGCTGGGATGACCTTGTCAAGGTCACAGACAGCTGGGAAATCCAGGAGCCAGGACTCAATCCCTGACCTGCTGGCTCTGGAGCCTCGGGAAGGCCAGGCTCTGTGTTAAGTCACATCCCCTGGGCCCTCTGAGCAAGGGGCCCGGGAAATAGTTACTGAGGCGAAAGCACATGAAAACCTACCATTCATGTTCAGCTCAGAGCCACAGGGGCCATTTCACTGAGCACTGACTATGTGCCCGGGGGGTAAAGAATCTGCGGGCCAATGCAGAAGTAAGAGACGCGGGCTCAATCCCTAGGTCGGGAAGATCCTCGAAGGAGGGCACAGTGATCACTCCCTCATTCTCGCCTGGAGGGTCCCATGGACAGAGGAGCCTGGTGGGCGACGGTCCAGGCGGTCACAGAGTCAGACGCAACTGAAGCGACAGCATGCGCGCTGTGTGCCAGGCAGAGAAGGAATCATTTCACCTTCTGTGACCGGCTTTAGGATCTTCATTTTCAAAGGGGGAGATTCAGAGAGACTCAGGTGAGGAGTCTGCCGAGCCTCTCGCGGGGAAGGATTTGACCAAGTGCTGCCGACTCCCCATCGAACCGCTTCTCCCGGCTCTGCCATTCAGCCCCCGTGTGACCTTTGGCAAGCGACCTGGCCTCTCTGGGCTCATGCTTCTGGACCGAAAACGGTATAATAATACTATTCACCTCAGAGGATCTTGGATGTGGGAATTGATGGAGTTAGTCTGAGTCAAAGAACTGGGAACATTGTCTAGTTAACAAATATTAGCAACACTTTCTACACTCAGAAAGTTCTGGGTGCCCTAAGAGAGGTCCAGACCACACATCATGGTGGGTGGGGAGGGCTCAAGGGGACTTAGATTTCGTGCCCTGGGGGTAAAATCAGGGGGTGCCTCTTGGAAGAGGCGTGTAACGGGTCTCGAGGGTGGACAGGGAGGGAACGGCTGAAGGACGCAGGGGTCAGGGGATGGGCAGCTGTCCAGTGAGAGCAACCCCAGGTGGCACCTACAGGACACGGGGGCAGGAGGGTGCAGAGGTCAAGCAGGTGCAAAGGTCAAGGCTGAGAAGGCCTTACGCTCCACGCTGGGGAATGGGGACTGCATTCTGCAGGCAGGACTGTATTAGACGGGCCACAGATAATACGGTGGGCGGGGAGGGGCGGGCACTGGGGAGAACTGTCAGCAGAGTGACGGTGGACGTGCGCCCGCTGATGCTGGCATCAGGCCGAGTCAGCATCACACACGATCTCATTCTCTCCTCAAAGCAGTCCTGTTGGGGTTTGCCTATCACTCATGTTTCAGGGACTCAGCTGTGGCCCAGAGGCGTGTGGGGCCATACCCAAGGTCACCAGGCCAGGGGAGGTGGAGCTGGCCTGCAGCCCCAGCCCTGCTCCTCTCTGATCCCCACATTTCCCATCTGAGCGCCTGGAATAAAGATGCACGGGTAACCACCTCTCCTGGGTTGCTCAGGACGCTCCTGGTTTGAAAATAAAGTCCCTGGAAACTCCTGGCTTGAGCCAAGCAGGCTGACTGGTCACCCCAGAGACGACGCAGCAAAGGGACAAAGGGACAGTGTGGCGGGAGGGGCTGAGAGAGGGACGGATAGAGTCGTTTGACGAGTTGAGTTCCACCCCCAGGGGGCAGCTTTGACACAAGGTCAGGCCAGAGGCCAGATCTGGGCTCACCCACAGAAACTAGGGAGCCCCCGGAACCCACTCAGTCACCCGGGGCCAAGCCTTGAGAGAGGGGTCCATCTCCAGGAAAAGGTCCTCCTTCCGAGAATCACATGGCGCAGAAACAGCACAAAGCCCTTGGTTCTGCCTTCCGCCAGCCTGCTAGGCAGGGCCCAGAAGAGCTTTCTGGAGCCTGGATGGCTCCTTAGCTGTGGGCTCTTCCTTATGGGGCATTCACTCAAGGTTTAGGTGCAAGAACTCGCATCCCCGCTGGAATATTTTCCAGCCGCAGGCCTTCCCTTGGTTTCTGGAATCTGTCCAACCGGCTAGAGGACACAGTCCTGTTCAATGGTGCCAGCAAGGAGAAAGGAAAAAGCAGCTTCTGTTTGTTGCTGCTTCTGTCCCCTAGTCACCTCCTGCCGGCCACCCCACCCCTAGGCACCGTTGGCTTCTGACCTTTAGAAGTCAGGCTCAGCTGTGCCCCTAGGGCGGTATGTCGCTGGGGGAGAGGCCTGAGCTGGGGTTGATGGGAAGAAGGTAACAGCTTTCCTATTTGGCATCTAAGTGTGGACACACCCCGGGGGCAGGGACGGGCAGCCCATCCACCCCTCTGGCCAGAGGTTTGGGGTCAGAGAGCACAGGAGACCCCAAACAGTAGGTTTGGTGTGGACAGCCACCAACGTGCGCTGTGACCTTGAGCGGGGGCTTCCTTTCTTGGGACCTCAGCTTGCTCACCTGTCAAACAGGGCCCGTAGCATCTCCCAGGATGCTGGCCGCGGGGTCCAAGGGCAGGGGCTGACCGAAAGACCATGTGAGGGGGTGTCAGACAGGAGGAGAGGAGGGCGAGGTGGAGGGCTGAGAAGGGGGACGGGGCACCGATGCGGTGTTCGGAGCAGGGGCCCCAGCTAGGCGGAAGAGAAAAATGACGAGACAGGTGAGAGCGTGTAGAAACGTGGACTCACAGTCAGCCTTTGTGTCCCCGCCGTCCCCTCCCGGCCTCCCCGCCCCTCCCTGCCCCCGTGAATAATCGCAGAGGACACCGATTAAGAGGACCCGGCCCTGGGGCTTCTTTGTTTGAAGCCCTCCTGGTGAATTATGCAGGAGGCTGTGGGAGATGCAGCGCTGGGATTGCTTCATTATTGATGAGAGATGATGGGTCCTCTGCTGACAGCCTGCCTAAGAGATATGATTAACTTGTAAAAAATTAATCACCGTTCTCGGGGAGGACACAGATTCAAACCCCCGAGGAGCGAGGAGCGGTGTTATCGATGTTCCCTAATTTCAGGGGACTTTGAAAAGGTTTTAGCACAACTTGGAGGAGACAATTAAATTCAATTTGCATCACACGGGCTGAAATGTCATCCCCTCCTGGGAGGCAGGCACGGGTGGTCCAGCAGGGAGGGGCTCCAGGTGGACGTGGGGGGCGTGTCTTGGGGACCCCGGCCTGACTCCTTACCCCCAGGAGGCTCCTTCCACTCTGTCCCCTCTCCAGGTGATCTCATGCTCACCTATGGCATCAGTTACTGCCTAGCCTCTGATGACTCACGCTTTTACGGCTCCAGCCTGGACCTCTCCCCAGACCTCCCCGTTCCTGCACTCAGCGGCTGTCTCACCACCTTCTCTGGGAAAGCTCAAGGGCACCTCCAACTCCAAGTGACCTCCCACCCACCCCCATCCTCCCTACCTCCCCTCCTCCTGGTTCTCCTTAATGAAGGGTACCACCCTCAACCAAATCCATCTCCAGCGCCTCTTGCTTTAAGTCCTGAACATTTCCGGAATCACTCACTTTCCTCCGCGTCCCTCACCCGCCGCCCTAGCCCATACACCTTCCTCTCTCACCTGGATGGTGTCAGTAGCGTCTTCCCACGTATCAGACGCTTCTGGCCTCTCCCCTCATCCTCGTGGCCTGCGATCTCACCGAGGCTGGGGCAGACAGCCTCTGTGGGGCTGATTCCCTGCCCTCTGGCATGGCCTGGTCTCAGCATGCACCATGACTGTCTGCCCCGGGGAGGGGGGCTCCTCTGATGCTGCCGGGGGCCAGGGGGAGAAGGTACTGGGCTCATGCCCAGCTCAGAAGTGTGGGAACATCAGCACCCCGGAAGGATGATGCCCCAGCCTCCCACTGGAGATGGGTGGGCTATCCTGGGAGCCTGGGGGCCGGCAGCAGAGTCCCAGCAGAGCCTGTGTCAGTCTTGGTTCATCCACCGGTCCGGTCCCATCCGCAGAGCTGCTCCCCGCAGACTCCCAGCCCCCAGTCCACGTCTCAGCACTGCCTGCGAGGGTTCCTGGACTAAGACACCCTGCTTCCGTTCTCCCCACCACGATCTTCACAAACACATCCTCCCCCTTAAAGCCTCCAAGATTTCCCGGTACTCTCAGGACAAAAGGAGACCCTCACACATGACCCCCCAAGAGCCCAAACCAGCTGAGCTCCCCCACCCCGTGCCCGTTCATGTGCCCGCCTCGGCCCGCGTGTTCCCCGTAGCCGTCCCGCCACAGAGCCCCCGCCCAGGCCGTGCCCGCCGCCCGGGGTCAGCGGCCCCTACAGCTCAGGTTCCCTCTCAAGCCCTCGCCCAGCGGCGGTGTCTGCCAGGAGTCCCCTTGACCCCCTTGACGAGGTCAGACCTCTTCTCATCAGTTCTCGTGGCCCTGGACCCCTCTCCACTTATTGCTAATCAGTGCTGCAATTTCACAGACTTCACTTTATCCCTGAGGAATGATTTGATTAAGGTCTGCCTCCCCCATTAGGAGAGGGCGTCCTGAAGACACGCTGTGCCTGGCAACTCCGGGGCCCGTGCAGGTTAGGAGGGGAAGGCAGAGGGAGGGAGGGCATCTACCAGGAGCTGGTTACAAAGCTTCCTCTGCGTCAAACGCTCCACCACGTCCCAGTGCAAACAGAGAAATCCAAGCTGCTTCGCGAGGCCTCCCCGAAGCCCCAACTTCCCCCTGGGATTATTCCCTTCACCCCCCACACCCCCTGGGCTCCAGCCAACCCCAGCTGTTTGCACACCTGCACTTGGCTTTCTAGGGAGGGCCCGTGGAATGTAAGCTCCGAGAGCCACAGCGGCTCCCGCACACAGCACGTCTGCAGGGAAGTTTGCTGACGGAGGGAAGGGCCCTCCACGGCCCCCTCCCTGCTCTGCCTGTCTTGCTCCTGAATGACTGTCTCCATCAGGAGCTTTGTGGGCCTGTTCTGGGCACTCCCCACAGACGGCCCCATTGTACAGATGAGGGAAACTGGGGCTCAGACGTAAGCCGTTTGCCCAGGTCACAGAGCCTGAGAGGAGCAGGATGTGGACATCAACCCAGGCCTTTCACACCGGGCCCACGGCTCAGGGTCCCTGCCTCCCCTCACCTCCAGTGTCCACACTGTCCCTTTTCCTGAAGGTCCAGTTCAAAGGCCTCCTCTTCCTGGAAGCCTTCTATGATCACCCTGGCCCTGGCCCTGGCCCTGAGAAGTGCTTCCCACTCGGAAAGGCCACCAGAGCCTGTGTTAGTTGGTTTTGATTTCGATTTTCTTTTAAGAGCTTTATTGAGGTATAATTTACATGCCATCAGATTCACCCATTTTAAGTGAACGACTTAACGATCAAGCCTGTTTTCATCTCCGGACCTGACGTGTATTGATCTCTGGCTGTGGTCATTATTCACACACAACCCCCAGCTCGCTGCTGAGGGTGGAACCAGGGCACCCACATCTCTGAGGCCCGCTCTAGCAGGGCCCGCACCCTGAAGGCTCTCAGCAAGGCGAGCGAGCCCACCCTCTGCAGGACGGGAGCTTGAAAGGAGGACAGCGGCTGACATTTCACAACGGCTGCCTGAGACCAGCCCTAAGCTAAATATCCCGCGTGTGAGAGCCAGACAACGCACAGGTCTCACGGGATGGGGCTCACTGCACCTGTCTCACAGATAGGGACACGGAAGCCCAGCAAAGGTAGAGAACGTGCGAGGGGGCTGCCTGGTGATCCAGCGCGGGGGCCCGGTTCAGTCCTCTTCAGGGAACTAGACCCCAGTGCAGGGGGCTGGGTCAGATCCTCGGTGAGGAGACTAGATCCCACAAGCCGCCACTAAGAGTTCACACACCGCGACTGAGAAACCTGGCAAGCCGCGAGGAAGATCGAAGCTCCCACGAGCCGCAGCCAAACAAACACGTAAATAAATTATTAAAATCACATAGCCAGTAGCAGCGCTGGGATTCCAACCCGGGGGTCGGCCTCCAGAGCCCGGCTTTTACCCAGAGGACTCTGATGTTAGGATGGCCAGGCAGCTGTCCTGCCTGCTCAGCGCACAGGACATTCTATTTCAAAACCAGGACAGTGCCAGGCAAACTGGGCCACGCGGGCCGCCCTCCACGACGTTTATGCTTCTCATTGTAGTCGAGTCCACTCTGAGCTCGTAAGGGGCTCTTTGGATGGCTGGGGGGCCCCCTGCTCACTGGCCTCTGGGGCAGCGGTCCAGGGCTCCTGGGAGATCACTCATGGCTCTCGCGGACCCCACTGGCCAGGTAAGGATTCCTGGGGGTGCCGGGTGTCAGGTTCCTGGGGTGGAGCTGGGAAAGCCAGACTTGGAGCTGCGGCCCCATCCTGCTGTCAGGGGCTTCCGGGGGCCTGGGGTTCAGGATAAAGGACAGAGGAGGAGCAGCCTGGGGGCTTGAGGAGAGGCTATTCTCTGACTGTTCTCTGTGCGCTGAGGGGCCTGTGCACAAGACACCTCACCTTGCCCATCTGTTCAATGGGTAGAGCCCTGCTATGCAACCTCATCCTAAGGGCTTGACAGTTGGCTAAGTGGGTTCATGTTCATCGTCCGATGGGGCCCACAACAGCTGGAAGACCAGGAATGACGATCCCATTTGATCGTTAACAAAATGAAGAGAGGCAAAGTAACTTGCCTGAGGTCACATAGCTTAAGAAGTAGCAGGCCTGGGTTCACACCAAAGCCATCACGCTCCAAATCGTCACCCACTTGCTCTATGACGAGGGGAAGGTGAGCAGCATAGGCCTGCGCCAGGCTTCCAGTCCAGGCTGGGGCAAGAGTGGGCATCCTGTGGAGGAATAAGGTTCACTTCAGATTTAAGACGAAGGAATTACTTTGAGGTCAGCCATATGGCTGCACGAATCAGGTGAGGTCCCAAGGAAAGAGGGAACCTACCTGGTCAGGTAGCTAAGCAGCAGCTGACAGTCAAGTTCTCAAATGAAATCAACCTAGGGTTATAGGAAAAGAGGGCCCGTCTTCCTGGGGGCTCCTGTCTCCTGGGTTTCCAGTCTGGGCCCAGCCTCATCACACCTTCATCTGGATCCTAGTCCCCCTCCTTCTTCCCCAGGCCACCACCCACCAGAAAGTTCCCTTCTTTCCCGGAACCCACGCAGTTGCCGCTTCATGACAGTTGCAGACACAGCTAATATGTATAGAGCATTTACTGTGTACCTAGCACTGGGCTATGAACATCTGTGTATCTATTTTTATAGTTCTCACAACAGCCCCAGGGTAGGTACTGATCTATATGCACCCCCGGCACACAGGTGAGCCTGAGGCTTAGGGAGCCGATCATTGGTCCGCCCTCTCTCTCACTGCCGAGACTCTTTCCCCATCCTTAGGACAAGAGGAGCCGATACAGCTGGTCCAAGGTGGGAACCAGGAACGCACATTTTTAGCAAAAAGCACCCCAGACAAGCTCTGTGCTCTCCCATTCACAGCTGGGGAAGCTGAGCCTTAGGGGAGGTGAGAACCCACCCAGGGTCACCCAGCTCCGAAGCTGTAGAGCTGAGACCTAGATGCAAAGCCCAGGCCCCCTCGTAACTGAAGAGCAGGATACGCGGTCCCTACCGCCCGACACAGAGACCTGGGCTGTCGGGCTGGGCGGCTCAGGGTGGGAATGGGTGCCGTCCAGACCGCAGCGCAGGCTCAGTCCAGGGTCCCTGCACTCTGGCCTCCCAGAGGCTAGGGAGTCCGCAACAAACGACTGAGGTCCACCGCCACCCGCGGCCCCCAGAAGACACAGATGCACTTACTGGGACTGGAGCGGCTCCGTTCACCTGCTTGAGGAGTTGCTACTACTGGCTGAGTTTTAATGACGCTAAATGAGCAGCTAAGATGCTGCCGATCTGAGCGCGTGCCTGGAATTGACTGCATTAGCCTGTAACAGTTCCCAGAGCATCTTTGCCTCAGGGCTGGGGAAGAGAGAGTCAAGGGAGGGTGGCAGAAAAGACACCAGGGTGGGTACAAATGGGAGCATCTGAAAGGAATCATTGGCTGCTAAGACCTTCAGGCTAAAGGAAACCATGACAGATTCCCCGCCGAGCACTTGGCCTTGAGCCCACCTCGTCCTCCATGTGGGCTAGGTGTATCTAACAATTACAGCAAGGATAATTAGCACCATGGCTGGCATTTTCAGAGCACTTAATAGACTTGTTGTTCAGTCTCTAAGTTGTGTCTGACTCTTTGAGACCCCATGGACTGCAGCACGCCGGGCTTCTCTGTCCTTCACCATCTCCCAGAGTTTGCTCAAATCCATGTCCACTGAGTCGGTGATGCTATCTAACCATCTCATCCTCTGCCACCCTCTTCTCCTTTTGCCTTCGGTCTTTCCAAGCATCAGGGTCTTTTCCAATGAGTCAGCTCTTCACATCCGGTGGCCAAAGTATTGGAGTTTCACCTTCAGTATCAGTCGTTCCAATGAATATTCAGGACTGATTTCCTTTAGGATGGACTGGTTCGATCTCCTTGCAGTCCAAGGGGCTCTGAAGAGTCTTCTCCAGCACCACAGTTCAGAAGTATCAGTTCTTCAGCATTCAGCCTTCTTTACGGCCCAACTCTCACATCCATATATGACCACTGGAAAAACCATAGATGCCAGGCCCTGACTGCTTTTCAGGTATTAACTAATTAATTTAATCCTCACAACAGCTCTATATGATAAGGACTTGCGGTTGTTGTAATATACAGTCACAAATTCCTTGCCATTCAGTCCATCAAGAGGCATGGTCTGTGTTCCCTGCCCCCTTGACTCTGGGTGGGCCTGGTACTTCAACTAATAGAACGTAGTAGAAAGTAAGGCCTTGTGACTTTAAGAGCTAGATCAGCAGAGGCAAAGCAGCTTCTGCCTTGTTGGCAGAAATACTCGTCTTGGAACCCCGAGTATCCACACGGGGAGCCCAACTACCCTGAGGCAGCCATGCTATGAGGGAGCTCAAGCTACAGGCGCAGGCCGCGCGGTCAGCAGTCCCAGAGGAGTCCAGCCCCCAGCCAGTCATCCAAGAGCACAGAGACAAGCCACTTCCTCTCTGTCTGTCTTAATTCCTGACCTCAGACACCACAGACATAATAAAATGGTGGGCACCCCATGCTATGGAATTTTGGGGTGGTTTGTTACATGGCAGGAGACAGTGAAAACAGTATTACCATCATCTCTGTTTCCTAGCTGAGGAAGCAGATGTACCACAGGTAAATGAGAAATTAGGATTCAGCCCTTAGCAATCTGGTCCCAGTGCCCATGTGCTTAAAAGCTCTCAATAAATGGGAGCTGTTATAATTACTGTGGTCATCATTCCTATTACTCGTCCGGCCTAATTTCTAAGCCACACTGACTCCCAAAACTCACTTTAGCGGGCAGAGATAATTAAAAGTAATTGCATTCTTTACGGAAGTCTTTCGAAGTATATTTCAGGTGATCACCAAACTCAGTTCCCAGCATTGTTAAGAACCTTTTTGGTTTCCCTTCCAAGCTCCCTCCTGGCTCACTTGGCTTGAGCGTGCTCCTCAAATCTCTTCCCCCACGCAGACCCAACTCCTCCACCCCACCCCTCCACATCGCATTTCACAGCGAGAGAAGAGCTCCTCCTCTTTAGGAAAGGGGCCCGGGGCACAGGCCGGCAGGTGTGGGGTTCTCCCCTGAGGGCAGGGCACGTGTGCACTGCCTGGTCATGTTTCTGCCTCCCACGAGGGTCATTTCTGTCCTGCCCCACGGCAGAAAGCCCCCAGCCCTTTCTGATCATTTCAAAGGGTTTCATAGTATCACAGCTTCCCCAGAACTTCCTGGTGGGTTGAAGAAGCCCCAATATTCCAAAAGGCAGTAGCTTTGCCAAGAGCCTACCACTCTACCTAGATGTTCCCCTATAGGCACATCTAGTTCAAGGTCCAACAATGACGCTCCTTCCACCTCCTACCAGCGAGCCCTGGGTTCAAATCCCTGCCCAATGCTGTCTGGCTATGTCATCGTGGGCCTTAGTTTTCTTACCTGTAAAATAGGGATAATAATAGTACCTACCACCGCTGACCAGCGCCTTCCACGTGCCCAATGCTCGGTAGATGACAGCTTTAAAATGGCATGTGATTGACCCATAAGCAAATGCTCATAAACTCTAGGTCATTAAACAAAGCTAACAAGGATTTCTTATTTTTTAGCTCCCAGAGTTGGGGCGGGGGTGGGGGGTGGGGAATTAGCATTGTCTAGCTCTGGCAAGATCTTGGAGAAAGCGGCGTCCTCTCTGTTTGTAGATTTGTAAGTCAGCACCAACGTTCTGGAGGACAGATTTGACGAGCTCTGTCAGAATGCTGTGTTCACTCTGTTTACTGTCTGTTATCTGCTGCTGCCTCGGCCGGACGCCAGCGCCTGGGGTACCTGGGCATGTCACAGTGCTCAGATTGTCGTGAATAAATGAATGAATGAATAGGCAAAAATAACCCAGGATTCCTTTGTCTAAAGTTTTAAATTGACGTAGAGTTTATCTACAATGTTGTGTGAGTTTTACATATATAGCAACGATTCAGTTATACTTTTTCAGATTCTTTCCCATTATCGGCAATTACAGGATATTGAATGCAGTTCCCTGTGCTACACAGTTGGTCCTTGTTGTTTATCTATTTTATATAGAATAGTGTGTATCTGTTCATCCCAAATTCCTAGTTTATTCCTATTCTCTTCCCCTAATACATGATTTCTACTAAGAATCAATGCCATGCGTGTTAGCAAAATTGATTGTGCAAAATATTTAATGAGTATTGTTTATAGTGGTAAAAAAAAAAAAAAGAAAAAGAAACATCATCGCACGTACTGATCAAAGAAGGTGAAATAAATGACAATGTCGCCAAGAAGCACTGCCGTCTAAAAAGGTAACGCAGGCTGCATCCGCTGATTCTGAACAAGAGAAGCAAGCGACAATACAGCAAGTTTAACTTGATTTGATTTGTGGAAAACTGTTGGGGGGGACAAAGGAGAAAGTCTAAAATGGTGGTCACCTTTTCTGGGAAGTGTGAGTCCAGGGGTTGCTTTTCTCTCTGAATTGTTTGGATTTTTAGAGAGAAGATGGCAAAACCCACTGGTCGCCAACATTGTGGATGACTGAGGGAGACCATTCATTATTGCTACAGCAACAACATAAAGATTATATATTGTATATAATGCAAGGATGATAACAATCACATTAGTTATCATGCATTAAGTGCCTGCTCTGTGCCTGGTTAAAGGTGTTACATTTATTTATCACCAGACCCCATCAGGTGGTATAACCAGGAATACCAGTTTGGTTGATAGGTATTTGGATGATCAATAATGACAACCACCAAAATATACGTGTGTCTACTATAGGTTTTATAGCCCATATGTACATAAAATACCTTGTACGTGTTAATGTACGTGATCATTACAACGACCTATGAGAGTGACGGCTATCACTATCCCCACTTTACAGATGAGGAAACTTAGGCACAGAGCGGTGTAGTAGCTTGCTCAAGGCCATCATGCTGATCACTGGCAAAGATAAAAAGTGAGCCCAGGTGTTCCGGAGATCCATGGCTCCAAAGCTGGCCCGGATCTCCGGTTTAGGAAGCATACGCTGAGAGGCAGGGTCATACCGTGAGTGGGGGCAAGGCCACAGCCGGCCAAACCAGCAGCCTCGGGGCCTCTTGGTGTCTCTGCTTCCCTGGCGGCCTTTGCAGCTTCTGCTCCCTCTCCCCGGGCAGCGCTCAGCCTAATTAATGCCTGGGAACTGCTAAGTGCCTTGTTTGACAGGTGTTTCTAGATCACAAACATTTTTTCCTCTTTCCTGCTCAAACTCTCCAAGGAGCAAGCACTTCCCGGGCAAGAAACTATCTTAACTCTATTTTATTACTGTAATTATAAAATATATTTGTGTTAACTATATTTTATTACTTTCTGTAGAAGAACTGTACAAAAGATATCTTCACGACCCAGATAATCACGACGGTGTGATCATTCACCTAGAACCAAACATCCTGGAATGTGAAGTCAAGTGGGCCTTAGGAAGCATCACTATGAACAAAGCTAGTGGAGGTGATGGAATTGCAGTTGAGCTATTTTCAAATCCTAAAAGATGATGCTGTGAAAGTGCTGCACTCAATATGCCAGCAAATCTGGAAAACTCAGCAGTGGCCACAGGACTGGAAAAGGTCCGTTTTCATTCCCCAAAGAAAGGCAATCCCAAAAAATGCTCAAACTAACGCACAATTGCACTCATCTCACACGCTAGTAAAGTAGTGCTCAAAATTCTCCAATCCAGGCTTCAGCAATACGTGAACCGTGAACTTTCAGATGTTCAGGCTGGTTTTAGAAAAGGCAGAGGAACCAGAGATCAAATTGCCAACATCGCTGGATCATCGAAAAAGCAAGAGAGTTCCAGAAAAACATCTATTTCTGCTTTATTGACTATGCCAAAGCCTTCAACTGTGTGGATCACAATAAACTGTGGAAAATTCTGAAAGAGATGGGCATACCAGACCATCTGACCTGTCTCTTGAGAAACCTGTACGCATGTCAGGAAGCAACAGTTAGAACTGGACATGGACCAACAGCTGGTTCCAAATCGGAAAAGGAGTACGTCAAGGCTGTATATTGTCACCCTGCTTATTTAACCTATATGCAGAGTACATCGTGAGAAACACTGGGCTGGAAGAAGCACAAGCTGGAATCAAGATTGCTGGAAGAAATATCAATAACCTCAGATACGCAGATGACACCACCCTTATGGCAGAAAGTGAAGAGGAACTAAAAAGCCTCTTGATGAAAGTGAAAGAGGAGAGTGAAAAAGTTGGCTTAAAGCTCAACATTCAGAAAACTAAGATCATGGCATCTGGTCCCATCGCTTCATGGGAAATAGATGGGGAGACAGTGGAAACAGTGTCAGACTTTATTTTTGGGGGGCTCCAAAATCATTGCAGATGGTGACTGCAGCCATGAAATTAAAAGATGCTTACTCCTTGGAAGGAAAGTTATGACCAACGTAGATAGCATATTAAAAAGCAGAGACATCACTCTGCCAACAAAGGTCCGTCTAGTCATGGCTATGGTTTTTCCAGTGGTCATGTATGGATGTGAGAGTTGGACTGTGAAGAAAGCTGAGCACCAAAGAATTAATGCTTTTGAACTGTGGTGTTGGAGAAGACTCTTGAGAGTTCCTTGGACTGCAAGGAGATCCAACCAGTCCATCCTAAAGGAGATCAGTCCTGGATGTTCATTGGAAGGACTGATGTTGAAGCTGAAACTCCAGTACTTTGGCCACCTCATGTGAAGAGCTGACTCACTGGAAAAGACCCTGATGCTGGGAAAGATTGAGGGCGGGAGGACAAGGGGATGACAGAGGATGAGACGGCTGGATGGCATCACTGACACGATGGGCATGAGTTTGAGTAAACTCTGGTAGTTGGTGATGGACAGGGAGGCCTGTTGTGCTGCAGTCCATGAGGTCGCAAAGAGTCTGACACGACTGAGCGACTGAACTAAACTGACCCATGCCTGCCCCTGGTCATAGGGTCTGCCTCCCCTACAGAAGGGAGCTTCCCTGGTGGCTCAAACGGTGAAGAATCTGCCTGCAATGCAGGAGACCCAGGTTCGATCCCTGGGTCAGGAAGATCCCCTGGAGAAGAAAAGGGCAACCCACTCCAGTATTCTTGCTTGAAGAATTCCATGGACAGAGGAGCCTGGTGGGCTACATTCCATGGAATCACAAAGAGTTAGACACGACTGAACTAGTAACACTCTTTTCCCCTATGGAAATGGGCTTCATAGGGAAGAATGCTTGAACAAAACAGGAGTATCCTTAGAAGTGTTCTTAGGAAGGAAGGGTGGGGAATGAGGTTGGAAGTCAGCCATACAAGATTGAGTATAGCATTAACACCCCCATGTCACCCATGAGAATGCATCTGCCAGAGAGTTTAGGTTAAGTGCCCAAGATCAGAAACTCATGTATGGTGAAACCTGGATTTGAACCCAGAGCTCTCTGACCCCAAGCCTCTTAGCGACCAGATTCTAAGGCCTCCCAGATGCTTAGATCCCGGGGTAGGGGTGTGACCAGAGTTTTTCACTCTCTAGGACACAGGGAAGTGGCAGGACCCCTCTGTGAAACAACAGCCCTAGAACTCTGACTCAGGATCCCCCAGCGTGCCTCTGCTTGGAGCAGTGGGGTCCCAGGAGCTCTAAGTGCTGCCCTTCCCAGGGATCAGAGCCTGGTCCTCAGACTCGGGCATTTTACAGCCAGCCCAGGCCAGGGGATGTCCCACTTCCCTGGGCCTTGGCTGCAGTCCTCCCTACTGAAAAGTGAAAGTCACTCAGTTGTGTCTGACTCTTTGTGACCCCATGGACCGTAATCCACCAGCCTCCTGTGTCCATGGGATTCTCCAGGCAAGAATATTGGAGTGGGTTGCCATGCTTTCCTCCAGGGGATCTTCCCGACCCAGGGATCGAACCTGGATCCCCTGCATTGCAGGCAGACTCTCTGCCATCTGAGCCACTAGTCCTCCCTAAGTGGGATTCATCTCTGGGACTTAGCCTCCTCCTCCACCTGCGTCCCCCAGATGGTCGCCCCTTCAAAGTAGGAACAGTCAGAATCTTCCTTAGCTTCTCTGCTCGCCACATTCCTCCTCACGCTTTCTGTTCCAGCCCCGTTCCCTTTTGCCTCCACAACTTCGCACAAGCTGTTCCCTCTGCTTAAAGCACCGTCTCCTGGATCTGCTCTCCTCTCCCCAACCACCACCTCTCCTTTAGTCTCCCTCACTCCTTAGTTTGTGACCTCAGTGACTCACCTCCCTATGCTTTTGTTTGCTCATCTGAGAGGCAAAAATAACAATGGAACTGCTGTGGAGATTAAATGAGAGAATGTTTATAGAGCGTCTAGAACACTGTTTGGTATGTAGTAAAGTTTGCGGAAAGTTCACGGAAAGTTTGTGCTATGATTTTTATTACCTACATTATTCTTCAGGTCTGAGTTTAAGCATCACTCCCTCTGGGAAGCCCTCTCTGACTATCTCTGCGAAGTCAGAGTTACTCCCCTTGCTCTGTGCCCACAAGCATCCTGTTTAGAGTAAGAACCCATTGCTCGTAAGACCAAAGTAGCTGTTTACCCTTCCCATCTCTGACAGCAAAGATGCCAGTCTCTCTTGCTGCTCCTGTGTCTTCAGCACCTAACACGTTGCCTGCCACATTATCGCGAATGAATAGATACTCGCGAAAAAGAGAATGAATGAGCGACAGAACAAGCAAGTACTCTTGGCACCTCCAGTAGATTCGCACAGCGGTGGCCAGGGTTTCCTCCTGCTCGGAGAATAGCTTCCTTTCCCTCCCCTCCCCTCCCTGCCCCCTGGTGAACACCAGCCTGGAGTTTAGCATTCATGGCCTGATTAGCACTTTCTCTTCTCCCCAGTCTGCCTTTCAGAACAGATGCCTCCTCCCTCCCAATCAGTCCCCTCTGCTGCTGCACCTGGAGCTTCATCAAAGGACCCTGATTTCCCTCCCGCCACCCAAACCTAACAGACACACTCCTGCTGCCAAAGGGGCTGACCCCTCCCCACCTGGCTGGGCCCTGCCCTGGCGGGGAAGCCAAGCCTGGCATCATGGTCCCACACCCCAGTCCTTCCAGAACCAGCACACCATTCACATAGACACAGACAATCCACAAAGGCAGATGGGAATCCAGGCAAAGATAATCCAAAACACCAGTGGAGGATCCAGAAGTCATTTCTATTTAGCTTTGAAGTGCATTTGGTGAACTTATTCCCCCCCGCCCCCCATCACAGATTTCATTCCTTACTCCTCTTTGACTTCAGCTAATATTGAAATGAGTTTGCCTGCCCTGTGCACACACTGGGAAGACAACCCCAGGATACATCTAACAGCCATAGGGAGAAGTTTTAAGTTCGCAATTGGCCACTGCAAAGAGCCAGGACCTGTTGGGGCCCAGAGCCCCCCAGGGGTGAAGCAGCCCCAGAATCAGACCCTGGAAAGGCCCCTGCCCTGCTGTCTGCCACTCTCGCCCCTCTGGGAGAGCAGCGTTGCCAGAAATAAAGAACAGATCCTCCCCACCACCACCATCACACACGTTCGAGCATGTGTGCACACACACACATACGCACACACTGTATCAGTTTTTCCCAGAGGAAAAGAAATCAAGGTCACTTCTCATTTACCTGGACAAACTTCTCAGAACCCTGATCGAGGGCAGAATTCCTAGCACTCCTGAGAGGAATGAGAGGTCTTGGTCACATCTTCGCCCACCTGTCTTCCCAGCTGCTGGGAACATTCCCTCCTTCTGTGTAGAAGAAGAAATGTATTTGGAGGCTGTGTGTCCTACCTAACTGGCTGGCTCACCTGGAGCATGTCATTTAACCTCTCTGATCCGCAATATTCTCTGAAAAATGGGTGCTGATATCTGGGCTTCCCTGGTAGCTGAGCTGGTAAAGAATCCGCCTGCAAAGCTGGAGAACTGGGTTCCATCCCTGGGTTGGGAAGGTCCCCTGGAGGAGGGCATGGCAACCCACTCCAGCATTCTTGCCTGGAGGCTCCCCTGGACAGAGGAGCCTGGCGGGCTGCAGTCTACAGGGTCTCAAAGAGTCAGACACAGCTGAGTGGCCAAGCATAGCCTGGTCTGCGCCTCACCAGCTGGTTCTCAGTGGTGAACGCGGACTTATCTGTGGGCCTCGCCTTAGCCAGCCCACCACCACCATGGTAGCAAATGTTAGTTGAACACTTGCTATATACCAGCCCCTCTTTGCAGAGCTTTATATATATTAACTCACTGAATCCTTAAATCACTTCCTAAAGCAAGCATTCGTATTCTCATCCCCCTTCTAGAGATGCAGACACAAAGGCTTAGAGTGCTTGCCAAGCAGCCCAGGTACCCCAGAGCCAGGATCTGAACCCAGCAGGCCCTGGACTGCAGCCACCCCAGGGGCTTGCGGTGCAGCAGGACACGGGGACAGAGAGAGCAGGACGCGCAGACGTCCACGGGTGAGGAAGGCCCTCGTGTCCTTCGGAAATGAAAGCAGCCAGGCTGCCCAGGCCAGTCGGTTAGTGACCCCAGTGAGCGAGGCCTTGACAGGAAAGGGCAGCTGTGCCAGCTCTAGGCAGCCACTGGGCCTCTGCCTCCCCTCCCTCCCCGTCTCCCCTGGCCTTGAACATTCCCTCACTCACTAGACAAACCTCCATCGGAGGCCTGCTGTGGGCCAGGCCCCGGGGGAGGCTCTGGACAGCCCAGGCCCCACTGACAATCACCTGCCCCTCCCCATGACTGCAACCCAGAGCGCCTCCGCTCTGCAACACGCCCACGGGCCTGATGGACGCCCCTGACCCGGACCCTACGCCGGGACAAAGCCGGAGGGTAGGAATGTGTGGGCATCGTGACTCTTATTTCTATGGTCGGGTGAGAGAGAGCGTGGAGAAGTCACACATGCGCACATACTCATGAATGCCTTCACCCGGAAGTGGCACGTGGCACCTTTGCTCATAATCGATTGGCTGGCACTAGTCACGTGGCTCCTCCTGGGTGCAAAGGACGCTGGGAAATGTAGTCCTTTGTCCCCATGGAAGCAAGGACAGTCAGATCGGCTGAACATTCCTCTCTATCATGCTTTTTTTTTTTTTTTTTAATTCATTGGGGCTCCCTGGTAACTCAGCTGGTAAAGAATTCACTTGCAATGCATGAGACCCTGGTTCAATTCCTGGTTTGGGAAGATCCCTTGGAGAAGGGAAAGGCTACCCTGGCCTGGAGAGTTCCATGGACTGTATAGTCCATGGGGTTGCAAAGAGTCAGACACAACTGGACGCCTTTCACTAAATTCTTTTATTGAATGAAAGTTTCTTCAGATTCTATAAAAGTGAAGTCACTCAGTCATGTCTGACTCCTTGCGTCCCCGTGGATGGTAGCCCGCCAGGCTCCTCCATCCATGGGATTTTCCAAGTCAGAATACTGGAGTGGGTTGACATTTCCTTCTCTAGGTGATCTTCAAAACTCAGGGATTGAACCTGGGTCTCCCACATTGCAAGCAGACTCCTTACAATCTGAGCCACCAGGGAAGTCCAATTCTATAGTGCCTTACTATTTTCAAAAGTTTAACCCACATAATTTCATATAATCCCATAAATACCCTTTTATCCCTCCTATGCTTACATTCATGTCAAGTGGGTCTTAGGAGCCATCACTACAAACAAATCTAGTGGAGGTGATGGAATTCCAGTTGAGTTATTTTCAAATCCTAAAAGATGATGCTGTGAAAGTGCTGCACTCAATATGCCAGCAAATTTGGAAAACTCAGCAGGGACCAAATGACTGGGAAAGGTCAGTTTTCATTCCAATCCCAAAGAACGGCAATGCCAAAGAATGTTCAAACTACCACACAATTGCACTCATCTCACATGCTAGTGAAGTAATGCTCAAAATTCTCCAGCCGAGGCTTTAGCAATATGTAAACCGTGAACTTCCAGAAATTCAAGCTGGTTTTAGAAAAGGCAGAGGAACCAGAGATCAAATTGACAACATCGCTGGATCATCGAAAAAGCAAGAGAGTTTTAGAAAAACACTTATTTGTGCTTTATTGACTGTGCCAAAGCCTTTGACTATGCAGATAAAAAGACACTTACTCCTTGGAAGAAAAGTTACGATCAACCTAGACAGCATATTACAAAGCAGAGACATTACTTTGCCAACAAAGTTCCGTCTAGTCAATGCTATGGCTTTTCCAGTGGTCATATATGGATGTGAGAGTTAGACTATAAAGAAAACTGAGCACCAAAAATTGATGCTTTTGAACTGTGGTGTTGGAGAAGACTCTCGAGAGTCCCTTAGACTGCAAGGAGATCCAACCAGTCCATCCTAAAGGAAATCAGTCCTGAATACTCATTGGAAGGACTGATGCTGAAGCTGAAACTCCAGTACTTTGGCCACCTGCTGGGAAGAGCTGACTCATTTGAAAAGACCCTGATGTTGGGAAAGATTGAAGGCGGGAGGGTTAGGGTTAGGGTCAACTGAATGCTTACACTGTCCTTCCCCCTGCCTCCCCGGTTGGTAACCACTAGTTGTTTGCTGTATGTATCAGTCAGTCCAGTCACTCAGTCATGTCCAACTCTTTGCCACCACAAGGACTGCAGCAGGCCAGGCCTCCCTGTCCATCACCAACTCCCGGAGCTTGCTAAAACTCATATCCACCAAGTCGATGATGCCATCCAACCATCTCATCCTCTGTTGTCCCCTTCTCCTCCCGTCTTCAATCTTTCCCAGTATCAGGGTCTTTTCAAATGAGTCAGCTCTTCCCAGCAGATGGCCAAAGTATTGAACTTTCAGCTTCAGCATCAGTCCTTCCAATGAACACCCAGGACTGATCTCCTTCAGGATGGACTGGCTGGATCTCCTTGCAGTCCAAGGGACTCTCGAGAGTCTTCTCCAACACCACAGTTCAAAAGCATTAATTCTTTGACGCTCAGCTTTCTTTTGAGTCCAACTCTGACATTCATACATGACCACTGGAAAAACCATAGCTTTGACTAGATGGACCTTTGTTGGCGAGGCAATGTCTCTGCTTTTTAATATGCTATCTAGGTTGTCCATAACTTTTCTTCCAAGAAGTAAGCGTCTTTTAATTTCATGACTGCAGTCACCATCTGCAGTGATTTTGGAGACCAAAAAAAAAAAAAGCCTGTCACTGTTTCCATTGTTTCCCCATCTATTTGCCATGAGGTGATGGGACTGGATGTCATGATCTTAGCGTTTTGAATGTTGAATTTTAAGCCAAGTTTTTCACTCTCCTCTTTCACTTTCATCAAGAGGCTCTTTAGTTCCTCTTCACTTTCTGCCATAAGGGTGGTATCATCTGAATATCGGAGGTTATTGATATTTATCCCACCAAACTTGATCCCAGCTTGTGCTTCATCCAGCCTGGCATTTCTCATGATGTACTCTGTATATAAGTTATATAAGCAGGGTGACAATATACAGCCTTGATGTACTCCTTTCCCAATTTGGAACCAGTCTGTTGTTCCATGTCTGGTTCTAACTGTTGCTTCTTGACCTGCATACAAATTTCTCAGGAGGCAGGTAAGGTGGTCTGGTATTCCCATCTCTTGAAGAATTTTCCAGTTTGTTGTGATCCACACACTCAAAGGCTTTGATATAGTCAATAAAGCAGAAATAGATGTTTTTCTGGAATTCTCTTATTTTTTCTATAATCCAATGGATGTTGGTAATTTGATCTCTGGTTCCTCTGCCTTTTCTAAACCCAGCTTAAACATCTGGAGGTTCATAGTTCACCTATTGTTGAATCCTCACTTGGAGAATTTTGAACATTACTTTACTAGCGTGTGAGATGAGTGCAATTGTGTGGTAGTTTGAGCATTCTTTGCCATTGTCCTTCTTTGGGATTGGAATGAAAACTGACCTTTTCTCTGTATCTGTATCACAGTGCTTTTTAAAAACTTCTTATCATTATCTGTTACCATACTTAATTCTCACAGCAATACTCAGCAGGAGATATCACACCTGTTTCACAGATTAGAAAACTGAGGACATCTCCTCTGATCCAAACACAGGAACTTTTACTGTAGGGATTTTCAAAAGCTATTTTGGCAGCTCCAAGATCTTTTGTAACTTCCTTCCTGCTTCTCATCTGTGTTCTGGACCAGCTGTTCTCAACCTGGGTCCTACGACACACCAGGAGGGTTCCCCAAGCTATTGGCTATTAACAAAGAGCAGCTTATAAAAATTTGCAAATTATTTGCTTTGCTAAAAAAAAATATGAATTAGTGTAAGTTCAAGGTTAACCCCAGGATGGCAATAATCTCTGGGAGGTTGTGAATGGGAGGATTGTTAGAGTAGGAGCAGATACCCATGGGAGTATTTTTCCCCTGGGAATTTGATTCTCCCCAGACAAAAGGCTGGAACCACTGCTCGCAGCAGCTGAGAGTTTCAATCAGATGCCCCCTACAGAGCATCAGAGATTTTTATGTGGCTATTTGAGAGCAGGCAGTGGTCATCTTATTGGACAGAACTGTGGTGATCTGGCCGCACTCTGAGGAGAGGAGCGGGGGCAGAGTGGAGCACAGACCCAAGAGTCAGGCTGATCTCAGAACACTGGCCCGTTAACCACCTGAGCCTCAGTTTCCCCTTCTGTAAAATGGGGAGAGGAGTGTCTCCCTCCCAAGATCATTGAGAGGATTAAGTAAGAAAATGTCAGGATCGCGCCTAGCATGCGCTTGGCTGTCCCTCTTGCCTTTCTCTTCTCTGTCTGATGGATGTGTGGCATGAGGTGGTGTGTGTCGTTATAAACCCAGAGGCAGCAGCTACATGCACCTTCATCTATCAGGGAATGTTTAAAATACTGTATTGAGAAAAAAATGGAAACGAGTTAAATATTCAGTACAGAAGATTGGTTAAATAAACTCATTCAGATTGATGAAGACTGTACTGCCAAATGTTTACAGGGAATTTGAAGCAGCAAAGGAAATGTTTATGACACAATTTTGAGAGGGAAAAAATAGGGCACAATATGGTACATAGAAGGCAGTGTCAACTGTGCAAAAACAAGAGTTCAGTGAGCCGGAAAAATGTGGTAGGGGGTCACCATCCTTTTCTTCAAGCTGTGTTTCATGTTTCTTTTTGCTGCAATTTCAGTTCTTCTTATATCAGTTTCATGTTTTGAGATATAACAGATTGAGGTGAGAAAACTGTCCTTTTTTAAAAGCTGTAAATGTGGAGTTCCTGTGGGTGTCCGTTGCCCCCGTGTCTCAGAGACCTGATTGCCAGGTGTGGGTGAGGTTAGGATGAGGAAGGCATGGAATGAGAAGCAGCACGCTCTGCGGGGAGGACAGGACTGAACTCGACCCCTTCCCTTCTCCTCCCTAGTTGTGTGACCTTGGGCAAGTCACTGAAAGTCCCAGAGCTCCTGGGTGCCCGTGGTTCAAACGGGGGTGACCATCTCCCCCTCCCCGAGGACCTACACAGACAAATTGCAAAATCTTTGGCACAGAGTCGATGTAGGGCAGGGGTTCAGTGGGCGCTGATGCTTTTCCCTCTCTGTATCCCGTGGGTATTTCCGGGCACGTGGCTGCCCCGTCACCCAGAGCGGGACACTGGCACCTGCTGCAGAGGCCTTTGGCTCAGGGTTGAAGTCTGCTTTACTTTCCACCAACGTGGATCCCGTCCCTGCACCACGGATGCCTCCCCCAAACCCTTGGGCTTCTGAAACTTGATGGCAGCTCTCTGTGCGAGTCACGGAGTGTAGCTGTCGACAGCTTCATCTTCAAAGCCGTGCTGAGTTACGGAGCAGCTGTTTCCCTTACCGAGAGCCTTTGAAGTCCAGGCCCCAGCAAGCAGGGTGATTGGAGAGGATGACCTTGAAAGGTCCCCTCCAACCCAGGGGTCTGAGATTCTTCTCTGTGCTTTCATCACATTCCCTGGGGGGTAAAGTGGGCTACATTGAGCTGCAGCAGCTGCCGCCACAGCCTGGGACGCTCACACTCCCCTCCCCGGCTCCCCACTGCCTGTCTATCTTCCAAGGCTCCACGCAAGCATCACCCTCCTCTTGAAGTCATCCTGAGCCTCACAGCTCTCCTTCCTTATGGGCTTGGAGCACCACCCCCCAATTCTATTCTACATCCTTAGCAGTATAAGCACCCTGAAAATGACTGTCATGCCCCTGGACCCTGGGCTCCTGTACCCAAGGCCAGATCTAGCCCAGAGCAGGTGCTGAAGAGATTCTAGATAAATTAGTTACCGCTATTCCCCCCACCAGAGATCATAGCTCACCAGTAAAGCCAAAGCTTTATTGTGGCATCCCGAGAAAGGACCAGATGTACAATGATTGTATCTCTGTGCTAGGCACCTGCTAAACCTTTCATGACCCCCTTTTAATCCCCAAAAGTACCCCAGGAGGAAGGACTTACTGTCCCCATTTTACAGATGAGAACACTGAGGCTTGGAGAGTTTAAGTGACTTGCCAAGCATGTGGCAAAGTGGCCCTAAGGCTGGACTCTTCAACATTCCTCTGTGTCACATGTCTGTCAGAGAGCAGGAGGCTCTTTCCAAGAATTTAACTATTTCCCTTTGAGGACCCATGATGGACTACAAACAATGACTGGAAGTATAATTGACAAATCCCGAAATTCACCCATTTTAAGTGCAGGTTTTTAGTACATTTTTAAGATTTTTAGTACATTTTTAAGAGGTGTTCAACAATCACCACAATTTAATCTTTGAGCATTTCCATCATTCTATAAGAAAGAAACCCATCAGCCAACACTATGCGTTCCCACTCCCAGCCCCAGGCAACCACTACCGTACTTTCTGTTGGGAACATTTCATATAAACAGAACCACAACATGCAGCCCTTTGTATTCGGCTTCCTTCCCTGAGAGTGTTTTTGAGGTTTATCCATGTTGTAGCACATAGTATCACTTTGTCCCTTTTTATTGACACATAGGGATGCCATCATACTGGTATGCCATGTTTCGTTTATCCATTAACCACTTGATGGCCATTTGGGTTGTTTTCAGTCTGGGGTTGTTTTGAATAATGGTGCTGCCACGATGTTCACATACAAGTCTTTGGGTTGGAAATCCTAAGGTTGGAATTTCTAGGTTATATGGTAAAATTATGCTTTACTTTTCAAGACACTGCCAAATTATTTTCCAAAGTTGCTGCACCATTATGCATTCCCACCAGCAGTGTATGAGGCTTCCAATTTCTCCACATCTTCACCAGCCTTTGGTATTGCGTACTTTTTAAAAAGGTATACCCAATCTCCTGGAAAGTGGGAAGTGGCATTTCATTTTGGTTTTAATTTGCCTTTCTCTGAAGAATGATGATGCTGAGCACCTTTTCATGTATTTATTGGCCATTTGTGTATCTTATTTGGTGAAATATCTATTAGGACCTTTTGCCCATTTTTAATTGGGTTATTTGTCTTCTTGTTGAGTTGTGAGAGTCTGTTTTTTTCTTCCACAATAGCCACGTTCTCAAAATTGCTTTGGGGAGAAGAGAGGAGGTTATTTGGTGGGAAAACAGATCTGAGTTTAAATCTGGGCTCTACAGTGTTCAGGCTCTGGAATTTCAACAAGTACTTTTAGTTCACTCCATTTCAGTCTCTTCTGTTACAGACCAGAGATAACAACATCAATTGAAATAACGCAAACAAAGCATCAGCATATAGTAGGGGCTTATCCTCTATCTGCTCGGAAATATTTGTTTAGCCCAGCTCTATGCTGAGCGCTGTTGCTGAAGCTGGGAATACAGCAGAGGATAAGACAAACAGCCTAGCCCTTGACCTCACGGAGCTCACATGCTAGAGATGGAAACAGACAATAAACAAATACAAAATAAACGTATCATATAACATCAGAGAGTGATAGCTGAAAATGCTCACGGTGAGGAGGCAGAGCGGGGCCAGGGATGGAGTGACCTGGAACCTTCTTGGGTTACGTGGTCATCGTTAGGAAGCTGGTTTACCTACACATCCCCGCGGTCCAACATGTCAGTGGCTTAAACAAAGGAAGAGCTTCTTCTCTTGCTCATCACCAGGGCTGGTTTCATGGCTCGGCTTCTCAAGGACAACCAGGCACCCAGACGCCTTCCACATCATGGCTCTGCCTTCCTAGAGCACAGCTCTCCTCCAAAGCGGTTTGCCAGCTCGTCCACACCGCAGGCTGCAGGAGGCAGGGAGCGAGGAGGAGGGGCATGTGCCTTCCCTGCAGGAAACGCCTGGAAGTTGCTCACACCCTTTGCCTCCATCTCCACTGGCCACACCGACCTGCCAGGGGACCGGGAAATGGCAGCTTTATTCTGGGACCCAGCCAGGCATCCAGTTAAAACTCAGGCGTTTTATCACCTCGAGTTAAGGGGCGATACTGGGAGATATCAAACAGTCCTTGCCATGGGTGGTCAGGAAAGACTCCTCTGAGGAGCTGAGCAAAAGTCTGAGTGAGGTGAAGGAGGGAGCCGTGCAAGCTTCTGGGAGAAGGACATCCTGTGCAAAGACAAGAGAAGTTCTGACGTTCCTGAATCAGGAGTAGGTTGGGGTGTTGGATGGAAACCAAGAAGTCCACAGTGGCTGGAAGGGAACAAGAAGGGGGAAACTTGGTAAAAAATAATAATAGTAAGCTTGGTAAAACGACCAGGCCAGATAATGTTGAGGAGGGTAGATTTTACTCCAAGCAGAAGACAATCCTGTAGAGAGCTATGAATCCGGGACTGACCATCTGAAGTGATCTCATTACACAAAGAGGGCTCAGACAAGAGCTGGGACCTACGTAGAAGGTGAAAAGTGGTCAATGTGAGATATCTTTTGGAAGGACAGTTAACAGGACTTGTTGAGATGGACTAGATGTGAAATACGCAAAAACAAAGGGAATCAAAGGTGACTCCTATTTTTCAGATCGAGCTTTTACTCTTTTACAGGTGTGTGGCCAATTGCAATAAGACTAAAGATTCATGAACCTAAAAGTCAGTCCACGCCCCCTCTTCTGCTCCAAACCCACAATGCATCCCCACTTTCACACAATGTGCCGGGTGCTCTCACCTGACCCCCAGAACCGTCCCAAGAGGTAAATGCTGCTTCCTGTCTTTTTAGATGAAAACACCAAACCGGGAGGCGTAAAGTGATATTTAAGGTAGCATACGCTGTGAGTGGTGGACCCAGGATTTGGGATTGACTCTTAGGCCCAAGCTCTTACTCATCAAGCGAAGATCAGTGGAGCCCACGGCCCGTTGCGGTTGGCAGGAGTTGCTGGAATTGTACTAGCGCTTGCTTGGCTCAGGTCCTCTGATGTCCCGCCAGCCTCTACCTACACACACGCACACTCGCACACACACAGACATCTGTACACGCATCCAGGCGCACTCATACCGCCCCTATCACGTCTCACTCCTTCATTTGGCACTAGAGGCCCAGCAGAGGGTTCAGCCTGCCAGGCTAAAACAGCCACGACTCTGTCGTTGTCAAAGGTACAGTGTACTTCCATCCGAGCATGGACACCCAGAACTGCCTTTTTACACAGGAGCTCCTCTCTGAGCCCTCGGTGGGCACTGCGGTATTCCCAAGACCTCCTTGGATGGGGCTTTGGGAATCATGGGGCTCTTTCCCAAGGCCCACCCCTGCAGATGTACAATACCCACAGTCGGGATGCCAAGAATCTATCCGAGGCCCCCGCTTCTGCCCGATGGTTCCTCTCTGCTTGGTGGCTACGAACAAGGACCCTGGAACTAGACTGCCTGGGCTTGAGTCCTAGCTTGACCACTCATTAGCTTTGTACTACTGGGCAAGAAGTTTAATTCCAGAAGCCTCAATTTCTTCATCTGAGGACTGCTGACCATGAGAATACTAGTACAAGGGGTTCTTGGGAGAATTAAGTGCTTGGATTGGAGCCTGGCACATATGGTAAATGTTAGATGATATTATTATTATTATATTATTAGATGACATTAATATTAAACTGATGATCTCTTTCTAAGGTTGATCCTGGCAAAACCTCCTTCTGATTTCATGTGAACCAGACAGACTAATTCTCAGTTGGTGTTAATGTCTCTTTTTATCCATCATTCTGCGGTAAAGCTTATCCCAGCCCATTTTAAATCTTGTTTCACCTTCCATCCTCAGCTTTAGCTTTCTTTCTTTCTGTCTTCCTTCCTTCCACCTGCTCTGACTTCCTTTCTGTATAAATTATGCTCCTACCTCAGGGCCTTTGCATACCCCTCTAAAGCAGAAACTCTCTAAGAATAAGACATTCGAAGTCACAGAGCCGAGATTTAATCCCAGGTCACCTGGCCCAGAGACCAAACACTAAACCCCTGAACTAGTGGCCTCCCGACCTTCTCTTCCCCCCTCCCAGTGTCATGCATGCCTCATCCAGGGCTCTTCCCTTGGGGACACACATTCCTGATGGAGGTCTCCTTCCCCCTGAACTGTGAGCCCCATGAAGGTTGGGCTGAGGTCCATTCTGCTCATGAAGCACTCCCTGGTACCCAGCATGGAATGTTTAGTACATATTTATTGAATGAATGAATGTCTGCCTGTCTCTGTTGCATACGTGATCCCCAAAGCAGAGACTGCATCTTCATCTCTGCATCCGCGGTGCCCAGCAAAGTGTCTGGCACCAGAAGTCACCAATGTGCACGCTGAAATGAAACTGACCCATCTTCCCAGCACGTTCACCAGCCACATGACCTCGTGCGCCCCCTCTCGTGAGTAAGACACACGTGTCCACGCTTCCAGACCTCATTCATTCTGTCCTCTCTTCTGAGAATGCCCTTCCTCCTTTTCCATCTGCTGCAAGCTTCTTTAGGGCCTTGGGTAAACCTTCAAGGCCTTGGGTAAACCCTCCAGCGCTCTCCCCTCCCGGGCAGATTTTGGGCTTTCTCCTCTGCACACTTACAGCACGTTCCTCCCCGTGCTGTGCCCCACGGGATGGAGTGTGACTTTTTTCCTGCTAAACTGTGAGTCTTCTGCAGTCATGTCTTATTCATTCCTACACCCCAACCCCCAGGCCAGGGGCTCCCAGAGACCATGTAATGCACAAGAGATGAATAGATGAGCAATCTCCCTGGCTAACCAGACCTTCCCAGCGCTCCTCCGTGGCCGGCATGCTTCCAAGGCATTAACATATGCAATTCACAGGAGGCGGAATGGCTGTTAACAGTTCCATGTTACTGGACGGGGAAAGAGAGGCCCAAATCGGCCAGATAGCTTGCCCAAGAATGACAGGGAAATCTCTCAACTTTACAGGAGTGCTGGTGGCCACGGGCGTTGCCACCCTAGGAGACATGGGGATTGCAGAGGCGTTGGAAGACACTGTGACTCTTCCCGGGCCTTCCACACAGCTGTCAGCAGCTTGTCATTCTCGGGGCCACAGGAAGGAGGACCCTTGACCATCAGGAGTTCCCCACCCCTCCATGAGCAGCCCTGAGGACTGAAAACCGCCCCCTTGACGTTCGTTTCAAGCTAAGACTCCAGTGTAGCCTCCGGAGTGGCTGGCTCCCAAACCTGCTTTTCCTGGTAGCAATAAAGCAAATCCTGAATCACACAGGAGGCGCATGCCCTATTCTTGGGGGGCGACTTGGAGCCAACAGGGCAGCAGGAGGGTTCTCGTGGAAGCCCCGGGCTGCAGGTCACGCTCTGTCCCCAGGGGTGCCAAGTCTGACAACGCTCACCAGAAGCTCTGTACACAGGAGCTGAGTAACCAGGCTCTGCAGCTGGGTTTTCAGAATCTCAGCTGCTCCAGGGGAACCTAACTTTCCTGTTGAACGGGGGGTGGGGGGCTTCCAGGGACCAGGGCTTTGGGAGTAACACAAACACAGGAGTTGGGTGGCCAAGTTGAGTCTCTGCTTCCCTAGGGGGAAAAATGAGCCTGGGGCAAAAAGAGAAATAACGAAACAGGAGTAATAAGCAGGAGCAGCTTCACCTGGTACCTCCTTAGACCCTCAGACAATGAATGACCCCCTTCCATCTTCCATGGGAGGCCCAGAGATGGGCTTCTCCCAGGGTTGGGGGGTGCCATGCAAGGTGAGATGCAGCCGCAGAGAGGCTCGGGCTTCAGCCGGAGCCCAAGTCCCTCCACCGTCGTGTCTCCACACCTGCTGTCTGAGTCCGCTGCTGCTGCTGTCCCAAATCCCCACATGCAACGCGGCTCGGAACAGCTCACACTTGCAGTCCTGGTTTCAGAAGTCTGAGACGGGTCTCAGGGCGCGAAGCTCTGTGTGTCAGCAGAGCTGTCTTCCTTTCTGAAGGCACCAGGGGAGAATGTTTCCTTGTGGTTTTGTTTTGTTTTGTTTTTTTAAAGATTTTTAGAGGCTGCTCACATTCCTTGGCTTGTGGCCCCATCTTCCGTCTTCAAAGTCCACCATGGCCTGGCCTGTCTCTCTCACATTTGATCGCCCTGACCATGACCTTCCTGCCTTCCTCGTCCACTTCCAAGGACCCCTGTGATTACACTGAACCCATGTAGGTTGTTGCTGCTGTTGTTAGTAGCTAAGTCACGTCCAACTCTTGCGACCCCATGGACTGTAGCCCACCTGGTTTCTCTGCCCATGGGATGTCCCAGGCAAGAATACTGGAGTGGGCTGCCACTTCCTTCTCCAGGGAAATCTTCCCAACTCAGGCATCCAACTGTGTCTCCTGCTTTGAAGGCAGATCCTTTACTGCTGAGCCACCATCCAGGTCATTCAGGAGGAGCTCCCCTTCTACGGTCAGCTGATCGGCAACTCTTGTTCCATCTGCAGCCGTAATGCCCCTCTACCACGTGACCTAACGCACAAGCCTCAGGGTGTGGATGGCCATGGGGAAACCATCACTGCAGCACCACACTCCCTTGCCCCATATCCAGTTACTGTTTTGGGCGGTACCTCCTGTGTGCCCGGCACTTTCAGTAAGTCATCTTAAGTTATTTCTTCCTCTCAACAACCCCGGGGCGCGGTGGGGAGGGGTGGGGGGTGGTGCGGTCAGGGATGCTCCACTTCTTTCCAAGGAAGAAACTCCGGGAGAGTCAAGCCACATATGAATTTCGGGGGTGGGGGGGCTGGGGCCTTCTTTCATACAAAAAAATTATTTAAAATTAAGTTTCCTGACTGTGTTAGTATAAACATGAATGTAAGCAAAGTGGCCAAATTCTATTTTTAATTTCTGATTTTAAAAAGAAATTGAGAAGACCTCCATGGCGGTCCAGGGGTTAAGAATCTGCCTTGTAATGCAAGGGACACAGTTTCGATCCCCGGTCCAGGAACTGAGATCCCACAGGCCAGGAGCGGCTCAGCCCGTGCCCGACAGCTATTTCGCCCAAGCTCTGCAACGAGGATCCTACGGGCTGCAACCAAGACCAACACAACCAAATAAATAAATACATGTTTTTAAAATAAGAAACTGAAGCATGTCACGGCCCCCTGCAAGGGTGGCAGACCCTCACACAAGGGCCAGGGTGCCAGATGAACAAGCAGAGCCTAGGGGCTTCAAAGGGACCACACAGGGTTACAGAGCCAGCAAGAGGCGAAGCCAAGGTTACCCGCGGGAGGCTTCCGACTCCAGCGCACTGGTCACTCCACCATCACACGGCCACCCCACTAGCATCCAAGCAAGTCTCTGCAGAGTCAGACTCTCAGCCACAGCCCAGGGTCTTCTTTCACACGTTGATGCACGTGTGAGGGGCTGCGGCAGCTCAGAGACGACACACACAGCTCGTCAGCCAGCGCTGCAGCCAGAACGAGGGCCCTGCCTCCTGAGGGAGCCTCAGGACGCTTCCCCGCCCCCTTCTCCTGTCACACACCAACCCTCTGACCTTAAAGGCAACCAGCGCCTGCGTCCCCGCACTCAGAGTCACAGACGCACGTCCCCACACACCGCATCACCATGCACAATGTCGTATAAGCCTCGGCCACTGCGGCGCTGACCATCTTCTCTCAGCTGTTAGGATTCACCCCATATGTTCATTTTACAGACGGGAAAGCAGCCCAGGCCAGGACCACCCCGATCAAAGCCGCCCGGCCGCTGACCAAGAACGCCAGCGTGGCATCCAGCCCAGACCCCCAACCCCCAGGCCCGGGCTCTGCTGGTGCCTGGCCTGCAAGTGGCCGCCGCGCTGATCACAGATGGCAGGAGCCAGCCCAAGGGCCCCCCCTGCCCCTGCCCAGCCGGCAGAGGCGAAACAAGGCCACGTAACCGGAAAGTTCTGAAAGAGCCATTTCCAAGCCCTCGGCGTCCAGGCTTGGCACAGTTGCTGCCTCCAACTGGGTCTCAGAGCAAGAAAAACCAGTTCCAGGAGGCTGCCCGAGGCTTCAGGCCGCCTCCCCCCTGACTTTAACTCTGCAGGGGGCCCTGGGCCAAGCCTGAGGGTTTGGCCTCGGTCTGCAGAGTGAACTGTCCCCCAGACCCGTCTGACTTCCCCTCCAAACTATTGATCTCCGCTGAGCCGCAGTTTCCCCACCTGGGAGGAATGATAGTATAGGTAGACCTCACTTTATTGGGCTTCCCAGGTACTGCGTTTTTCACAAAGTTCGAAGGTTTGCGGCAACCCTATGTCAGACAAGCCCGTCAGGCCATTTTTCCAGGAGCATTTACTCACGTCCTATCTCTTGGTCACATTTTGATAATTCTCACAGTAGTTCAAACCCTCTGCAAGCAGAAAGATTATGATGCAGAAAGATTATGACTCGTTGAAGGCTTAGAAGATGGCTAGCATTTTGTAGCAATAAAGAAATTTTCAATTGATGTATGTACACTGTGTTTTTAGACATAATGCTACGGCACTCTTAATCGACCACAGTATTATGTAAACTTCTTTACATGAACTGGGAAACCGAAGATGCAGGAGACTCACTTCATTGTGATATTTACCTGACTGTGGTGGTCTGGAACGGAAACTGCGGAGTCTCTGGGGCCTGCCTGAGGACCTACACTGCAGGGTTGCTGTTGTTCAGGATTAAATGAGGTGCCTAACACAGGGCTTGGCACCTGTGAGAGTTAGCAGAGGCACGTGAAGGGCCTGACACTCAGGCTGGCTCCTGAGGCCAAGAAGGACCGATGGTCTCACAAAGGACTACGCCACCCTCGAGGGGGACGTTACAGGGGTAGATGCCAAGGCCAGAGAGGAAGCAGAGGATGGGGGGGTCCCCAACCAGAGACCTTCGCAGCGGCCTCTGGCACCACAGAGGGGCCTCTGACCTGGGCCCCAGACCGACAGGATCTCCACCCACTGTCCTCGCAGATTCCCATGGGCGGGACACAGATCTTGCACCAAGGTCTGACATTTCCAATTCCCACCCATTTTACAGATGGTAAACCTGAGGCCACAGACGCAGGAGTCACTGGCCACGATTACATGACGATGCCGGGGCCCAAACCCAGGGTGCCCTGACTCTCGAAGGCGCCTGCTGACCACAGTAGCTGGGAGACGACGAATCTCCGAATCACTCAGCTATCCTGGGGACAGTTTTCTATTTTCTCTTCTTTTCTTTTGTCTTTAAGCATTATCCAACATCTAACTCAACGCAATGGACTTGTCCCTCCAGCCCTGAGAACAGCTTAAAGAAAGAATGGATTGCTGAGCTCCATTCCCCATGTCACCCCGACACTGTCCCTGCTCCAGGCACGATCACACACGTCTGTCCTCCCTGTCTGAGTCGTCCCCCCGCCCCCCACGCCCTTCCTCTGTGACCTCTGGGAAGTTACACCCCCTCCTTCCAGATTCAGCTCCTCTGACCCTCCCTGATGGATCTTGGCCCTGCAGATACCAGCCCATCGCCCCCAACCACTGGGCATTTAAGTGACTTAAAGACTCCCTCTGGACTCTATTCATTTGCTCTGTTAATGTGATAATTGATCTGTTCTCATTTATTCATTTGTTTATTCAACAAAGGATTCCTGAATACCAGCCAAGAGTCAGACACTCCCTCCAGTCACTTCCCTCCTTGTGAGGGGAGGGCAGCCGCCGGGGAGGAATCACTCAGGACTTTGTTACAGCCGTGAGGTGCTGGGCATCCCTGAGGATTCAGCAGGCCTCCTGTTCTCGTCTCAGGTGCCTTCCGAGTGGAGGAACCTTGCCAAGGAGGAAAGAGTCTCTCCCATCACTGCTGACGCTCCCTGGAGGTGAGGGCCCTCGAGGTTTCTGAACCATCTTGCATCTCCTCCTGGGTGGCCCAGGGGGTTGGCGGACAGTGATCCTGGCTCTGCCACCTCTGCGTGAAGGGTTTGGACAGAGTCACTTCCTCTTGGGCCTCGGTTCCTCTTTCGTGAACAGAAGTGGGGGCTCCTACCTCATCGATTTACTGCCGGGTGAAGTCCAAGCTCATGGAGGGAGTGAGGCCAGCTGCAGGGAGCGGGGTCCCTATGCTGACCTTCCAGAGCAATGGCCTAGAGCAGGGGCCCTGGCAGGTGGCTCCCTCTCGAGTGGATCTGGGAGCATCGCCTCCTTTTGTGTGGTCTCTGTGCTCGGACCTGTGGGGCCAGAGGGTTGCACCATGGTCCTTCCCAGGTTGCTGGAGGAAGCCTGCTGCCTACAAACAGGACAAGTCGCCAAGTCTCTGCCCTGAGTGGTCTGGGCTTCATCTGTCCCCTCCCTGTGCCCCAGGCTCTCAGACAGCGATGGAAATGGGAACACAACACCTCTGAAGACGGAGAATAAAATAAGCAGCATTCACCCTTCACCAACTAGAGGGATGTGGAGGAAAACCTTCGGGCAAACAGCCTTGCCATCTTGCGCCATGGAGCCCCGAAGGCAGAGCTGGACTGTCTTTAAATGATGGAACTTGGGAAACTGGAAGGCAGAATAGAGAAGAGAACCATGCTTCTAGGAAGTGGGGGGACAGAAGGAACGGGGCCCCACCTGGGGGACCTGGGCAAGGAAACCTAATGGAGGCTCTCCCCTCTCCCAAATGGAACCACCACCTCCCCCATCGTTTCCTAGTTCTTGCTCATTATTGATGCGGGGAGTCCCACACCTTGTACTGTTTTTGAAATGTTCCATGAAAGTTAATAAAAGAAAGCTTCAACTAAAATTGGAGTCAGGAGGGCCTGTAGAAGGAACTCTCATACCCCACCCCTCATCGTCAATTACCTGAAACAGGAAGACACCAATTATCCAACAGGGAGAGATATGCCTTGCACTGCCCAAAAGGTAGGCCAACTACTTTACTGCTCCAGAGGGAGGAAGACTTCCTTCTTGCCCAGCAACAAGCCCATCTCATCCTCTGCCGCACTCTTCTCCTTCTGCCTTCAATCTTTCCCAGCATCAGTGTCTTTTCCAATGAGTCCGCATCAGGTGGCCAATTAGATCTTTACATTTACTCAGTCAGATTTTGTTTTTTAACCGTCTCAATCAAGGGAATTCTTTCCTTGGTTCTTATCTCGAGCTTTCTTGCTGTACGTCCCAGAAGTCATTTGGTCTTCCGCCATCCCCATCTAATTGGAGGCTGACTCTGGCCAAGTCAACAGTCCATATGTTTTCAAGTGTTTAGAACAATCGCTACGCACAGGCCTTAGGGCTTCTGCGCCAGGGGCCCTCTGGTTTGACTGCCTGCCCGCCCCCCTCCCCCATCCACCTATCATACCCTGCGTGAGTCAGCTCTGAGAAGCCCCCACCCCACAGAGCCCTGGCTCTTTGCTCCTTTTTCCCATCGCACCTCAAGCACCCCCTGCCCTGTTTCATGGTGACTTTCTCTGATGCTGTCCTGTCCCTCTAGAGTTTCTGGAGGGTGGGGTGGATCTAAGAGGGCAAGAGGGTCTGAGGCTGAGCTTGCTGTCTATGGTGACTGACCCTCTCTGACCTTCAGCTTCCCACCTACAGAGTGGGAACAATCCATCCGTAACTCCACCGGGGCTACATATTAGCCCAGGAAATGACACTGGCTCCTACAGTCAGTTCAGCCCAGTTCAGTCACTCGGTCGTGTCCAACTCTTTGCAACCCCATGAATCGCAGCACGCCAGGCCTCCCTGTTCATCACCAACTCCCAGAGTTTACCCAAACTCATGTCCATCAAGTCGGTGATGCCATCCAATCATCTTATCCTCTGTCGTCCCCTTCTCCTCCCGCCTTCAAACTTTCCCAACATTAGGGTCTTTTCCAATGAGTCAGCTCTTCGCATGAGGTGGCCAAAGTATTGGAGTTTCAGCTTCAGCATCAGTCCTTCCAGTGAATATTCAACACTGATTTCCTTTAGGATGGACTGGTTGGATATCCTTGCAAGCCAAGGGACTCTCAAGAGTTTTCTCCAACACCACAGTTCAAAAGCATCAATTCTTCGGTGCTCAGCTTTCTTTATAGTCCAACTCTCACATCCATACATGACCACTGGAAAGACCATAGCCTTGACTAGACGGACCTTCTTTGGCAAAGTAATGTCTCTGCTTTTTAATATGCTATCTAGGTTGGTCATAACTTTCCTTCTAAGGAAGTCATGACTGCAGTCACCATCTGCAGTGATTTTGGAGCCAAAGAAAACAAAGTCTGTCACTGTTTCCATTGTTTCCCCATCTATTTGCCATGAAGTGATGGGACCAGATGCCATGATCTTAGTTTTCTGAATGTTGAGCTTTAAGCCAACTTTTTCACTCTCCTCTTTCACTTTCATCAAGAGGCTCTTTAGTTCCTCTTCATTTTCTGCCATAAGGGAGGTATCATCTACATATCTGAGGTTATTGATATTTCTCCCAGCAATCTTGATTCCAGCTTGTGCTTCTTCCAGCCCAGCGTTTCTCATGATGTACTCTGCATATAAGTTAAATAATCAGGGTGACAATATACAGCCTTGACGTACACCTTTTCCTATTTGGAACCAGTCTGTTGTTCCATGTCCAGTTCTAACTGTTGCTTCCTGACTTGCATACAGATTTCTCAAGAGGCAGGTCCTACAGTCAGCAAGCCCTGAAATCTCAGTGGCTTAACCCAATGCTTTTGAACTGTGGTGGTGGAGAAGACTCTTGAGAGTCCCTTGGGCTGCAAGGAGATCCAACCAGTCCATCCTAAAGGAGATCATTCCTGGCTGTTCATTGGAAGGACTGATGTTGAAGCTGAAACTCCAATACTTTTGCCACCTGCTGCAAAGAGCTGACTCATTAGAAAAGACCCTGATGCTGGGAAAGATTGAGGGCAGGAGGAGAAGGGGAAGACAGAGGATGAGATGGTTGGATGGCATCACCGACTCAATGGACTTGGGTTTGGGTGGACTCCAGGAGTTGGTGATGGACAGGGAGGCCTGGTGTGCTGCGATTCATGGGGTTGCAAAGACTCGGACACGACTGAGCGACTGAACTGAACTGAATCCGATACCAGTTTATGGTCACAATCTGGTCCCAGATGCACATGTGGCCTCTGAGGTCACCTCAGCAAGGAGAGTGAAGGGAGGAGGGAGAGAGAAGGGAGGAGGGAGAGGGAAGGGAGGAGGGAGGAGGGAGAGGGAAGGGAGGAGGGGGGAGGGGGAGGGAGGAGCCTGCCCACGGCTTCTTCACTGCCTCAACCCGGAAGCCACTCAGGTCACGCCCGCTTGCTCTTTCTAGGCCATAATTCCATCCAGTGCCCCTGCCACTACAGACGGGGCTGGGAAATGCAGTTCTCCTGGGCACCCAGCAAAGGAAAACTGAACCGGGTCTTGGTGGGACATAGCCTGTTCTCCACGTGTGGGTGAGAACGAAATGACAGAGAAAGCAGGGTTCCTAGCGCAGAGGCTGGCACACAGTAGGTGCTCCGTGAAGCTGCTGGCCATCCTGTACTGGCTTCTCATCCTCAGACCAGCCCAGCATCTGGTCCCCAGCGGAGGTCAGGTGGGTGCTCTGCGCAGCATCCACCCCCAGACCCTGTTCCCAGGCTCCCCTGGCCGCCCTCCCCGCAGCCTCCCATCCCGTCTCCGCCCTCAGCCGCTTGCCTGGGGCTGCTGCCTACCCCTTCTGCACCTGGACTGCTGTCTCTTTTCAGAGCATTGATTTGCAATCGGCCAGAGCAGCTCTAATGGGCCAGTGAGGCCCCTGGCTGTGCTGAGTTAGCTCCATTTAGAGGCTCGGGGCTGTGGAACGCAAACCTGTTCCGCCTCTCTGGGGCCAACGCCGCCTCCCCAGTCCCTGAGAGATGCAAGGGTCAGACCCAGACTCGGGGCTGCCGCCGCTGCTCTCTAACCAGGGCTGGGCTCGCTCTCTCCCACAGGTCCTTCTGCGGGCTTAGGGGAGTAGCCGGGAGCCGCGGCCAGGCTCACTGGGCTCTCCCACCCACTGGGGGTGGACAGGAGAGGGTCTCTGCTTCTCCCCCTCCTGCTGGTCTCTTGACAAGATTCAGGGCCTGAAGATATACCGCAAAGCAACTCATCCAATCACCATGACAACTTATATAAAAACAGGTTTTATTGGCCCTGGTTTACAAGTGAAGAAATTGAGCTCAGAGGTCACCAAGCAGTGTTTTTGAAACTTATCTGGCCAGAAAACATTTTTTCTGCATGGAGTAAATGCAAAACACTTTAAAACATGCCACCTTGGGCTGGCCTATTTCTTAACCTAAAAGCCAATTTGACACATCCATTGAAAAGCTTAGCATGCACTTCCCCTACCTCAGGGGTTCTTAACGAGGACTCCAAGAGTCTGGGGCCTTCCAGAATTTGCACATGAAGTACTGTGTGTAGCTGGACTTTTCCAGCGAGGGTCTATAACTTACAGTAGGTCCCCACATGGCTCTGGGACCCAGGAGGAGTCAAGAACAGCTGCCCTGGTTTGGGTCCCTACAGAGAAGGCCCAGCTTTGATCTGGGGTTTTTGCAAAAGTGCACAGAGCAGTGGAGATGTGGGGGAAAGCACCGGGAGCGGGAGAAATGGCCCGTGTGACAGGAGGGACGAGGGGACAGTAAACAGATGAGCTTGGCTGGAGCAGAACGCGTATTTGGGAACAGTGACAAATGAGGTCGGGGCATCGAAAGGACCTCAGAGAACAGGCTGAGACGTTCTGATTTGATAGGGGAGACCGCAGGGAGCCGTAGGACATCTCGGGGCCCACAGCGGCAGCTCAGAATGTAGCTTGTGGAAGAGAAAGGCAGGAGAAGAAGGGAGATTTGAGCTACCCTGATGGGGCTCCAGGGAGCGTGCCTCTCCCGGAAGGGCATGTGGGGCTGGCAACAGCCTGAAGTATTGCAGGAGGAGATTTGAGCAGTGATGCCAGGGGCCACAGCCTGGTTTCAGATCTAAAGGACCTGGTTTGAATCTCAGGGCTGCCATTTCCTAGCTGTATGGCTTTGGGCAAAGAACATTTCTGAGTTTCTTCCTGGTAAAACAGGGATAACCATGCTTGCTTGGTGAGACTGTGAACATTCACTTTAAGGAGAAACTACCTCTGAAGCACTTAGCCCGAGACAAGGCGCACCAGCAGCCCTTGACAGTAACGGTTCCAGTACGATCCATCGAGGCGTTCTGTGCACACTCACCAGCCCCTCCCTGCAGAGCACCCGCACCAGGCGCCCTTCCCAGGCAGCCTTTGTGTTTTCTGACAATAACCCCACAGAGGGAGGACGTCAGGCCTGTTTGAGATGAGAAAGCAGTCACAGAAATTTTCAGAATCAGCAGTGATGGACTGTGGTGTTGGAGAAGACTCTTCCGAGTCCCTTGGACTGCAAGGAGATCCAACCAGTCCATCCTAAAGAAAATCAGTCCTTAATATTCATTGGAAGGATGCTGAAGCTGAAACTCCAATACTTTGGCCACCTGATGCGAAGAGCTGACTCATTGGAAAAGGCCCTGATGCTGGGAAAGATGGAGGGCAGGAGGAGAAGGGGATGACAGAGGATGAGATGGTTGGATGGCATCACCGACTCAATGGACATGAGTTTGAGCAAGTTCTAGGAGTTGGTGATGGACAGGGAGGCTTGGTGTGCTGCAGTCCATGGGGTCGCAAAGAGTTGGACCCAACTGAGCTACTGAACTGAACTGAACTGATATTAAGGTTGTTGTATATTAAGTGATGTATATTAAAGTAGTTGTCAAGGGACCAGGGACAAAGGTGCCACCTCTCTCGGACTCAGGGCAGGAGAGGACCCATGCTCCTGATGGTATTGGTTCTTGGGATTATGGGCATGTTTATAGAGCTTCACCCAGGGATCTGGTTAACAGGAGGACTCTGATTTTCTGAAGCTGAGGTGAGCCTGAGATCCTGCGTTCAGACAGGGTTTCTCCAGAATGGCTTTGGTGTAAAAGTGACGTGACCCAGAAGCAGCAGCTGAGCCCGTCTCCTCGTGTGTGGAATGGGTCTTGCCTCCCCTCTAGGGCTCTGTGAGGATTAAAGGAGACAGTTCCTGCAGCCCTGGCAGAGCACAGAGCTGACACAGAGTGGGTGCCTAGGAAATATTGGCTATGATTATAATTATTGTCATTGTTACTCTCACTCTTGGCTCTGAGCTCTCTGGGAAAGCTCTGCCTCCCTGCAGGCACGCAGAGGGTTATGCCCCATACTCAAACCTCACAACGTTCCCTTCGCTTCAGTTCTTCCCACCCTAGGAGGAAAAATCAGGATGCGATCTGCCATTTCAAACAGCACAGCACCCGTGATCGTTTCACATTCAATTTCCCTATCAAATTCACAGGCACGTATCACATGCCATTGTTCCATTTCCTAATGGTCTGTGCAGTGAAAATTGCAAGCAGGACCTTTCTTCATGCCCTTGGCACTCCCAGCTCTTTGAAATCCCCTTTCCAGGCCAGATCTCTTTTTCTGATGGCCCTGTCCTCTCCAAAATCCTGGCCTCACTCGCCCCTCAGCCCCGCTCATTCCAGAGTGTCAAGGCACTATGGTGATGAGTCCCCTTGGAGGGCAGTGTTGGTCCTACTGGGTTCCTGTGGAGGTGAACTTTGGTAGCTGGTACCAGAGTGGGCTGGGTGGATGCTGGGTCCAGGGTCAGAGGGGAGACCACTCGAGTCCCACCTGTGTACCACTCACAAACTGTGGGTCTTCGGTGAGTGTAGAGAACTGTCACATCACCTTCAAATACTGAATACTCTTCATACAAGTGGCAATTTATCCTTGACTTGCTCTTCTACCCCTAGACCCAGTTCAATGCCCTGTGTTCTAGGCCCAGCTGGATAGTCAGCTAGGACTTAGTTTCCCCATTGGGTGGGATCCATTTATGGATGACCCTTCTGGATTCAGTAAGTCCATGTTCTCATTCAAGTGTATATGTGTGCATGCATGTGTGCATACGTGTGCATTCATATGCAGGCATATACACGTGTGTGTGCATGCCTGTGCATTCATATGCATGCATATATAGATGCATGTGTTCGTGTGCATATGTGCATGTCTGTGTGTGTGTGTGTGTGTGTGTAAAAGGCCACACAATTCCCCAACTTCTCTGACATCTCCACCCCTTCTCTGCACACACAAACCTTACCTCCCAAAGTGCCCACACCCAGCTCCTCCCAACCTCGGACCCTCCACTCAGACCCTCACCCACCTGGGATCAACTTCCTCCTCGAAACTCACAGACCCGTCAGACTGAGGGGACCAGAGGAGGCATCGGCAGGAGGGAACGCAAAGCTAATCACTGGAAGATGGGTCTGTTTATTTGCATGGCACGCATTTGTCTCTGACTGTTTTATCCACCCCCTGAGCCAGCCGGAGAATTCTCAATTTATCCTGCCTACATAGAGAGACCAGATTGGCGGCATGTACGCACATCCACAGAAGCCCGATATAGACTTCCAATTATCTTTTAATTTCGCTCCTGTCTTCATTTGTTCATTTCACTTTTTCCAAACGGACTGGAGGGGAAAAAAGCTGTAATTTATGGAGTTTGAAGTCCGCTGGCAGGAGCGCCGTGTTCACCTGCCGGATGGCATTAGACTTCAGGTTAGTGCTTGAAGCTTACTCCCCACCGCCCTTGGGGGAGTCAGCTGCCGCTGAGAGGCCCCAAAGCCCCTACTCTCCCACTTCTGGTTCCGATTCCCTGTGGTAACTATATACTCTTATTTTCTATATTTTCCACCCTCTGTCATCTGAGGCCCTCTGAGCTGACTTCACTCCCAAGTCTAGCTAGTTCCTAGCGATAGCAAATGACTCACCTGGGACCACACTTATCGTGTGCAAATGACCGTCCACAGTCTTCCTCCAGTCACCTCCTTCTAGGCTCCCACAGGGCTCTTACACCCCGGGCCCAATACTCCCCTGCCCTAATCACTCTAGGAGAAAGCTGAGTGCTGAAGAATTGGTGCTTTTGAACTGTGGTGTTGGAGAAGACTCTTATGAGTCCCTTGGGCTACAAGGAGATCCAACCAGTCCATCCTAAAGGAAATCATCCCTGAATATTCATTGGAAGGATGGATTCTGAAGCTGAAACTCCAATACTCTGGGCACCTGATGCAAAGACCTGACTCATTGGAAAAGACCTGATGCTGGGAAAGATTGAAGGCAGGAGGAGAAGGAGATGACAGAGGATGAGATGGTTGGATGGCATTACCAACTCAATGAACATGAGTTTGAGTAAACTCTGGGGGTTGGTGATGGACAGGGAAGCCTGGAGTGCTGCAGTCCATGGGGTCGCAAAGAGTCAGACATGACTGAGCAACTGAACTGAATCACTGCAGGAGTGGGTAGGTGACAAATTAAAATAGCCTCAGGACCCCTGCACTCCTAAGCCTGTTTACCCTGTCTTCCCCAACCCTCCTCATGAAAAACATAATAAAATCTCTGGTTCCCACTTTCACCTCCCCACTGGGCCTCCTGGTGACCCTGGTGCTTCCTCATATGGCCCTGAAAGGCACCTGGATGGGGCTCCTCTAGAAAACTATGAACAAGTTATCTTTCCAGTAGCAGTCATCTCCTGATCTACTGACCTCACCATCTTATTGTTCAATCACTGAGTTGTGTCCAACTCTTTGTGACCCCACGGACTGCAGTGCGCCAGGCTTCCCAGTCCTTCACCCTCTCCCAGAGTTTGTTCAAACTCATGTCCATTGAGCCAGTGATGTCATCCAACCATCTCATCCTCTTTCGCCCCCTTCTACTCCTGCTTGAATAATAACAGAGTCTACATTTTATAACAATCTCAGGTGAATGTGGTCACTGAGGACCAAAATGGACGGCATGCAGGGGGAAGCCCCCTTTAATGAAGGTCTCCTCTGTGCTCAGATGTTTCACAGGCGTTACTTCCACCCTCCAACAAAGGAATTGCCAAGCCGGGATTTACATCAGTGCCACTTTCCCCTCCACCCTCATGCCTCTTTACCTAGGTCCCTGCACCCCAGCATAAGGGCCAGCATTCGGCAAACATCTGGTAAATATCAGTTATATCAATCAATCACTCCAAGCTTCCCAGGTGGCTCAGTGGGTTAAGAATCCGCCTGCAATGCAGGATACCTGCGTTCGATCCCTGTGTTGGGAAGATCCCTCCGAGAATGGCACAGGAACCCATTCTAGCATTCTTGCTTGAAGATTTTCATGGACAGAGAAGCCTAGCAGATTACGGTCCATAGGGCTGCATAGAGTCGAACATGACTGAAGTGACTTAGCACATACGCACGCAGTCAATCCGTCTATGCCCCCTCTTTCTTTGTATGCACACTCAAGGCGAAACACCTTTCTGGAATTCTCTCCTGACCTCTCTTCTGATGCCCCTTGCTCCAGCCTCCCTGGCCATCCAGTCGAGTCTGGTTTACTTTGTCATGAACACCTGTTGACAAATCCCCTTGTTAATATTTCCTTTGTTACACGCTGTGGCTTGATTGTATCTCAGGCGTATGCACCAGCTTCCAGACCTGCAGGGAGGTCCTTCTCGGGGCTGGGACTGCGTCTTCTGTCCCCCGCGGCCCTTTCACTTCCCCCGGCCACCCAGGGGCCTGCCCTGGCTACATGTAACAGCCAGGAGCACAGCCTCAAGTGGACAGAGCAATTGTCTGACTTAAAGGCTTGGAGGCGGAGCTGTAGGGGTGGCACTCCAGGACACATGAAGCCCTTCTTGGGTGGGAAGCAGCCCCCCTCTGGGGTTGAGACCCTGCGCGCTTGGTGACAGCACACCAGGGGGGTGTGCAGTCTCCTCTCAGGAGGGAGATGCGCACCAGGGGGGTGTGCAGTCTCCTCTCGCAGGAGGGAGATGCGCACCAGGGGGGTGTGCAGTCTCCTCTCGCAGGAAGGAGATGCACAGAGCTGCCCTGACTGCGCGGATGGTAGCTTGGCTCCTGGGGGGACCCCACGCCAGTTTCCAAAGCCCTGATTTCACCACCGGACAAATCATTTTTATTCTCCTTTATAATTCATCCTCTCCGTCCCAGAGGAAGACAAATGGGCGTTGCAGTTAGAGACACCTGGCTATAAATCAAGACTCTGCCACTGACAACCTCTGTTGACAATGGTGCACAATCTCTCTGAGCCCCCATTTCCCCACCTGTAAAATGAGAGTGATGACAACACCCGCCTCTGTGGGTGCCCAGGAAGACCTCACTCATGCAAAGTACCCAGGAGTCCTTCCCCTTCCCCGATGCTCACCCGGGCAGTATAGAGGGCAACCGCTCACCCCCCACCCAGCAGGCAAGTAAACAAAACCGACTGACTTTTCATTCCTCTACCCACTGGAATCTCCTGAGATGAGTTTTAAAAATGAGGATTTCCTGGAAGCCACCCTGAACCCACTGAATCGTAAAACCTGGGGGCGGAGCTTGGCAATCTGGTTTCTAACAATCATGTTGAATCACTATTTCAACAGAGATGGAAAGAGAGGAAACAACAGTCTCTCAACGAGAGGTCACCAGTGAGACAGGCTGAAAACGTCCGACTCCCAGAGCAGTCATACCTGCTGGACAAACTCAGGTCTGTAAAATTCTGGAGTCTGGAAACAAAAGGCAGAAGTCCTCATTTGCAGGCAAACTGACATGCCCTTGGGGCTGCCATAAAAAGGGGATCACAGTTCTCCTCTCCCAAACGGGACAGTGGACAACAGACACGGTTCATCCAGAGCGTCCACCCACATCCTCCCCGTGGAAAGGCACAGTCAGCTTGGCTGTTGTCCCAGTGGCGCCTCAGGCCCCAGAGTTGAGCTTCCCTGGAGACGCAGAATCCAGCAAGCAGAGCGGACTGTACTTGGAACCACAGCCCATGTGATGAAGGCTGAAAGGGGCGACTGGGAGAACGAGCGAACAAGAAGGAAAGAAAAGATGATGCTGGAAGGATGGAGGTGCCGGGAAGGAGGCACAGGAGGCAGCCTTGGACCTGGCCCTGAGGGTCGGACCAGCACAGACAGGGGAAGGCGGCCTGCGCCCAGCCCAGATCGCGGCGTGCACGGCGGCCATCGGGAGATGACCGTGGGAGGTAAACAGACAGAGCGCGGGGGTGTGGACAGCATCGTAAAGAATCACGATTTCCTCCTCAAGTCAAGGCTTCGGAGCCAAATCCCTCCAAACACGTGCCTGTTCCACAGCGTGGCTCTTATTCTCATCTTTAAGTTAAATGCCAACACTTGGAAGTGGAGAGTGACAGCGCCTCTGGAATAGGGCGACCAGGCAGCGGTGGGCCCACGCCCTGCACCCACAGGCGGCGTGAGGCTGAGACCCCATCCTGGCCTCCAGGGACCCCAAAAGGCCCTCAGTCGGGAGAGGGGCAGAGTCACACCTGAGCCTCCAAAGGTCCAGCTGATGGCGATTCATAGGTGTGACGATGGCGCCAAAGGTGAGAAAGAGGAGGAGGATGGTTGACACTGACAAAGCCTTTCCACAGGAGCCCTTTACACACACCAACCCATCTTGTTCTCACCCCGACCTTATGAGGGGTGGTTATCGCTAGTTTTGCAGATGAAGAAACGGAGGCACAGAGAGGTGGACTCACTTGCCTGAGATCACACAGCTTACTGGCAGAGCCAGGCACTGCTGAGATGGGAGGCGAGTGAGACTCCTGCAGCCTCTGACTGTAGGAGGCTGTCTGGTTCCAAGGGTGAGGACGTGCCCCATGTTTGCCCCTGATCTGGGTGCGAACACTGTATGTTTCCCCCCAACTCCAACCCCAAGGCCGGTTTTCTCAGGCTCCTCATCGGGCAGGGAAGCAGGGCAGAGTCATTCAGGAGCCAGGTCGGGGGCTTGGCCAGCTCCCGGCTCGGCCCCCCCCCTGCTGCGGACTGCAGGCCGACCCCGCCGTGGGGACCCACCAACCTCAACAGGAAGAGCGCAGACCCAGAGGGCCTCACGCCACACCTGCCGGGGCGCCACCTGCTTCACAACTCACCACACCCAAGCTCCCAGCCCAGCGGATTTGCAAAAGGGAAAACAGGACACACACACGGTCCCCCACCCCGAGCGTTTCCTAGCATCGGGTGACTGTTTGACCGAGAGCTTCCTCCCTCTTCGCGTGCCCGCGGGACCTGCCCAGCCCCCTCCCACCGCGGCTGGCGTGGGTGGTGATCACAAGCTCAGCCTCCTCCAGGCAGATGCCTCCCACCCCCAGGGAGAAGCACCGAAGGATCCCAGGGAGGCCAGCTGCTGCGCTTTGCCAGCCCCGGGCCTCGGTGGCCAACTCTGCCAGCTCAAAAGTCACCTTTGCTTCAACTCTTCAGCGGCCTGGTCAGAGCTTGCCCCAAACCCCCTCCCGCTCAGCCCGGCAGGAACCAGGAACCGTCCCCTATTGGGCAATCATTAATCGGATTCCTGGCATTCCTCTGCCCCAGGTCGGCTTGGGAACATGCTCCCCAGAGGAGGAGGAGCAGAGGCCCAGGACTGGCATCTGGACATGCAGCTGACGGGCCAGCTGGTGCTGTCCGCCGCTGCCCTGCTCCTGCTGACCGCAGCCTACAGGCTGTACAAGTCCAGACCAGCCCGGGCCCTGCCGCGGCAGGGGGGCACCGAGGCCGGGGAAGAGGGGGAGGCAGGGGGCTCCAGGCAGCCTGCCGTCCAGGAGGCTGGTCCCCGGGCGCCACAGTGGCACGTGAGACGCCGCAGGGGAAGCAAGGCGGGCACAGGATTGCCGGGCTGCAGCTGGGAGAACACGGAGGCCTCCAGAGTCCCGGCCACCGGAGCGTCCTCCGCAGCCTCAGAAGCTGGAGAGGCTGGGAAAGCTGGGAGGAAAGGTGCTGGAGCGGAGCATGCTGGGCAGCGCCCGGACGCTGACCTGGCAGCTCCTCGGTGCGGAGGCCAGGAAGCCGGAACAGCTGTGGACGGTAGGCCCGAGCTGCCCCACCACTGCCACCCGTGCGGCGAACCCCCAGTCCCCGCCGCTGGCCTCCCCGCCGTGGAGAGTGGCCGTGTGGGCGGTGAGCTCGCTCCCTGGCGGGACAGTGGGCCCCCCAAGCATCCAGGGGGCGGGGAGCAGGAATCCCCCCATGAAGGTCAGGCGGCCTGCCCTGAAGCCTGGTGTGACATGAACAACAGCTGGGTCTTTACCCACGCATCAGGGGTCCACAGGGAGGAGGCGGGGGCCCTCCAGGCTGCCTCGGACCTGGGCCTGGCCCTGCGTCAGCGGGAGGGTGGCTCCGACACCTCCTACACCTTCTCGTCCGTGGCCCGGGTTCGAGTAGAGGAGAATTTCATACCGGAGAAGGTGGAAGGGATCAGGCCCAGGCTGAAGGGCAAGGTGTATGATTACTACGTGGACTCCACCTCTCAGGCCACCTCCAGGAGTAGGCTGGCCCCCGGAACAGCCGCCGCAGTGGGGGCTCCAGCCCCGGAGTCAGTATCAGACCCCCTGGGAATGAGGACAGCGTCTGAAGGGCCCGCCGATGACGGAGAGGGTGGGCCAGAGACTGCCGCCTCTCCCCGGCCTGTCCCCTCCCACTCCACGCGAGGCTTCAGCCGCAAGGAGAGCCTGCTTCAGATCGTGGAGAACCCGGAGCTTCAGCTGCAGCTCGATGGCTTTGGGGACCCTGTTTCGTCCTGCCCAGACCAGGGTGCCCTGCCCACCCGCCCCACATCCCAGGATTCTCCTAAGTCCAGCTCAGCCGGAAGCCGCGGGAATCCCCCCGTGCACTCCGTGGCTGGAGCCAATTTCTTCCGCCCCCAGCTCGGCCCTGGATCAGCCCCAGAGGTCCACCTGGATCTGGGCAACTGCTACGAGGCGCTGACCTTTGCCAAGAGGGAGAAGCTGGAGCCCCTGAAGGAGGCGGCCTACAAGGTGATGAGTGACAACTACCTCCAGGTCCTGCGGAGCCCCGACATCTACGGGTGCCTGAGCGGGGCGGAGCGCGAGCTGGTCCTCCAGCGCCGGCTCCGGGGCCGCAAGCACCTGGTGGTGGCCGACGTGTGCCCCCAGGAAGGCTCCGGCCGCCTCTGCTGCTACGACGATGCGCGGGACGTCTGGCGCCCGCTGGCCCGCCTGCCGCCCGAGGCTGTGTCCCGGGGCTGTTCCATCTGCAGCCTCTTCAATTACCTCTTCCTGGTGTCCGGTTGCCCGGGCTCGGAGCGCCAGCCCTCCAATCGCGTCTTCTGCTACAACCCGCTGACGGACATCTGGAGCGAGGTGTGCCCGCTGAACCAGGCTCGGCCGCACTGCCGGCTGGTGGCCCTGGACGGACAGCTCTACGCCGTCGGGGGCGAGTGTCTGAACACGGTGGAACGCTACGACCCTCGCCTGGACCGCTGGGCCTTTGCGCCGCCGCTGCCCACCGACACCTTCGCCCTGGCGCACACGGCGGCGGCGAGCGGAGGCGAGCTCTTCGTCACCGGCGGCTCGCTGCGATACCTGCTGCTGCGCTTCTCCGCCCGGGAGCAGCGCTGGCGCGCCGGGCCCACCGGGGGCGGCAGGGACCGCACGGCCGAGATGGTGGCGGTCGGAGGCTTCCTCTATCGCTTCGACCTCAACCGCAGCCTGGGCATCAGCGTCTACCGCTGCAGCGCCAGCGCGCGCCTCTGGTACGAGTGCGCCACGTACCGGACGCCGTTCCCCGACGCCTTCCAGTGCGCCGTGGTGGACGAGCTCGTCTACTGCGTGGGGCGCCGGCGCACGCTGCGCTTCCTGGCCGACTGCGTCTCGCCCAGGTTTGTGCCCGAAATGCTGCAAGCCTTCCCCTCCCCGCGGGGCACCCTCCTGCCCACCGTCCTGACCTTGCCGGGTCCTGATGTGCCCCAGACCAGGGTCTAGCAGCCAGTCTGCGGGGCTCCTTCTGCAAGACTAGACGCAAAAACACCCCCTACCCATCGCGGCATGGGCCATTCCTGGGAGATCCGGGGGCAATCGCGCCTCCTCCACCGTCTGGGCTTCTTAGCAGCGTCTTTGCCCTCTTCGGGCGGCAGCCCTACTGTGAGAATGGAACTGAGGACTGATGCTCCGAAGCCCAGGGCGCCCACCTCTGCAGGGTTGACCCCCACCTTGCTTGCGGTCTGAATTTGGTGGGGAGGGGGCTACCAGGACTCCAGCAAAGTTCAGAGGCACAGCCTTATCACAGGCCCTGTTCCAGAGGTTTTTTTGACTCCCGGGGACCCCTCACGTTGACCCTGCTGGATCTGGGCCAGCCCTCCCTAAGCCACCAAGGCCTCTTCCTAACCATTGGCCACTGAGCCCCAACCTCCAAGGCTCCCAGAAGCATCTGGGACACACAGAGGCGGCGAAAATTGAGGGGGGTGGTTAGGCAGGACTAGGACAAGCCCAGGGGAGCCCCAGGGGGCCCAGCCAGAGGGAGAGATGGCTGGAGGAGTTGCAGAGCTGAAGTTGAAGCCATCTGCGGGAACTCTTGCCTGCAGAGTGAATTGACCAAAGCCTGCTTCGCTGTTTCTCATTACGTGGAATCCCAGTATACTGGAAGGAGACGCCTCCTTGCAATCCCAGTATACTGGAAGGAGACGCCTCCTTGCTTAGCATCCATTTATAAAGGCACATCCACTTGCAGGGGCTACTGAGAATACAGCTGACGGCGAGGAAAAAAAACGTGGTCCAAGGGCCGCCGTCCTGCTGGGCCCATGGTTATTCCACCCCCGCACTCTCTCCCCAGATCGCAGAGCCCTTCACAGTACAGCTGCTCAGGCCACCCAGCCCTTGCCTTGGGAGCTGGGGGCAGCCTTCCAGGGGGTGAGGGGATGACGTCGTTCGCCTTCCCTGTGCCTGTGGTCGCCTGGTCTGCCTCATCAGACGGGAGAGGATCGGGAGGGACAGGTCCGTGATGGAGCTGAGGAACCAGCAAGCTCTCGTGGTGCACTGGGAGGCTGGGACCTCCTTTCACATCAGGTTTCGCAAAGCCTCAAAGGGAGGAGAGCTTCCAACCTCAGGACGTTACCTTTCTTCCCAGAAGGAGGGGAGAGAGACTAGTCCAATCTATGACCGCAGCCCTGTTCCATCTCCAAGGAGGTGCATATACGGACAGGAAACAGTCGTGCTCTTGGTACCTGCCAGAAGCCAGGAGAGCCGGGACGACTTCTAAAGTGACCAGCGGCATCAGGGAAGACAAGAAGGCAGTTGCACCACGGCAGGCCCGACAGGTGGGGAGATGGGAATGCTCAGACTTCAGCATTCCTGTCTTGATAATGGAAGGGCAAGCCATGCCCTTCTCTGCCGGGGGATAAAGGTGAGCACCTGGAGAAGGCTCTTCCCAATTCCGGGGGCTCCTGGCAGGAGCTTGTGTCACTGCAGCTGCGGAGTGACTGCAGAGGCTGAGCCGGGCATCTTTTTGGAAGAGGCGGGATTGGAACAAAGAACGAGAGGAGGTTGGTATAGAGATGAAGCCGTTCCTTGGACCACGGAAGCCCACCTTCCCTATTCTAGGGCTTGGGAGGTGAGGCAGCTTAGTTTATTTCTAAGCTGGAACCTGGGGGAGGAAAGATAGCTGAGACTATGGCTGGAGGCTGGGACAGTGACCTCCTCTCCAAATCCCCTCCACCACCAAGGCCATGCTCAAGTTTAGAGTCAGCACGCAGTCATGGACCTCCAAGGGACCCAGGAGGAGGGGAGACGTGATGCCCAGCAGGGGAAAGGGTGGAGAGCCCCATCTGGGAGCCAGGGCGGGTAGAACCAGATCGAGGCCAGGGGCAGGCCTCCGGCAAGGAGTCAGGAGAGGACAAGACCTCAGCCAAGCTGGGTGGGGCGTGGGGGAAGGCTCCAAGCCGAGATGAGAGCTAGGGCTCACTCTGGGAAAACCTCCAGAAGCCCGTCGCGTACAGACGGCAGGGATCGAGGGGTAAAGCAGCGAAGCTGGTTCTGGACCCATGGCGGTGGATGTGTTCTCCATGACGAAAGCGAGAGCTGAGACTGGGCCGGGGCCGAGACGGAACGGTGCCGTGAGGTCCTCTGCCTCCTGCCCTCCCGCGGCAGACATCACTAACCGGTCGCTGTGTCCTGTCTTGCTGAGCTCTTTCCACCGCCTCAGAACTATTTCAGCATGGGGCCCCAGGAAGTCATTACCAGCAGATCAGGGCTCGTGCATTCCTGGCTGGTCTCCAGAGCTGGATTTAGGGGTGAAAGCCGTCAGGGCCATAGTGTCAGGGCAAGGTAGTGCAGGGGCCTGCAGAGACCTCCTGGGGCGGTGACGTCAGGGCTCATTTTATTGCCCTTTAGTCGCTAAGTCCTGTCTGACCCTTTTGCGACGCCACGGACTGTAGCCTGCCAGGCTCCTCTGTCCATGGGATTCCTCCAGGCAAGAACACTGGAGTGGGTTGCCATTTCCTTCTCCAGAGGATCTTCCCGACCCAGGGATTGAACCCAGGTCTCCCGAATTGCAGGCAGACGCTTTACCATCTGAGCCCCCGGGGAAGCACACACATTTAGGGGGGAGGGTCAGAGTAACACACAGATGCCCCGTCTGAACGCGTTCTGGGTGTCAGCCAGCCCGTGTTTCTCCTGCTAGGGGAGTCCGGGATCTCCACTGTCCTCTCGCCTGCGACCTCAGAGTGGCCTGCGTGTCGCTTGGCTTCCCCGTGTCTCATCTGTCCTTCTTTCCAAATGTGAGTTCTTTCTTCTTTAGGGAAAAGAAAAAGAAAAACCTTAAGTTTGAGTTGTTTTGCACATTAGGCCAACCATGCCATTATAGATAAAAAATTGGAGAATAGAGAAAGGTATTAAAAAATCTCCCCAATTTTCCACCCAAAGACAAACCCCCACTGTGGTGTGGGTCCTTCCGGTCTGTTTTCCTGTGCGTGATTTTTCTTCGACTTGATTTTTGCCTCAGTGTGATTATGCTGAATATACAATTCAGTTGCTTCCTTTTTTTTCTTTAACTTAGCTTTATAGAATAAGCATTTCCCCATGTTATTACAAACCCTCGGTAAACATCATTTCAGTAGTTGCACAATATTCCATCCAGTGGACCTGCCATGGTTTATTTAAACATTCCCCCTTCCTTCAGGCCTGTAGATTTTTTTTTCCTGTTGGCTTCTTTTTCTGTCATAAATAAAGCACCCTTTGTTTTCGCGTTCCTCTCTGTCTGAGGCCTCCATCAATATTTACAACAGAAGCAGTTCTGCCTGGAAGAACCAGGTTGTAGAAACCACATAGAAACCACAGCAGCTGCCTGCCTGGGGCCTGGGCCTCGCTCTTTCTGTAGGGCACAGAGCTGCCCTTGAAATGGCCAGTGCGAAGGGCGAGGCCGGAGGCCCTCCTGTCCTGGATCCCTGGAGCGAGGATGTAAGTCAGGGATCCCTGCTCTGCACGCGCCAGGCACACCTCCCTGACAACAAACCCATTTTACAAGTGAGAAGACTGAGGCTCGGGGAGCACAAGGACCCTTGCTGAAGACCCTCAGTCTCCTGGAAAGCATCCTTGGCCCTGGCCTGCCCGCTCCCAGCACAGAGATCTTCCCCTTCCTCTGCCATGAGGCGCAGAGCCGAGGACGTGACGTCCACCGCCTCCTGCCCCTAATCCCTGTCCATCCCCCACCAGTCAGTTGTGCTCTGTCCTTTAAACTGGAACTCAGAAGAAAGTGTCTTAAGCTCTCCGATCCTCCACACCTGCATCTAGCAAATGGGTTTGCCACAGCCAGCCTCGAGCGATGCTGTAAGGACTGGTCCAGGGGCTGCTCCACGGTTGGTCCAAGAAGCAGCACTGTCTGCTGCAGGGAGGCTGCTCTGAGCCAGCTCAGGGGAGGGATCCCTCATACTCCCACTGCCCGTTCTCAGTGGCCTGGTCCCGTGGAAGGAGGTCGTCTGACATTTAAGCTCCAGATGCCCCATCTTGTTTAACAAGGTCTAGGGATTGGGGGAAGAGGCTCGAGTTACGCATAGACCATCCAGGCTTGGAGACGAACCTCTGCACTCCTCTAACAGGGTCAGTGACTGGCTGACTTGAGTTTCCCAGGCTCAAAGCATTAGGCATTTCCCCGGGGCATCCGACAGCAGTGAAGAGCTTCAGAGGCTGCTCGGACCCCCTGGGCACCTTGAGAAGGTGCAAGATGGTACAGATGGGAGGGCAGGAGCCCCTCAGAGTGCCTGCGAGGCCCATGCGCTGTGTCTGGCCTACAGATAATCAAAGCCGCGCTTCCCATCTTTGTCATCCTTCCTGGGAGGCACTTGTGGCCCCAGGGTCGCCCTCGGAGTCCCCTGAGGCTGTGGCTTCAGCCGAGAGGAGCCCCCCAGGCAGACAGGAGGCTGCGGTGGAGGAGGGCTGGACAAAGGGTGATGATCGCAAAGGGAGGCGGTGCCCCCAGGGGTAGGAGATGAGGGGACAGACAGCTGGGGAACCAGAAGAGAGGACCGCCGGAGGGCGAGTCTCTACAAACAGCTCCCAGACTCAGGTTTTTTGAAAAGCGGGATGTGGGTCAAAATAAAAATGAAAACGTGATTGAGTCTTGGCCACCTTTTTCCTTCTGTGCAAGGAGGCAGTAGAGACATGGATCTTGTACCAGTAATAATGACAACCGTAATCCCCCACTCTGGGCTCCGTGCAAACCCTTAACTGTCCTTCCCTCATCAAATCCTTCCTGGAGCATCTCTGCCTGGAAGTGATTATCCTCCTAATACACGGGAGGAAACGGAGGCAGGACGTTTCACATAAATGAAAGTTATTATTTGAGACCTTTTCTAAAATCTGCCTTTATTATTAAAAAACTGGAGGAGAGGAATCAATCTTTGTCAATACATGTATTGAGTACTAATGGCGCTAGGCGTAAAGAACCCACCGGCCAATGCAGGGGACGTAAGAGATGCGGATTCGATACCTAGGTTTCGAAGATCTGCTTGAGGAGGGCATGGCAACCCACTCCAATATTCTTGCCTGGAGAATCCCGTGGACGGAGGAGCCTGGAGGGCTGCAGTCATAAAGTCACATGGAGTTGGACACGACTGAGTGACAGCATGCACATGTGCAGGCCCCATGCTTATGTGATTTCATTTTATTCTCAAAACAACCCGGTAGAAGGCAAAACTGGCCAAGTTCTCCCCTTTCCGCCAATTTCTCCACCCTTGATCTGGCCATGAGACTTCATTAAAAAAAATATATATGTGTGTATTCTTCTGCCCTTACTTTTTCCATTTAATATATTATTCTCCTATGTTTTAGCTGCACAGTACAGCTTCTGGGATGTTAATTCCCCAACTAGGGATTGAACCTGGCCACCACAATGAAAACACTCTTAACCACTGGACGGCCAGGGAATCCCCGATACTTGCTTTTAATAGCTTGGACACTGGGTTTACTTATTTCCACCATGGGCACAAGCCTGGGCTAGCCTCCTGAACACGTGGGAGACACGTGGTCTGCTTATCCGTTCCCCCAGTCCACAGTCGGCCAAACACAAGAGCCACTGACCACAGACACCCCGGCGAGCAAGCCCAGCCAAGACCAGCAGACCCCCTGGCTGAACCCAGCCCAAAGTGATGTGAGTGAAAGTTATTGCCTGCCATGTCAGTAAACAAAGGACGCTGCCACCCTCAAGCCGTCACATTGCAGCCCTCTGGACAGTGAGCCCTGAGGGACAGCGGATGGAGGCAGGATGCTCCTGCATCTAGCAGTCAGCCCCCGCGGCCACCCACGGCTGTGCGCATAGAGGGGACCCAGGGCAGGACACGCAGGATAGCAGCCCAGACGGCTGGGGCACGTGTCAAAGGAACAGCAGTGAGCCCCGCTCTAAAGCGCTAAAGGCCGTAACTGGAGATACCTAATGTTCCTTAATTAGCAGTGATCTTTTGATGTTGTGACTACCTCTTTTTTGTTGCAAAACCCCCTATACCTCCTGAACTCCCTGCCTTACCTCTTGGGAGCAGTCCCTCAGGGTTACCTGAGATGCTGTGTCCTGGGCTTAGGTCCTCGATTTGTCCATTGAATAAAACCTAACAGGCTTCTCGGATGGCTCAGTGGTAAAGAAGCCACCTGCCGATTCAAGAGGTGCAGGAGATGCAGGTTTGATCCCTGGGTTGGAAGAATCCCCTGGAGTGGGAAATGGCAACCCACTCTAGTTTTCTTGCCTGGAAAATCCCATGGACAGAAGAGTCAAGCAGAATGCAGTCTGTGGGGCGGGAAGGATCAGACACAACTGAGCGCGGCTTAGCCTCAACTTTCAGGCTTTTCTTTTCTTTCTTTTTTTTTTTTTAGACAACAAGGCCAGTTCACTGATGTGTGAGCAACACAGCAGTTATGGGTTTAAGCCACTGCATACCGGAGTGGTTTGGAACTCAGTAATACACAAACGATATAGCGCTGCTGTGAGATACACGCGATGATGACTATTTTATAGCAAAGGAAGCTAAGGTTCAAGAAAATGACCTAACTTTCCCATGTAGACCTTAAAAAAATGTGCAGTGTGAGAGTTGCCAGTTAAGTTTTATTGGGGGCAAAATGAGGACTTTAGCATGGGAGACAGCACTTCAGAGAGCTCTGAGAAACTGCTCCAAAGAGGTGGGGAGAGGAGCCAGAACATACATAGGAGTTTTGCCACAAAGGGCAGGTAGTTGGGAACAACAAAATATTGTTGTTAAAGAAGCCAGATATCTCAAGTTAAAATTAGCACTTTCCCAACAAAGGTCCGTCTAGTCAAAGCTATGGTTTTTCCAGTAGTCGTGTATGGATGTGAGAGTTGGACTACAAAGAAAGCTGAGTGCCGAAGAATTGACGCTTTTGAACTGTGGTGTTGGAGAAGACTCTTGACGGTCCCTTGGACTGCAAGGAGATCCAACCAGTCCATCCTAAAGGGAATCAGTCCTGAATATTCATTGGAAGCACTGATGCTGGAGCTGAAACTCCAATACTTTGGCCTCCTGATGGGAAGAACTGACTCATTGGAAAAGATCCTGATGCTGGGAAAGATTGAAGGTGGGAGGAGAAGGGGACAAGGGAGGATGAGATGGTTGGGTGGCATCACCAATGGGATAGTCACGAGTTTGAGTAGGCTCTGGGAAATGGTGATGGATAGGGAGGCCTGGCATGCTGCAGTCCACGGGGTTGTAAAGAGTCGGACATGACTGAGCAACTGACCTGAACTATGTATGAGATGATGCAAGATTCTGGCTCACTGAAATCATCCCTTTGATACACACCTCGGCTATCCGCAGCCAGTATCCTATGCTTTCACATCCTGAGTCTCCCCGGGGCTCACCGTGGAGAGTGTCTGCAGTCTGATGGCTGCTGGATGGCAGGTATTCTTTCCTTCCTGAGTTTCCTCAGGGCTCACCAGCTCAGCATCCATGGTGGCTGCAACTGCTGGTGACTGTGACATCCTAGTTTACTTATATGGCAGGGAACATTCCATTTCTCAGCTTGAACATGTGATCTCAGCATCCCTGGCCAGGTTGCTCCCCACACCTCAATCAGGGCACCCCACACCAACCCTCCAACACTTCAGCCTCGGTCTGCAGGTCCTCTGGCCCCAGTCAGCTCCCTGCGGGTACCAAGAATGTCTCATCTGCCTCCATCCTTGGCACCACCACGGAGCAGCCACACCGCTCAGCTCAGAGGAAGCTGAGCTGTGTCCTGGTTTGAAATGCACCATCAAGTCCTGTGGCTGCCTGTGGAGCACTGCCCAGATGGGTTGATTCACTGTCTCTGAGAAGGACTGTGTCACACCTTCTGACCTTTCCTTGAACACCCTTCCTGTTGGCGTGCGATATCAGGGCAGAGGGGGCTTCTCTGCTCCTACTGTCCAGAGCACAGTGGTTCTGCTGCAGCTGTCAGCCCCTGTCCTCCGCCCACAGGAAGGGCAAGCCGCACAGCCTGGGGAGGTACCACCACCCAGAGGGCTGGACTGGCAGGAGGTGGTAGATAAATACCCTGGCTCCCTCAGCCCCAGGCGGGAACTCAGCCTAGGTCTCTACACTGGCTCCCAGGTAACATCCCTTCACAATGTCACTCCTGTTCACTGTATTGACGTTGCCACCTGCTCCCGCCGCCTCCCGGGGACTGTAGTGGAGGCACGCCCTCCTTCCCCCTACCCACTCCTTCTTGCCTTCTTTAGGCCTTCACAGCCCTGGCACCAACCACCTCCCCCATCTCAAACGAGCTCTGGCATCTCTCACCTAAAAAGAAAAGCCACTTTTACACGACTCGCTGGGTAGTGCAATAAATTAAAACCATGAATACATTCTAGAAGGTTGAAAACACTACACAAATATAATGCGTCCTGATTTGTAATGAGTGTCAAAGTAACGTGGCAGCTCTGCGTTCCTGAAAACAGTTTATGTTCTGCAGATTTGTGATTGTTTCTCTTGCAATCATGTTTATACTATCACACTTAGCAATCTTGACTTTGTAGAAAATAGGAGGGTTAGCTTTCACTTGCCCTCAATTTGAATCATAACAAATTCTGAGTGAAATCTTCAAAAAAAAACAAAAATGCCTGCTCTTACAGAATGCTTTCCATCTTCTCTGAAGGAGCCAAAATGTTGAATTGTACATAGAACCCTTTAAACCCGGGCCTGGTATCTTTTAGCCGCCTGATGTCACTTTCCAAGCCTGGTCTGTCTCTCCTGGACTGTCCAGTGGGGTGGGTTTGTGAGGAATGATGGCAAATTAGGGCACTGTCGACCTCAAGAAAACCCTGGGACTTCATATCTTTAAGTTGTCTTTTTTAAAAAAGCATTTTAACTGGGGTAAAATATACATGCAACCACTTGAAAATGTGCAATTCAGTGGCTTTAAATACTTTCTCAGTGTTGTGTGTCTATGTTTTATCTGATTACAAAAGATATACAGACACGTATTGTACTGACAACAGGAACGGACTTCACTGGTGCTCCAGGAGTTAAGAACCCACTTGCCAATGCAGGAGACACCGCTTCGATCCCTGGTCCGGGAAGTTTCCACGTGCCGCAGAGCATCTAAGCCCGTGCACCACAGCTACTGAGCTATCACTCCAGAGCCGGTGCTCTGAAACGAGAGAGGTCACCACAGTGAGAAGCCTGTGCACCGTAACTAGAGCTTAGCCCCTGCTCGTCGCAACTAGAAAAAGTCCGTGCATATCAATAGAGACCCAGTGCGGTCAAAAGTAAATCGATATACACTCTTCTTAATTCTTCAAAAGCAAACAAAAAAAGTTATTGCAGAATATATGAACGGGAAAATACAGAGAAGCCCAAAGAAGGCAGTAGAAGTCACTCCCACTCCAAAATAATCCGTCACTAATTTTGACATCTTTATTTCTAGTTTCTTATTACCCATAATTACATCATGAGAATTGCTGGGCTGGAGGAAGCAAAAGCTGGAATCAAGATTGCCGGGAGAACTATCAATAACCTCAGATATGCAGATGATACCACCCTTACGGCAGAAAGCGAAGAAGCACTAAAGAGTCTCCTGATGAAAGTGAAAGAGGAGAGTGAAAAAGTTGGTTTAAAGCTCAACATTCAGAAAACTAAGATCATGGCATCCAGTCCCATCACTTCATAGCAAATAGATGGGGAAACAGTGGAAACAGTGTCAGACTTTATTTTTTGGGGCTCCAAAATCACTGCAGATGGTGATTGCAGCCATGAAATTAAAAGATCCTTGCTTACTCCTTGGAAAGAAAGTTATGACCAACCTAGACAGCATATTAAAAGGCAGAGACATTACTTTGTCAACAAAGGTCCATCTAGTCAAAGCTATGGTTTTTCCAGTAGTCATGTATGGATGTGAGAGTTGGACAACAAAGAAGGCTGAGCACAGAAGAATTGATGCTTTTGAACTGTGGTGTTGGAGAAGACTCTTGACAGTCCCTCGACTGCAAGGAGATCCAACCAGTCCATCCTAAAGGACACCAGTCCTGAATATTCATTGGAAGGACTGATGCTGAAGCTGAAACTCCAATACTTTGGCTACCTGATGAGAAGAACTGACTTGTTTGAAAAGACCCTGATGCTGGGAAAAATTGAAGGCAGGAGGAGAAGGGGACAACAGAGGATGAGATGGTTGGATGGCATCACCGACTCAATGGACATGAGTTTGGGTGGACTCCGGGAGTTGGTGATGGACAGGGAGGCCTGGCGTGCTATGGTTCATGGGGTCGCAGAGTCAGACACGACTGAGCAACTGAAGTGAACTGAACTGTGTATTTACTATGTAACTGACCTTTTCTGCTATCAGAATATCGTGACTACTTTCAAGCTTGAAGAATGTATCACTGGATTTCTTTTTATTGTGGTAAAATATTCATAACCTAAAACTCACCGTTTTAGCCATTTTTTCAAGTGTGCAGTTCAGAGGCAGTACGTATGCTTCCTTGGCTGTGCAGCTATCCCCATCATCCATCCCCTGAACTTCTTCATCCCTAACCGAAGCTCTGTGCTCATTCAACCCTGAGGCCCGTTCCTCGCTCCCCACCCCCGCCCCTGGTAAGTAAAAGATGTCTTTAACTTTGGAAGACATCCCTTATAAGAAGAAGGAAGTTCTCTGCTCCATCAGCACAGATAATTAGAAATGTGCCTTAAGCACAGAAACACACTGGGTTTCATTCATTCCGGAAAGTTCCACAAACTGAGCAGAGCCCAACTCAGTGGGATTCCCTGGGGCAAAGAATCAGTAGCTTATTTCTCAAAGATGTTACGGCTCCTTCCTCATTTCCATGGGGAAAGACAAAGGGAAAAGTGATCTCGCTGTTCCCTACGAACTTGCTCCATCCTCACACTGCACTCATTACTTTGGGTGCTTTAACAGAAACATAGTTGGAAAAAGGTCAAGGAATAAAACACATTAGCCACTGTGTTATGTTGTCGGTCCTAATTATGCAACTATGCTCCCCTAAGACGGATGCTGATTAAACGTCTATTCCCTGCAAGGGGCTGGGGCTCTGACTGTGAGCAGGTTGGATATGTTCTCCTGGGGAGGCCAGGGATGCACAGGTGAACATCTGCATAAAGCAGAGGCAGTTTGGCGCAAGCTCAGTGCAGGAAGAGATGGACAGAGCTGCAGAGTGGCAGGAGGGACATGGCTCGCTGGGCTCTGGGTGGCTTCTCAGAGGAGGCGGCAATGAAGCTGTGACGCGAAAGGTGAGAAGGGCTAGCCTGGAGGGAGGCAGAAAACAAGAACCAGGAAAAGGGGAGGGGCGGCCAAGAACAAGGGCCCTGTGTCCCAGCCGTGTGAAGGCCAGTGTGGCTGCCGAGGTGTGGAGGCAGGGCAGCCAGGCCACGGGGAACGCCGGCACCTGTCAGCTGCAGAAAGAAGGCTGGATTTTATCTTCAGCCCAATGAGAAATCCTCAGATAATTTTTCTTTTTGTTTGTCAGTATGCTTTTTATTTCAGGAGAGTTTTTAGACATAAAGTTGAGGGATAATGCAGAGAATCCCCGTATATCCACTATTGCTAAGATCTGACATTAATACGGTCCTTTCATCACAGGAAGGAACAAACACTCATCCATTGTCATTAACATAAGTCTATACTTTATTCAGGCTTCTTGTGTTTTTCCTCTATGTCTTCTTTCTGTTTCAGGCTTCCACCCAAGACGCTAAAAAATAAAAGATTATTTTTTATCTTTTTTTTTCAAGTTGAAGTGTAGTTGATTTCCCATGCCGTGTTAACTTCTGCTGTAGAGCTAAGAGGTTCGGTTACACACACATATACATTCTTTTTTATGTTCTTTTTCATTACAGTTTATCCCAGGGTGTTGAATATGGTTCCCCGTGGTACACAGTAGGACCTCGTTGTTTATCCACTTTCTTTATAACAGTTTGCGTCTGCTGATCCCAAACTCCCAGCCTATCCCTCTCCCAGCCCTCCTCTCCTCCTCGGCAAATGCAAGTCTGTTCTCTATGTCTCTGAGCTCGTTTCTGTCTTGCAGATAAATTTATTTGTGTCATGTTTCAGACTGCACACATAAGTGACTCACGTGACATTTGTCTTTCTCTGTCTGACTCACTTCAGTTAGTATCCTAGTCTCTGAGGTGCACCCACATTCTGCAAATGGCCTTACTTCATTCTCTTTTATCTGGCTGAGTAGTATCCCGTTGTATAAATGTGACCACATCTTTATCCAGTCGTCTGTAGATGCGCATTTAGTCATCTCTGTGTTCTGGCAATTGTGAATAACACTGCTATGAACACGGAGGTGCGTAAGATGCCGCGTTACTTTTAGATGTCCCAGCTCCTGAGGGTCCTCTGAGTGGGGACGGTTTCCCAGACCTTCCTTGTTTGGGCTGACCTTTACAGTTTCAAGGAGCAGCGGTATTTTGTAGACCGTCCTTCAGTTTGGTCTTGTCTGGTATTTTTCTCATGGGTGTGGGTTGCTCACCTGGGGTTATGGGTCATGGGAGGAAGACCATAGGGTAAAGCCCCATATTCATCACATCATATTAAAGGTACATGCAATTAAATGTTGATCACTGTTGATATTGTCCTTGACCACCTGGCTGAGGTAGCATTTGTCCGACTTCTCTGCTGTAGTTTCTCTCTTCTCCCTCCTTTCATATTCTGCTCTTCAGAAGGAGTCACTGTGCGCAGCCCACACTCACAAGACAGGAAGCTATGTTGCACCTCCTTGATGGGGCAGAGGCTCCATAAACTATTCTGAATTCTTCTATACGTTCTTCTTCCCCATTTATTTACTTATTCAATTATCTATGTCAGTATAGACTCAGAGGCCCTTTTTAATTTTGTATTGTGGGTTATATTTTAAAGCTATGTTTATTTTCTTTTTTCATTTATTTTTTAACTGGAGTGTAATTGCTTTGGGGGCTTCCCAGGTGGTACAGTGGGTAAAGAATCTGCCTGCCAATGCAGGAGATGCAGGTTCAACCCCTGAGTCGGGAAGATCCCCTGGAGTAGGAAATGGCAACCCACTGCAATATTCTTACCTGAAAAATTCCATGGGCAGAGGAGCCTGGTGGGCAACAGCCCAGGGGGTCGCAAAGAGTCAGACACGACTTAGTGACTGAACAACAATAATTACTTTATGATGCATTAGTCCGGCTTTGGCTGCTAGGAGCTCTTTCAGCTGACCCCTGGGTCCCTTCGATGCAGCCCCATTATTTTCATTCTTGAGCATTTTCTTATTTCCTGTCACTACAAGATGCTTCATGCACATCTAATATTTTCCCGGCCCAATCCTCTCCCTTGGAGAATCCGCCATTTCTTCAAGGAGCCCTTGCTCCTTTTATTAGACAATGGTATTAGAAGTCAGCATCTGGGCACTGGGTCACAGAGGTTTTTAGACACAAGGGTGTGGCATTATCTAATTTCCATTCTAAATGCATTCCACTGGATGCTGTGGAGAGAGCCTCTTGGTGGTGGCCAGAGAAAAACTGTGATTCCGGTTAGGAGGACATCATAGTCATTCGGATGAGAGGTGTGGGGACCTCCTGGAGCCTCAGAGCTAATATGGAGACTCAAAGAAAGAGTTTATTGCTCAGTCGTGTCCAACTCTTTGCGATCTTATGGACTGCAGCCTGCTAGACTCCTCTGTCCATGGGATTCTCCAGGCAAAATTACTGGAATGGGTTGCCATTCTCTTCTCCAGGGGATCTTCCCGACCTAGGTACCAAACCCAGATCTCCTGCATTGTAGGCATATTCTTTACTATCTGAGCCACCAGGGAAGCCCCAATACGGAGATTGTGCTAAACTAAAGACATATGAGATGAACAGATGCAGGAAGAAGCCTTCTCAGAGCTTCCTTTATCTCACTGAAAGCAAAAAATTCTGAGAACAAAACTATCATCAACTCCCTTCTCTGAAGGAATTGCATGGCCATGAAGAAAATGGAAAAAATCACTTGCACCTGCATAAAAAAACATTATCACCAATTTTCCTGTCTCCTGTTTGTTCCCCTAGAAACTCATTTGTTCTTCTTATAGAAGTCTCTGTTCTCTCCTCTCTTTCCTAAACTTTAGCAATTGGGCAAACTATTTGTTTTGTAAGCTCCAATATACATATGAATCAATTTGGTTTTTTTTTTTTTTCCTTCTAGTTAACCTAACACTTGTGAGTTTAATTTGCATGCCCCCAGGTATAGAGCCTAAGAGATTTTTCCTCCCTGATGGAGACAATGGCCAGAGCTATTCTGGTCTATTCTGGACTGAATCTGACAGGGATTCAAGGTCAGCTAAAGATGGGTTCACATGATGACAGTAGGTCTAGTTCAAAGCTATGGTTTTTCCAGTAGTCATGTACGGATGGGAGAGTTGAACTATAAAGAGAGCTGAGCGCCAAAGAATTGATGCTTTTGAACTGTGGTGTTGGAGAAGACTCTTGAGAGTCCCTTGGACTGCAAGGAGATCCAACCAGTCCATCCTAGAGGAGATCAGTCCTGGGTGTTCATTGGAAGGACTGATGTTGAAGCTGAAACTCCAAAACTTTGGCCACCTGATGCGAAGAGCTGACTCATTGGAAAAGAACCCTGATGCTGGGAAAGATTGAAGACGGGAGGAGAAGGGGACGACAGAGGATGAGATGGTTGGCTGACATCACCAACTCAATGGACATGAGTTTGAGCAAGCTCCAGGTGTTGGTGATGGACAGGGAGGCCTGGCATGCTGCAGTCCATGGGGTCTCAAAGAGTCAGACACGACTGAGAGACTGAACTGGCTGACTGATGACGATACACCACCAGCTTGCTCCTCTGGCCAGCCCCCTTCAGCCCCCAGCCCAGCCTACCTCTACCCGTCAACCTTCCAATACATTTCCTTTCTCTTCACTTCTCCTGAACTGATTTCTATTGCTTACAACCAGGACCCCTAACCCATAGAGCCTAGTGAGTTTCCCCCTTGACCTTGTCGACTTAAAAAAAGAAAAGCACAACATGAGAATTGCAAGTTAAGTTTTATTTGGGGCAAAACCCAGGATACAGCACCTCAGATAGCTCTGAGAAACTGCTCCAAAGAGGCAGGGGAGAAAGCTCGAGATATATGTGACTTTTGGTGAATGGGAAATACATGCAATCAAGAACATATTTTTTTCCAGAAGGTTTCTATTAGTCCTGTAAAACCTTTACTCTTCAGGAGGAACGGTGTCACCATGAAGAATTTTAGTGCTTTTCTAGATATAAGGAGATACAAGAACTGGGCTCATAAAATCAGCTCCTGAGAATTTCTGACCATCTGAAGACCTGTCCTGCCGATTTTCCCAAGGCACAGAGCGCCTCATTCCTGCTCTCCACCCTGAACTCTTTCAGGGGGCGTTGAAGACCAGCAGCTGCAACAGCTCATGATTTAATCCGTGTAGGGTAGATGGCAAGCACCCGCGGCACATGCCGATTTGTAGCTGACAACCTGTATACTGGACTCTGGAGGAAATCGTTTCACCACCCTCTGACTCTCACACGGAGCCTGGCACGTGCTTGTTGAGCCAGATTTGTGCTACAGAGTAAACAAAACAGTCGGCTGTGTCATGGACAGCAGCGACAGGCCTTTGGGGTGCACCTTGGAAACCCACTGAAGAAAATAAATTGTTTGCAAGTTCTTTCCCCACATTCATTTGTATGGAAACAATTAGTGTGCTAATTAAAACGGAGTCTTATCTGTTCATGAAAGTAAGCCCAGCAGGCCCTCTAGTTGGCAAGACAGGGTTGGCAGAAAGTTGGAGTTTCTCTGGTACCAGAAAAGAAGGCATTTTCATTTCCCATCAAATGTTTAATAATTCAGGTGACTGCGGAATTTGGCTGGCCCTCCTTTCAATAGGCTTGAAATAGTGAGCTTGGCAAGCACAGGGCCATCAACATCCATATCCCAGTTCTAACGAGTGAGAATTTGTAATCTTTCTCCCTGCCTGGCCTGGCTGGAGCGTGCCTTGCTCCATAAAGGAAAGGTTTGTTCCTCAAATTAATAGTACAAACAAGATTTCAGAAGGGAATGTTTAACCTACTTAAGAGAACACGCTGTTTTCAAGCAATTAGTACTATTTGCACACAATGAGTGAGCTAATTGCAGATAAGCCTTATTTCTGCTTTGAAGAGGGATCCTGCAGGACCGATGCTTGGCAACACTTTGCCAATGGTTAGTTAGCATCACCACGTGTTCCTGCAAGGAGAATGTCACAATTCACGGAAAGCAACCTCCTCTATTCAGATTTCTAAGTCATTCTCAGTAATAGTCACCAAGCCTTAATGTTGGCATCTATAAAATGGGGGTGAGGGCTTCCCTAGTGGCTCAGATGATGAAGAATCTGCCTGCAATGAGGGAGACCTGGGTTCAGTCTCTGGGTTGGGAAGATCCCCTGGAGGAGGGCCTGGCAACCCACTCCAGTATTCTGGCCTGGAGAATCCCATGGACAGAGGAGCCTGGTGGGCTACAGTCCGTGGGGTCGCAAAGAGTCGGATACAACTGAAGCAACTTAGCACACACCCATGCACTTATTCATAGGGCTGCTGTGAGGAGTCATTGAGTGCATTTATGCCCATAAATAGCAGCTAAGTTCACTCTGGCCTTTCCCCAAATTCGGTCAAATGAGCAGACAGATTCCTGGCCCAGGTGCTGACGGGACAGCCAGGAACCCTGCTGACTCTCCATTAGGCAGCCTTGGTGTTTACAAGAAGAAAACAGCATCGGCCTTCAATCCGAGCTCCGCCACCAGCCAGCTGGGCCACTTGGGACCAAACCTTTCTCCTCCGTCAAATGAAGTAGACGAATTAGCTTTGTGGTTTTAAACTCTAAAAAAAATAAAAATAAAAATAGATATCTTTGCTTGCTTATGTTCTGTCAGGGAGAAAACACGTATCCTCTGTCCTCTTAGGGGTATTCCTGAGGACCCACAAATTAAACTAACAAAAGATATTAACAGAAGAAAAGGCACACAATCTTTATTAATATATATGTACATGGGCGTTCAAAGAAAAGAACAAAAACTCAAAGAGGCAGTTAGACCGTTTGATGTTCTTTTAACAAGGGAAAGAGGGTTTAGTCTTCAAGGGACAATGAGTTATGGGAAAGTGACTAAGAAACATGTGGGGGAAACTGATGGGAAATGAGGGCTATGTTAATAAGGTGTGTTTACAAAAACTGATCTTGGTGTCCATTAGCCATCTTTGAGAGTTGCTCCTCGCTCCTTGGTACTGGTGGAAGGAGAGGTCTTCCTCAAAGGGGAGTTTAGATCCAACTTTTAGGCAGATAAAGGGAGGGCAGCGAACTGTTCTTGCATCTGGTGATTCTGAACTGCCTCCCGTGCAAAGTAACCACATGTCAAAGTGGCATACTTCAGAGGCATGTTCCGATCCCCTTCGGTTCCAGGTGGAACCACAGCAAGAATGGACTAAGATGTGTCTGTAATGTTGAGGGGCTCCATCCCAGAGAGTCCTCCAGCTGAGCTCTCCTAGCCATGGGACCTTGAAGCCAGGGAACATCTGAGAAGCCAGAAGGAAAAGTATTCCCTGCCCCTTCATTCACTCCATGTACATTTGCTGAGTACACAGGCAAGACGCTGCCTTGTTCATTGCTGTTCAGTCGCTAAGTCGTGTCTGACTCTGCAACCCCGTGGACTGCAGCGTGCCAGGCTCCTCTGTCCTCCTCTGACTCCCGTGTGTTTGCTTAGTCGCTCCGTCACATCTGACTCTTTGTGACCCCATGAACTGTAAGCCCGCCAGGATCCTCTGTCCATGGAGATTTTCCAGGCAAGAATACTGGAGTGGGTTGCCATGCCCTCCTCCAGGGGATCTTCCCAACCCAGGGATCGAACCCCGCTCTCTGGCATTACAGGTGGATTCTTTACCGTCTGAACTACCAGGTAAGCCCCTCTATCTCCCAAAGTTGGCTCAAATTCATGTCCATGGAGGTGCTGGTGCCATCCAACCATCTCATCCACTGCCGCCCCTTCTCCTCCCTCCTTCAATCTTTTGTAGCATCAGGATCTTTTCCAGAGAGTCAGTTCTTTGCATCAGGTGGCCAAAACGTTGGAGCTTCAGTTTCAGCATCAGTCCTTTCAATGAATATTGTCTTAGGTATTGAAAATAAATAAGTAAACGAACAGGATGATTTCAGATGGTGAGAACTGCTATGAAGTCAATAAAATAGGGTGCTGTGATAGAAAGTTTTTGTGTTTCTGAGAAGTCTATTCAGAGGGAAGGATTTTAGCACAAATGAGTTCATTAAAGAAGTAATTCCTGGAAACATGGATAGGGGAGTGAGCCAAGGAAGGGAAGAAAATCAGCAAAGGGGTTGTACAAGGTTCAGTCCTGCTGGCAATTTCAGAGCGCCATTCAGGGCACGCCTCAGCACTGTCCCACCCGAAAGCAGAGGAGACTGGGGTGTGTATGCACCAACTCTTATCAGCCACTGTTTGGGGGTGCTTTCAGAGAAGAAGGGTTTCCCTGGTAGCTCAGATGGTAAAGAATCTGCCTACAGTGCAGAGACTTGGGTTCAATCCCCAGGTCGGGAAGATCCCCTGGGGAAGAGAATGGCAACCCACGCCAGTATTCTTGCCTAGAGAATCCCATGGACAGAGGAGCCAGGAGGGCTACACAGCCCATGGGGTTGCAAAGAGTAAGAAACGACTGAGCGACTTTCCCTTCCAAAGAAGAAGGCAGGGAGCAGTAATTCCCGGACACTTTCAGCTGCACATGGGCAGCTACACTGGGACGCAGACAGAGCCCTCAGGCAGCCAAAGGAGCAGGCAGTTGGAAGTCAGATCAGCGCACAGTGAGAGGGCTGAAACTGCAGGGCTACGAGCAGGGAAGCCGCGGTGTCCTGCAGGGAGCACGAGGGTTACCCACTCAGTGGTTTTCAGCTACTAAGTGCACTGGGATTTTTTCTTAGGGGTTGGGAATGAGGGTGAGCCATAAGATTCTGTTTTCTCGTTTTCTTTCAAAGAAATTTCAGATTTACAGAAGAATTGTAAGAATAGTATGAAATGCTTTCCCCGCCCCCCTTGAACTTTCATTCTAGGAAAGCTGGGTGACAGGATGCTTCATCTCTCCCACATTCTTTAGTATTTATTCCCTGCAAAGAAGGACATTCTCCTGCCTAACCGCAGTGGAAGTGAAAGTCACTCAGTTGGGTCTGACTCTTTGCAACCCCAAGGACTATACAGTCCATGGAATTCTCCAGATCAGAATACTGGAGTGGGTAGCCTTTCCCTTCTCCAGGGAATCTTCCCAACCCAGGAATGGAAGCAGGTATCCTCATTGCAGGCGGGATCTTTACCAAATGAGCTATCAGGGAAGCCCAACCTAACCACAATACCACTACCCAAGTCAGGAAATTAATACAGATACATTACAACCGTCCAACCCAGAGAGCCCAGTAGTCTTAATGATGTCCTTCATGGCAGAGAGATCTAACAAGGATCCCATATCACTGAAGCTCTCTTGACCCTTTTGACAATCTCAAGTCAGTTATTTCATAGAATGCCCCTCATTTGGGGCTTGTCCAATGTTTCCCAATAATTAAAGTTACGCATTTTGGCAGGAATGTCACAAGAGGGTTGCTATGCTTTTCTCATTGCATCCTATCAATGGTACACAATTTTGATTTGTTTCATTTCTGGTGATTTCATCATTTGATTAAGGTGGTGGCTGCCAAGTTTCTCCATGTAAAGTTTCTCTTTTTCCCTTTGTAAGTAATAAATATGCTGTGGTGAGGCACTTGGAGCCTATGTAAATGTCCTTTTCTTCATCAAACTTTCACCCACTAGATTTTACATTCATTGATATTTCTTGGCAGAATTATTTATTGCTATGACAGTTGCCAAATGGTGATTTTCTACATTTATTAGCTGGCTTTCTACTATAAGACCTTTCTCCTCTCCCCACTTATTTATTCATTCATTTATTTACATCAATGGAGACTCATGGATTCCTGTTTAATTCAGTGGATTATAATCTGTTACTAACAGCATCTATTTTGATGCTCAAATTGTCCCAAATCTGGACAATGGGGGCCCCTTCAAGCTAGCTTCTGTGTCCTTTCTGACACTTTCTCGTCCTTCTTTGAGCAGTCCCTGACTTCCCAGCACAAAAAGATATGCTAGCTTATCCTGTACATGCTCTGCTCCAGTTTGGAATCAGCCGTTTCTTCAAGGACTCCTTATTCCTTTCAGTGGAGAAAAATATTTCCAACGTAAGGTCTGGGTGGTAAGAGTGTCTATTGCTTTGGGGTGTTGGTGCTTCCAGGCTGTATCAGTGATCACATACAATTACTTCTGTATCTATTTTTCATCTCCCTCTACCTATGAAAAACATGAGTTCACCCTGATACCTCCAATTCCAATCCAATACCACAGAATTTATTCTAGTTTTTCTCGCTTTCCATATCTGTAACCCCTGTGACAAATGAGACAATGAGAAACCTGGTTCCCATTATCCTCAGTGTAGTTGATGATTGGATCAATTCTCCCCGCGTAATAATCTCCCCTTGCCACTACTGCCTGTGCATGCAGTGGTCCTCTGCATCCTGCCAGGGCCCTGTTGCCCCCTGCCAAGCCCCCTCCCGCCTCCTCTGCCATGCAAACTCCCTCTTCTCCAGCCCGAACACCTCCCACCAGCGGCCAGACCGCAAGCCCCTTGACCCTCATTGCAAACATTTACCTTGCTCGGCTCAACCCGATGGCATTCGAACTCCATTTTTCAGGAAGACAGATCGAAAGAAGGAAGGTGCGAGCTGGAATTCGACTTCTGACGGTGCAGCCTGTCTGAGGTTGGATTCTGTGCAAACAGTGCCTGAGAGCAGAAGGCACGTGTCCATGACTTCCTGAGGAAACGCTCTCAGAGGACGTCAGCAAGGCGGTAAGAGAGGCAGGAGGGAGGAAAGAAAAGGAGCCACACAAGAGGAGGGACAGTCCAGTGTGATCCGCTCACAGACGGGCACAGGCCTGGGATGAGCAACCTCATCATGAAAGAGAAAAGGTCTTTGTGGGGCAGCAACAGCCTCTGACATGCATCCATTTCCTCTTACTTTAGAGGAAACCCAGCCTTCCATTCTGGACACACTAAGGATGTGTGACAGGGCCAACAAGGTTTTCTCTGTAGAGCCTGGGTCACCAATATCTCAGACTTTGAAGACCATAGAGTCTCTATCATAATTACTTAACTCCAACCTTCTAGCCCTCAAGCCAGCAATGTAAATGAATGGGTGTGGTTGTGATCCTATAAAACCATATTTATAAAAACAGGTAGAGGGCTACATTTTGCCTTCAGGTCACAGTTTGTGGAAACCTGCACACTCTGCTGCCACGCTATCCCCAAAATATCCAGGAACTTTGTGGTGAACAATTACAAAGTGTGTGATCTCTCTAAAATAGCAAAGTTCATTTGCTCCAGCTCTTACTATTGCTTTTCAAGGGCTAAACAGGACTATCCGAGAGGGATTCAGAGAAATGAGATCCAGGGCTCTACATTTCCCCCAGTTTGGGATCTGCAGCTGGATTAAGGGGCAAACTGGTTAGACAAGGGCCTAAACTCTCTAAGGGGCCTGAACGAAGCACTGGAATAGTAAGATAATGGAGAAAACCAAAGTGGGTGGCTTTAAAATGCACATACAAAAGTATGAACATAAACCCCTGCCTCACACCATAAAGAGAAATTGATTCTAAATGGACCAAAGACTTAAACATAAAAGTTAAAACTATAAAAATATCAAGAAAATGTAGGTGTGAGTCTTGGTGACCTTGCATTAAGCAAGGGTTTCTTATATATGACCCCTAAAACAGAAGCATTCAAAGAAAAAAATAGATACATCAGACGTCATCAAAATTTAAAACATTTGTGTGTCAAGTGGCACTGTGATGGCTAATTTTGTGCCCCAAATGTGTAGTTATTTAAGCAAGCACCAGTCTGGATGTTGCTGTGAAGGTATTTTGTAGATGTATTTAACATCCATAATCAGTTCACTTTAGGTAAAAGAGAGTACCCTCCACAATGTGGGTAAGCCTCATCCAATTAGTTGAAGGCCTTAAGAGCAAAACCTGAGGTTTCTGGGGAAAAAGAAATTCTGCCTCAAGAAAACATTATCAATCCTGTCTGAGTTTCCAGCCTGCAGTGCTGCCCTATGAATTTCGGGCTTGTCAGTTTCCACAACTTCATGAGACAGTTTCTTAACATAGATCTCTGTTTGTCGCTTTTATTGCTTCTACTTCTCTGGATAACTGACTGGTACAGACACTATCAAGATAGTACAGAATGGGGCTGAATCATATATCTGAGAAGGGTCTAGTAGCCTGAATATATAAAGAACTCTTATATCTCAACAATAAAAAGTGAAATAACCTAATTTTAAGAATGGGCAAAGATTTCCAATAGACCTTTCTCCAAAGGAGATCTATAAATAACCAATAGGCACATGAAAAGATGTTTAGTATCATTAGTCCTTAGGGAAACGTGCTTTCTTTCAGGGAAAGCTTATTGAGCTTCTTGAAACTGTGGGTTTATAGTTTTCACCAACTTTGAGATCATTTTGGCTGTTATTTCTTTAAATATTTTTATCCTCATCCCCTCCTTCTGGGTCTCAGATGTTAGATCATTTGATATTGTTCCAAAAGTCTTTGGTGTTTTTTTTTCCTAGTATTTTTTCTGTGTGTGTATTTTGTTATTGACAGCTTCAACTGACGTTTTCAAATCCGTTGATCTTTTCTTCTGCAGGCTGTACAGGCATGCACGCTAAGTCTTGTCAGTCATGCCCAACTCTTTGCAACCCCTGGACTGTAGCCCACCAGGCTCCTCTGTCCATGGGATTCTCCAGGCAAGAATGCTGGAGTGGGTTGCCATGCCCTCCTCCAGGGGGTCTTCCTGACCCAGGGATTGAACCCAGGTTCCTTGTATCTCCTGCATTGGCAGGCGGGTTCTCTACCACCAGCACCACGTGGGAAGCCTCATCTGTAGGCTCTAATCTGCTTTTCATCTCATCCAGTATTAGTTTTCACTTCAGAAGCTGTAAGACTCACCTCACTAATCTCCCTTCTCTCCAGCGGCAGTCCATGCTGCCTTTTTCCTGTACCTGAAAAACCACAGCTTCATGTATTTTGTCTGATTTTCTAGTTGTTTAAGGTGGGAAGGTAACTTCATTCTTATTTCTCCATTATGGCCAGAAGCAGAATTCAAACACATTGTAAAGCCAGCACAGTTTTTACTTCCTCTTTCTGATTGTTTTTGTAAGTGTAAAGAAACGCAACAGATTTCTATACATTAACCTTATATCTTGCTACCCTCCTGAATTCATTTGTTAATTCTAATTGCTTTTGAGTGGAGTCTTAAGGGTTTTCTATATAGAGCATCATCTGCATATAATGACAATTTCACCTCATCCCTTTCATTTTGGATATCTTTTTCTTGTCTGATGGCTATGGCTAAGACTTCTAATACTTTGCTGAATAGAAGTGGTGAGAGTGGGCATCCTTGTCTTGCTCCCAATTTTAGCAGAAAGGCTTCCAGCTTTTCACCACTGAGTATTATGCTGGCTGTGGCTTTGTCATAAACACCTTTTGTTATAATGACATACGTTCTCTCTATACCTACTTTGGTAAGAGCTTTTATGCTGAAATTTTATCAAATTGTTTCCCGTGTCTATTGAGATGATCATGTAGCTTTTGTATTTTGTTGTGTTGTATCACATTGATTGATTTGTGTATGACTCTGGAATAACCCCAAGTTGATCGTGGTGTATGATCCTTTTTATGTATTTTTAGATTCAGTTTGCTACTTTTTTGTTGAGAATTTTTGCATCTGTGTTAGTCAAAGATGTTTGCCTGTAATTTTCTTTTTTGGTAGTGTCTTTGTCAGGTTTTGCTATCAGGGTGATGGTGACTTCATAGAATGATTTTGGGAGTGTTCCCTCCTCTTCAATCTTTTGAAAGAGTTTGAGAAGAATCAGTGTAAGTTATTCTGTCTGGTAGAATTCCCCAGTGATGTCATCCAATCCTGGAATTGTTTTGCAGAGAGGTCTTTTTTGTTTTTTGTTTTACAGATTCTATTTAATTTTTAGTAATCTGTCTGTTCAGATTATCTGTTTTCCCCTCACTCAGTTTCGGCAGGCTGTATGTTCCGAAAACTTGTCCTTTTCTTCCGGGTTTCCATTTTGTTGACATGTAAGTCTCCATAGTATTTTCTTATGACATCATTTATATCTGGAATTTTTAAACAACACAAATAAACTTATTCACAAAGCAGAAACAGACTCACAGGAAAAGAAAGAGAAAAAGAAATCTGTGGTTCCCAAAGGGGAGGTGTGTATGCAGTCATGTCCAACTCTTTGTGGGCCTATGGACTGTAGCCTGCCATGTTCCTCTGCCCATGGAGTGTGGGGTGCCATTTCCTACTCCAGGGGATCTTCTTGACCCAGAAAGTGAGCCCACCTCTCTTGAGTCTCTTGCGTTGGCAGGCAGATTCTTTATCACTGGACCCAGCTGGGAAGCCCCACCAAGGGGATAGATAAATTGGGAGTATGGGATTAACAGATACACATCACTACCTATAAAACAAATAAATAACAAGGATTTAGTGTATAGCACAGGGACTTCTATTTAATATCTTGTAACAACCTATAATGGAAAATAATCTGAATAGGAGTATGTGTCTATACATAAATATGTATATTTATATATTTCTGAATCACTTTGCTGTACATCTAAAATTAACACAATATTATAAATCAACTGCAGTTCAATTTTTTTAAAACCCCAACACAATAAACATTTTTGGGCCAAGTCGCATGGCATGCAGGATCTTAGTTCCCCGACCAGGGACCGAACCCACGCCCTCTGCATCAGGAGCACGGAGTCATAACGACTGAACCCCCAGGGAAGTTCCCACAATAAATTATTTAAATTTGCAGATGAAGACCCAAGAAGCAGATTCTGGTAAATGAGTTGACTATAATCGGCTCCGAAGGAGGTGGGTTTGTTCTGCTTGACTTTGGCTTTGTTGAACAGGCTTTGCAAATTTGAGGCCCGAGCCGGTTGTTCTGTACACAGACTGAGTTCCGCCTCCCCTAGAATTCGGCTGCTCTCTGAAAGAAAGGTTGAACAGATACTGAACTAACTGCCCAACTATTAGCCTACCCAAGACACACTCATGTCTCCACCTGCCCTATTGGGAACAATAGGACCTGGGAACGACTAGTTTCTAGTTTATCAGAAATGAGAATTCCCATTTGATAGTGATCATTCTGCATGCCAGTCTAAACATGTCACAGCAACCGTGGCCACTTTCAGGGTAGTCAGTCCTCTGCACGGCCTATAGGGAGTGTCCTTTGAGATCTGGCACGCTTGTGGCTCCAGCCACAACAACCCTCCCAGGTCCTCGTGCACACCACCCGTCTGGTTTGACCAGCCTCGTTTGCATGACTTCTCCCCCATTCAACCTAAGCTACCTTCTCCTTTTCATAGCTGCCTAGAATAAAAGTAACAGCGGCTTACTTCCTTATCATTAAAACAAGGCAGGGGGCAGGGAGGGAGCTTAGACTTAACCCCGAAGATGCTATTGCAAGAGGGACATTCACAATCAATGCATTTCAGCTCAGCAGGTCTGACTTTGTGGGACTTGGGCCCCTGCCATTGCCTTGGGTTGGGCCAGGCAGCTTGTATCCTTGACCCCCAAATCCTGCAAGAAGACAGATCAGATGTTAAGTCTCAGCCAGATGAGGATAATATGAGCCTCAATGCTTCCAACACTTAACTCCTGAAATAATCAGTATGTTACAGGCTAAGTCCAAGGGTCCAAGGAAACCTACATTCAAATTTTGGCTTCTGCATTCCCCAGCTTTGTCACTTCAGATAAGTTTCTGTCTCTCTCTCTCTCTCCTCTGAGCTTTAGAGATTTGTCTTGGACATAAATGAAGATGATCTTAGCCACCACCCCTCCAAAGGCTGTTGTAAGATTAAATGAGATGGTGACTATGAACTCAGACCCGTGTCCAGCATGTGAACAACATTCATTGGACATTATCAGCTGCAGAAATAGGAAGGGCCAGTCTGGTCACTAGGCTGAGGCTTTACTGCTGAGGTGCTAGAGAACTTGTCATCACTGAGGCCTCAGCAGGACCTTCTGCTTTTGGCCCATCTTGGCACAGTTGATATTACCAGACCAGCAATTCAAGTTTCTCTTTGGCATCCGGCATATGAATTAGTTACTACATGGACTCTGCAATGTGGAACACTTTCTCTGATCGAATAAAGAAAGGGAAACTCATCTGGCTGCCTGGTTTGTTGGCTGATTTTTTGCAAGGAACTCTCACAAACAAAGAAAGGGGAAAATCTATATCTGAACTGACTTCGATATAGTGCAGCCAGCTGGGACGCTGGCCAAATTTTCTGGGCTTGAAATGAAAAAGGAATATTTTTTTCACTTCTCTGCAGGAGCCAGTTTGCTTTTAGGGTTATGTTTTTCAAACAGGTCACTACTGGCTCTCACACTTTGTGGGTTTGGGGGAGTCTCAGTCATAATTCCAAATCTTTTTCTCAATGCTGTTAAAATCATTGTCTGTGTAAATAAGGATTTGTTTTACAGTTCCTGTTGAAATGACTAATTCAGATGAAACTGGTCTTCACCACTGGCCGGTTTTGGTTTGTGATATGTTCCCCTTGCCCCCAAAACCTAATAAGCAAGAAGGTAAATGATGTTGGATACTGGTGGTTTCATAGTTCCTGGCCAAAAAAGCAGGAGGTTTGCAACTGGCTTCTCCTTGTGGCTTTGGTCACAGTAAGAATAAAAAAATATATTTGAAAGAGCAAAAAATAAAATGTTATTCACTCTCCCACTGGCCGGGATTTATGGATGATCGGGGGATTGTGGTGCATGTAAGCCTCTCTGTGCTTTCTTGGGCCAGCTGCCCACCTGGCTACTTTGGGACTGGGCTTAGGACCGAGGTATAGATGTGCCTGTCAAAAGGCAAAACTTGCCCGCTCAGAAGCAGCGTCAGAAAGTCTAGAAAACAGTGTCGCACTTGTTTCTCTACTCTGCTGCGTAGAGGTTTTATCTCATAAAGGGTCACATAATCCCCTGCTTTGTGTTGAATGTGGGGCTTTCCTGATGGCTCAGTTGGTAAAGAATCCGCCTGCAATGCAGGAGACCCCAGTTTGACTCCTGGGTCGGAAAGATCCTCTGGAGGAGGAATTTAGTAAACAAGACCCTTCTCAAAAATCTCTGTGCCCAATCCATTTAGTGTGACTCCTGGGCTCAGAATGCAACGTGAGCACTGTGTTAAAGAACCTGCAAACAATTTGTTCTCTTACGGAAATCAATCACCAGCCCCCCGCCTTTGGCCCATGCCACTGGTGCATAAATGGTGCATAAATTCCACATTTACTGCCTAAGAGCCTTCAACTGCTAGCGCTGGGTGGGCAATGTGCATTCATGCCTGTGTGTGTGTGTGTTTGGTGGGGGAAGAGGTTCAGGGATAATAAATAAAACAAAGTGCCCTCCAAAACTCACCTTTGGACACCAGGAAGTGCCTTTAAGATACTTAAGGTGGAGACAACCAGCAAACTGACAACAGATCCCTCCTGGCACCCCCAGAGGGGTTTTGCCACACCGCAGAAGCACAAGAGGCATGGGGGAAAGAGGACACAGGGTCTGGGGGCCTATTTCAGATGTCACTCCCACCTCCCACCTCCCGCTCTGTCCTTCCTATGTAACCAGGGTAACCAACATTATCACCCCAAACCCCCTCAGGTATAGCAGACAGGCCACCGGAAGGGCAACGCTAATGAAAGATGCTATCTGGAAAACCGATGCCAAGCCGAGCTGACATAATTAGCTGTATTTGTGGTCCCTGGGGTTTGGCAAGCAAGGATGAGGTGGGAGGACAGTTGGGGAAGGAGGGGGACATCCTCTTCCTAAGCTTCTGGAGCAAAGAAAGCAATTTGGATGGCATCCAGTTAGGAGCAGTCACTTTCCAAGTGGCTATCTAATTAGTGCCTGCCCAGCCTCTGAGAGACGGCTGCACACTGCAAACAAACAGGATGCTTAGCCTCCCCTTAGCTCCAGCTCATGGACTTTCAGGTTGTCGGCAGCTTCAGATTCAACCTTCATTGCTGCAATTCGGATGCCAGAGGGTGTTTTTCTGCCAAAAAAGTGCCGTTTGCATCACAGCATTTAGAGTGCAGCTTAATAATGCTGTTGACATCCCAAATACCCCCAGAGCCACTCTGAAAGAGTCATTAGTTCTCTGAGGATGATGGGAAAAGGAAAAACATGCATGCAGCAACAAATACCCTTTCTATCTGGTTCTCAATTTTCCAGTAAGTCAACTTCCCTTTTCTATGATCTCTATGAGCAAAGAGAGTAACCAGGACTATGTCTGTTTTTCTCATTGTAAATGAGTGTTAATAACACAAACATCCTGAAAAGTTGTTGTGAGAGTCTTTGACAAGGATGCAGCTTGTTAGATGCTCAGTGGTATGAGGTGATGGTCAATCACAATGACAACGGTGGTGATGTTGATGATAGTGGTGATGATGACGATGAAGATGATAATAATATTTGCTTCTCTCTCGGTAATATTGTTTCCCAGAGCAGGGAGAACTAAACAGCAGAACATGAAGAGGAGCTGTTGGTTGAGGCACTCCTGCTCTGGTGGTCATTGTATAATGACACCAAATGATGACAATTACCGTGAGCAGGGAATATGTTTTCAAAGGATTTTAACACGCGTTACCTCATGTGCACTGTTTCACTGCTCTCTGAGGAAGTTACTATTATCACCCTTGGTTTACTGATGAAAGTGCTTCCCTGGTGGCTCAGACAGTAAAGCGCCTGCCTGCAATGAGGGAGACCTGGGTTCGATCCCTGGGTTGGGAAGATCCCCTGGAGAAGGAAATGGCAACCCATTCCAGTATTCTTGCCTGGAAAATCCCATGCACAGAGGAGCCTGGTAGGCTACAGTCCCATGGGATTGCAAAGAGTCAGACACGACTGAGTGACTTCACTTACCGATAGAAAAAAAAATGAGACCCAACAGATTAAGAACCTTGCCTAAGGTCCCACAATCGCTAAGTGAAACAGCCAGGTCTTGAACTTGAGCCTTAATGACTGCAAATCCGCTTTTCTTCCTGTGCAGAAATATTTCCTTCCAAGCACTTCGGGGAGTTTGGAGAGAAGCTGACGACACTGACTGGGGATAGTTTCAGCGCATGGACTCCATCAGCAAAAGAGATCAAGAGACAGAGATCTGAGACAGAAAGAGAGTGGGCTGGTGACATCTCGTGCTCAACTCATCAGCCTGCAGGAGAGATGGGAAGTTGATACCAACTCAATGAAAATGCAAAATACATTTAAAGAAATGGTTTCAATCATCACTTGCTGTATGATAAACTACCCCAACATTTAATGGCTCCAAATTACCACCGTTTTATCGTTTCTCACAGTTTGGGAAGTCTGGAGGACAAAGGCAATTCTTCTACCCTAAGCCATGTCAACTGGGCTGCAGTCCTCTGGGGGCAGACTAAGCAGAAATATCCAAGAGGGTGCACTCCACGGCTGGCTGTAGATGCTGGCTGTTGGCTGGGATGTCAGCTGGAGAGCCGTGGCTCTGCTCTTCATGGCCTCTCTAGGAGGGCTTCTTCCTCACAGTGGGGCAGCTGGGTTCTCAAAGGGAGACTCCCAAAGGCGAGCATTACGAAAGAGAGAGACAAGAGGCGGCCAGTGTTCTTAATACCTGGACTCAGAAGTCACAGAACATTGCGTCTACCACATTCTATTGATCAAAGTGGTCCCAAAGCCAGCCCACGTACGTTCAAAGAGAAGCGGAATAAGCTTCACGTTTTGATGTGAGAGGAGGCACGTGTTGGAGGGAGGAGGAGGAACTGATGATAGCCATCTTTGAGATGAGAAGTTGAGCTGTATCATTTTCAAGTAGTATCATCTCATTAGAGCAGTCCAAGCAAGAATAACCGTCATTTTCTGAGTGAATGCCATGCACAGGTGTTGGGTCCTCTCTATTCTCATTGCAGGTAGGGATCTCAGAGGTACTTGCTTTGTCCAAGGCATCGCACCTAGACACAACACTCAGAGGAAGGAGAAGGGCCACCGCTGCCCGGATGTCCTTCGGGAAGAATGAAAACTGTCCCTGGCAGCCTCCTCTCTGCCCAGCAGCTTGCCACCCACTTGACTTTACTTTGGCCAAGACTGAACTGAATGTCCACTCCTGAGAACATCGCTAGTGAGGGCACCTGGTGTGAGCCAGCGCTTCCCCACCCAAAAATCGGCATTTGTGCACCCCTCTGCGGAGGCATCCCGAGAGTTCTAATGACCCCACCCCAAGCCTAGCTGTCTCAAGGGCTGAAGGGGTTGGTCACTCAGCTTTAACAATCTCTTGGGTGATGGTGGAGGCAGGGATGCCGGGGAGTCAACCCCAGAGACCATTCTAGCTCAAAAGGGGCAAAACCGGGACCAAACCTCCATGTCTTTCCATTTCTGCCTACATTTCCATTGTTCATCTCTTCTCAGAACAGATGGGATGGGAAAGGAAGCTCAGGCTTCTTGCCTTTGCTGCCCATGCGGATGACTCAGTAATGCTCATCAGACCCTTGAGTGGGATGTGTTCCTTGTTTCTTTGTCTGCAAAGGTCCCTTCCACTATAGTGGGTAATTGAGAGCAACACTCCCAGCACAGCCTCTTCAGAGGCCAGGAGAAACTGTTTTCCTGCTGGCGGGGGCAGGCGTGGGTTTGGACCACACAGAGGCAGGCGGGCTCTGACGGGCAGCAGACGCTCCGCATCCCTCTGCCGGCATCTGTGCCATCGACAGCTTGTCTCTGTCGTGTCTGAGGAACGATGTAGGTGTGTCTTAAAGGACATACCTCCTCCCTCCACCAGAACAAATCCAGACCTCCCAATTATAGCTCTTGGGAGAGAAGTCTCAACTTGGGGAGGGGTGGTGGGTAACCAAAGAGCCCACGTATGTGGGCTGCAACATGCAAGTTGGCGTCTTCATGCAAATGCCTGGCACATCAAGCTCCTCATGCGCCCTCTCTCTCCAGCTACTTGAGGCTCAAAAAGGTGCAAAAGCAAAAGCTTCCTGCCCTTCTATTGGCTAAAGTCAGTCACTAGGCTGGCCTCAAACCAACATGGAATGAAATCACACAAGGCTGTGGATACAGGGAGCCATGGTTCATGGCAGCCATCTTCAGAGACTATTGACCACACACATAAAACAGTAAGAACACCCAGCTGTTCAAGCTAATACATTGATTCCAAACTCTGTGGCGAGTTCACCTCAATGCATTTAATCTGCCATTAAATCAGAAATGTGATTTAAAGTTACATTTCTCCCTCCCTGGTCTAATGTCTTCAGAGTTCATGCCCACTCATCTCCACACTTCCTGCTCTTGTGAAGTACTGAAACATTTCCATTATTCGGGTGCATGAGATGCTTAGGTCTAACTTTAATCACCGCTCTCGAGGCAGCGCTGTGATGAAGGCAGACAGGAGAAAACATGGCTTCCCTTTGTAAGGTGGAGGTCATTCCACAATTTCCAAACAAGGCAGGATTCACTGACAGGGTATGTCCAGGGAATTTCAGGGTGGAAGATATATCAGTCCTTAAAAGCCATTTTAAAAAAAAAACTCAATTCCGGGACTCTTCTAGGAGTGTGAAATCTCCATCCCCACTCTTTTAAACCTGTCCTAGCTCTCTGTGGATTCAGCCTGGATGTATTGCAGTTCACCGACCTGCAGGTCTAAGCGGTGCAGCTGCCTTCCGCTACGCTTCACCCGTGGTGACAGGGACGAGCAGTTACTTTCAAGCAGCCATACACGATCCCGCGTCCTCTTACCAGACTTGGAGACATGACTGCAGAACCCCGAGCTTCTCATTTTCTCTCTTTAAACTGTACCGTTGTACAGCTAGAAATAGTTAACGCAACTCACAGTGCTCATTTTCCTCACTCCTGCTCCGCTGGGTCATCACCACAGACTGCTGGTCTGCCAAGACTTGCCACTAGCAGACCATCCATTCCACAGCCTGCCGTTCTTGCCAGCTGGACCCTCACTGCCTTCAAATACAACCGTGTCAGGCAACCAACCACCAAGATTTCCATTTCCTTGACAATCTGCAGTGTACAACCTAGGACTGTACACTAGGATTCAGTTATAGATGAAATTGATAGGAATTACGCACCCTTGAGGTAGGCAGGAAGGGATCCATCGTCAAGTACTAAGAGGCTTATGGAGCACTGGAAGAGCCAAAGAAGCAGCCTCTGAGCTGAGCTCAGAGAAAAAAAGAAAACCCTCCAGTTTCCAGACTCCTTCTGCCTCTGCTGTGATCAGAAAAGCTTCGTCCTCCATTGCCAAGGAAACCAAAAATTTAGGAAGCTGCTTAATGACACTGTCTTTTCGTGACCCATGCCAACAGAACGAGACATCTCATGCCCTACCCCTTTCTCTTTTAACTCAGTTCCAAATCCAAGTCTTGCACAGGGGATTTTGATGGATGGAGCCTAAATCACATCTGAAACACTGGCTGCAAGGCAGTCTGGGAAATTAATTTTTATTTTCCCAGCCTCCATAGTTCAGGAACACACTCAAAGGATGCTGGAATAGATGTTGAACAAATAAATCCATATCATCCACGCCACAGCCAATTTTTTCAGACCTCAATAATTCTTTTCCTGAAAGCCTCACTCAGAAATATGCTTTTGACATACTGAGGGAACCTTTTTCTCCATGTCAGCTCAGCCTCACCAAGGACTTAGAGAGAACCGCACCGTTCCAGCCCCGTGATAAGAGTTGTATCCATGGAGAGGAATAAAGCCAGGCTCCCATCCTCTCTGAGCTCATCGTCTAAAGAAGGATGCAAGGACTTCCCTGGTGGTCCAGTGGATAAGGCTACACTCTCCCAATGCGGGGGGCCCAGGTTTGATTCCTGCTCAGAGAACTAGATCCCACATGCCCCTGCTAAGCCCGCATGCCGCAACCACAGAGCTGGCATGCTCCAGAGCCCACACGCCACGACTGGAGAAGCCTGCGTGCCGCAGTGAAGCCCTAGCGCAGCCAAAATAATCATAATAAAGAAATCCATCTTCTGAAAAATAAAGACAGATGGAAACACACAGAGAGTAAGCTGGAAAAGACAGCTAGACAGTGGGAATGAGGCTGATTCCGTGTCACAGGGCGTGAGATGTGCTACAGCGTTTATATCTTTATGAAGCAGAAAACCCTTTTCAAATCTCTACCCTGCTGGATGGGCAAGAAATACAATTTCAACTCTTACTGAGACCCTATCGCTTGTCCCCAAGGGTTCAATCGAGGTCCCAGGGTCTTAACAGCCCAGAACTTTGTAGAGGAAGCAACTGACTGCGTTTCGCTGCTGCCGCTGTTCTGTCACTGAGCCACATCTGACTTTTTGTGGCCTTGTGGCTGTAGCATCCCAGGCTTCCCTACTTTCCTTTCAAGTCACTGTTTGCACACCACCCCTGGGCGTGGGGGCCTTGATGATGCGGGTAAGATGGGTGCTCTGAGCAGTCACGCCGCATGTCTGCCTTCTTGCTGGGGCGACTCTAAGAGGGTGGAGTTCTGGTACCCACTCCTCGGGTTTCCATAACAACCTCTGTGCCATTCCCAGCCCTGAGGAAAATTCTCCAAACTTCTCCTACCGAGCCATTGCCGCCTCCTCTCTCTCATCTACTGATTGCCTTTCCCTCGAAGATATCTCCACAATGGGGCATTAGAAATACAATACACCCAGCTGTTCTGCCAGGGCAAGAATAACCCTGATTTCTCTCCACACGTGAGCGCACAGCAAGAAGGCAGCCCTCTGATAACCAGGAGGGTCCTCAGCAGGAAACTAAACCGGCCGGCGCTTTGATGCTGGACTCCCGGCCTCCAGAGCTGCGAAAAATAAATTCCTATTGTTTAAGTAAAAGAAAAAAAAAAAATATATATATATATATATATAAACCTGACACCCAAACCAGACAAGGGCAATAAAAGATAGGAAACTTTAAACCAATCTCACGTTTACGATTGACACAATAAAGTCTAAGTAAAATGTTGGCCAATGGAATCTAGTAGTATGTTTAAAATAGCAGTACACCATAAACTGAACTGAACTGATAATTAAGTAGGCTTTATCTTTGAAATGTCAAGACAATAATAAAAGCTGACCTTCATTAAAGGTTCACTACAGGGAAAGGGTGGGGGAAGCAAGGGTAGATTAGGAATTTGGGATTGACATGTACACACTCCTATATTAAAATAACCAACAAGGACCTGCCATAGAGCACAGGGAATCCTGCTCAACAATCTGTAATAATAAAAAGGAGACTAATTCAGGAAAGAATAACTGAATGACGTTGCTGCACATCTGAAAGTAACACAGCGTTGTTCATCAACCAGGGTCTGATGTGAGATAATTCTTTTAAAAAGCTTATTACATGCCTTTCTAATATCAATACTTAGAATCCATAAGCGGAGAAGGCAATGGCACCCCACTCCAGTACTCTTGCCTGGAAAATCCCATGGATGGAGGAGCCTGGTGGGCTGAAGTCCCTGGGGTCGCGAAGAGTCGGACACGACTGAGCGACTTCACTTTCATTTTTCACTTTCATGCATTGGAGAAGGAAATGGCAACCCATTCCAGTGTTCTTGCCTGGAGAATCCCAGGGACAGGGGAGCCTGGTGGGCTGCTGTCTATGGGGTCACATAGAGTCAGACACGACTGAAGTGACTTAGCAGAATCCATGAGAATATACTCTCATGTTCTCCAGTTTGAAAGGAAATTGAAATACAGAGAATGTAAGTAACTTGCCCTAGAAAGTCAAATCCTTCAACAATAGAAAACCTGTCCAAGAATTTATCACAATAACAGTCTAAGAAGAATAATCATTTTCTCATCCCAATAGTTGCATATATCATCTGAAAAAATTTTGAAACTAATCTATTACTAAAAAAAAAAACCTGGTTCTAACCTCTGAGAATCCATTTGTCCATAAAGCAATGGTAACACTGGCAAAAATCTATCCAAATCAAGTTTTTCAGAGCTGCAAATTAAACAAAGCTCTGATAATCCAAGGAGCATTTATTTAAGAAAAGGAGCTGACTCCTGAAGATATCAGTGAGTTTCACGGCATTTTAGCTTTCCTTATTCTGATGTTTCTCTTCCAGTTCCGTATCTTTGAAAACCAGCAGCCATAGAACCACGCTAGCTATAAAAATCAGTCGCCGCAGGAGGCGCAATGGGCTGGGAACTCCTCAAAAAGCTCCAATCCCCAGAAAAGTGTTACTGTTTCACTTGTCTTACAGCTCCTTGCAAAAGCCCTGTTTTCAAGACTTGTAATTATTTGACCTGACTCAAAGCCTGCTCAAGGGAAAGAGCCCTAAGCCAGAGCACTTGTCAAAAAAGTTTAGTGACAGTTGTTTAACATCACAGATGCCTGAGGTAGTGACACCAATTGAAGCAAATAAAAGCCTGGTCAAAAATCTTAAAATGAAAATCTGAGGAATGAGATGCCCATCTGGGGCCTCAAAAGCCTCCAGTGTATCCCCAGGAATCTCGACTACCACACACATGTACATGACATGTACATGATCAGATGAGGCCAGAGAAGGTCCGTCTCTCTCACTCTGGATGACCCTGGGACCCTGGACAAGCAGACAGTCAAGGTTAATGCACAGCTGCAAAATGCCAGAGCATTGAAGACATCCAAAGAGTCCCTTGGCAAAGGGTATATTTACTGATCCAAGGCATTTAAGAAAATCTCTGCCCAATTATTATCTGAGAACAAAGACAAACAAGCAAAGCCGTGAGTGGCTGCAGATGACAGGGAACAGATGCTAAATAGTCCAGGAAAGTCACTAAATAAGCAAATGGGAGAATGGGGGAGAGATAACAGTAACAATGAACTCTGGAAAGGAGGGGAAATCTGATTTCTAGAGATGCCACAGTATACTATTAAAAATGTCCAGCATTCAACAAAAAATTTCAAGACACACAAATAAACTGGGAAGTATGGCCTATACACAGAAAAAAAATTGGTAGGAACTCTCTTTAAAGATATCTAGATGTTGAGCTTACTAGGAAAAAAATCTTTAAATTAGCCTACATAAATACATGTTGAAAGTTAAATGAAATCATGTCTGAACAATTAAAGAAGGGGATTGAGAGCAAGATAGCAGAATAGGCAGACACTGAGCTCACCTCCTCCCATGTACACAACAAAACTACAACTTTTACAGAGCAGCTCTGCCTGAGAACAACCTGAAGACAAGCAGCAAAGATTTTCCAGAGCTAAATGTAAGGAAGGAGTCACAATGAGACAGGTGGTGGTGAGGGGCGTGGGGGAGCAGACACGTGGTCTAATCATGATCCACACTCCCTGTGTGACAACCTACAAGTGGGAGGGAAATCACAGCGATGACGCTTCTCCCAGAAGAGCAAGGAGTCTGAGTCTTACATCACAATCCCCAGCCTGGAGGTCCTGCACTCAGAAGACAAGCCCCTCAAGTGTCTGGCTTTGAAAACCAGTAGGGCTTATGTTCAGGAGAGCCAGGGGACTATAAAGAACTGAGACTGGGCTCTTAAAGGGTATGTGTGAGACCTCTCTCACTTTAAGTCCTAGCACAGAGGCTGCAGTTTGAAAGGCACCTGGATCAGACCTGCTTGCTGATCTTGGAGAGCCAGCTGGAGAGCAGGAGACAGCTGGGATACCCTTCAGGGACTGAGACGCTGGTAGCAGCTGTTTCGTGACCTTGATCTACGTGCTGGCTCTGGCACCGGCAGGCACCACTTGGGGATCTTCCTCTGGTCTGTTAGTGCCAGGGGCCTGCCCTGCCCCCTAGAACACCTGCAGCAATCACTCCCACTGCAAGAAAAGGGCACACACAGCCCACATAGAAAAGTTTACTAGAAAAGCTTAGTAGCAGATTTGCACTGACAGAAGAAAGAGTCAGCAAACTTGAAGGCAGGTCAATTGAATTTACCTCTTCTGTGGAATAGAAAGGGAAAAAATAGAAGATATATAAGCAGAGCATCTGAGACCTACAGGAAACCACCAAACATATCAGTGCATGAGTAATAGGGATCTGAAAGACAAGTGGAGAGAAAGAAGCAGACACACTGCTTGACTTTTTTAAAAACAGCTGCATACACACTTAAGAAGTTCAGCAACTGCAAGAGGTATAAACTCAAACAGATCCACAGTTAAACACATCTTCAGTTCAGCTCAGTCCAGTTGCTCACTCATGTCCAACTCTTTGCAACACCATGGACTCCAGCACACCAGGCTTCCCTCTCCATCACCAGCTGTCCATCACCAACTCCCAGAGCTTACTCAAACTCATATCCATTAAGTCAGTGATGCCATCCAAACATCTCATCCTCTGTCGTCCCCTGCTCCTCCTGCCTTCAATCCCTCCCAGCATCAGAGTCTTTTCAAATGAGTCAGCTCTTCGAATCAGGTGGCCAAAGTATTGGAATTTCAGCTTCAGCATCAGTCCTTCCAATGAACACTCAGGACTGATCTCCTTTAGGATGGACTGGTTGGATCTCCTTGCAGCCCAAGGGACTCTCAAGAGTCTCCTCCAACACCACAGTTCAAAAGCATCAATTCTTCGGTGCTCAGCTTTCTTTGCAGTCCAACTCTCACATCCATACAGGACCACTGGAAAAACCATAGCCTTGACTAGATGGATCTCTGTCAGCAAAGTAATGTCTCTGCTTTTTAATATGTTGTCTAGGTTGGTCATAAATTTCTGCCCAAGGAGTAAGCGTCTTTTAATTTCATGGCTACAGTCACAATCTGGAGTGATTTTGGAGCCCAGAAAAATAAAGTCAGCCACTGTGTCCACTGTTTCCCCATCTACTTGCCATGAGGTGATGGGGCCAGATGCCATGATCTTGGTTTTCTGAATGTTGAGCTTTAAACCAACTTTTTCACTCTCCTCTTTCACTTTCATCAAGAGGCTCTTTAGTTCTTCTTCACTTTCTGCCATAAGGGTGATATCAGCTACATATCTGAGGTTGTTGATATTTCTCCCGCCAATCTTGATTCCAGCTTGTGCTTCATCCAGCCCAGCATTTCTCATGATGTACTCTGCATGTAAGTTAAATAAGCAGGGTGACAATATACAGCCTTGACGTACTCCTTTTTCCAACTGGAACCAGTCTGTTGTTCCATGTCCAGTTCTAACTGTTGCTTCCTGACCTGCATACAGGTTTCTCATGAGGCAGGTCAGGTGGTCTGGTATTCCCATCTCTTTCAGAATTTTCCACAGTTTATTGTGATCCACACAGTCAAAGGCTTTATCACTGTGGAAGTATGTTAAATATCCATATCAAGAGATATTTGAAAATAACCCACATATTTTCAAGTGCAATGTGACACTGACCAAGAGAGATCTTCAACTTAACCATTGAAAACCTCAAAAAAGTTAGACTGAAAAAGCACAGAGGGTGATTGCAGAGAAGAAAGCATCTAAATGAGAAATTAATATCAAGCATATTTTTTAATCCCATGTATTTGGAAATTAAATGTCCACTTTTAAACGATGGCCCACTCCAGTATTCTTGTCTGGAAAATCCCATGGACAGAGGAGCCTGGCCGGCTACATACAGTCCGTGGGGTCACAAAGAATCATACACAACTTAGCAACTGAGCATACACAGTCTATAATGTTTAATCTAAAGCAAACATTGTCTGTGTAGTGATAAAATTGTTAAAATGTTATAATGACAGTCAGATATAAAATAAATATGCTTGCTATATCTATTCTGGTGACCCAGGCTTTAAAAATCCTCCTGCAGTGCAGAGACTGGGGTTTCATCCCTGGGTCGGAAGACCCCCCTGGAGCAGGCATGGCCACTCCCTCCAGTGTTCTTGCCTGGAGAATCCTTGGACAGAGGATCCTGGTGGGCTACAGTCCACGGGGTCTCAAAGAGTCGGACACAACTGAGCGGCTAAGTACAGCATATCTATTCAGGCAGCAGTGTGCTAGAGACCCTAGCTAGGAAAATAAAACAAGAGAAATCAGATAAGGAGCAAGAGGGAAGGAAAGAGGAAAGGAGGAAGGAAGCATTTTTGGTGGACGGTGTGATTGCTTGCACAGGAAATCCAAAATAATCTACAAAAAAAATGGAACTAGAAAGACAGCACAAGTTTCTGGATTCAAAATTCAATAGTGTGCCTATATGTCTGCAACAGTCATCTAGAAAGTGTACTGGAAAGAAAGTTTCCAGTCATAAAGGTAAGAAAAACTACAAGTTACTTGAGAATAAATCTAACAGAAGATGAGAGAGACCTTTAAGGAAAAAATTATAAAAAGTTACTGAAGGACACAAGAGAAGACCTGAAAAAAATGGAGAGATATAACATGTTCATGCATGGGAAGAGTCCGTATTGTACAGATGTCAGCTCTCCCCAAAATTAATCTATAAATTCATCGCAATTCCAAACCAAATCCCAGGGGAGCTTTTCTCAGAGCTTGACAAACTGATCCTAACATTAATCTGAAATGGTTAACGGCAAAGAGCCAGGATGAAGAACATGGGATGGAACTTTCCCAAGTAGGTATGAGAACTAGCTATTAATATAAAGCCACGTGAAGTGAAAATTACGGGAGAGACACGCAGAACAGACAACCTACCAGGGGAGCAGACCCGAGCTCTGAAGCAGCGCTCTGTATTTATGAGGACTTAGTCTATGTCAGAGGTCGCTTTGTACATGTACACATCATTGAGGAAAGGAGGATTATACAGAGATGGTATCAGACAATCGGTACCTTTACATGGAACTTTTTAATTGGATCCTTACCTTACACCACATTAAAAATAAAGCCTGAATGGATCAAATACAAAACTCTAAGCTAGTATGAGGAAGTACATGTGAGTATCTTCTTGACATGGAGCGAGGAAAAGATTTCCTAAACCAATAGCAGAAGATAAAGATTATAATGAAAAAATTAAATTTGACTCTACCACTCAAATTTCCATATGCTAAAATCACACAAAACAAAAACTGAAACCCAGCAACACATTTGGAGAAGCTGGTTGCGAAAGGATAGAAATGGTATTCAAAATACATAATATTCTTAAAATTCAAAAAGCAAAAGGCAAACAATCTCCTTTTTAAAAAACTGAACAAAAGAAAATGTTAAGGAAACACAAATAGAAAATACAGAAGAAAACTCAAAGGGCTGAAAAATATATGCTAAATAGGCAACTTCATACTAACCTGAGAAATAGAATTTTAAAAGTAAAATTGAATTCAATGCATGCAAATTATACCCATCGCCCCCAAAAATGTAATCCTGTCCTCATCCAAGCAGGATCGCTCATGCACTTGGGACTGTGCCTGGGAAAATCACCCTGGGAAACTTTGCTGTTTTATCTAACAAAGTCAAACATCCACCTCTTCCATGACTCAGCACTTCCGCTGCTGGCTGTATACAGGCCTAGAAATCCATGCACAGTGTTGACGGCAACTGAAGAGAAAAGGAAACAGCAGTGCTTTTCAATGGGGGAGCATCTTCACACGTCACACGGTATACACGCGGGATGGGGAATCACCACGAGAGAACTAGGCCCTGAGTCTCAGCAGAGATAGGGCGCACGGCATTGGGTGAAGACACCAAACTCCAGAAGGTCACGCAGAACGCAGCGCTCCTGCAACGTGCTTAAACACACAGAAGCCACTGCCTGTCGCTTTATCGACGGACACGTACAGAAAACGTCCACGTGAAATCATGAACAGCAAGGACCGTGAAACAAGTTCTGATCATGACTGCCTCTGGAATGAGGAAGAATTGGGACTAGGAGGGGACAAAGGGACCTCAGCTTTATTAGTCTTCTTTAAATTCTCTTCTCTTACAAACAGATGTGAATCACATAGGGCAAGGTTAACATTCACGAATTCAGAGATGTGGGTAGAAGGGAGCCCCTTCTCTTCCCTCCCTCCCTTCCTCCCTTCCATCTTTTCTTTCTAATAAATACTAATACATACTACTGCCTCTCCATCCTCCAGATAGGAGAGGAGAATGAAAAGCTAAAAGTAAGCTATTTTTTCTGAACTCCTTCTCTTACATATCCTAATATTTTGAAATAAGGATAAGGAGGATGCAGAAAATCTTCCATGAAGAGGTGATACTTTAACAGGGTTTTGATGGGTGAGTGGGAGATCTGCTCTGTGGACCAGGAAGAAAGGTGGAACATGGACCTCCAGGCAGAGGAGAGTGTGTGCCAAAGCTCAGAAACTAAATGGCCTGCATGTTCAGAACTGATCAGCAAAACAGGCAAGGAGGTGGAGAGAAGCAAGAGTAGTCTCCAGGGCCAGATCCGGGAGCGACTGGTGAGCCAGACCAAGGGGCACAGATCTGACCTCATGGGCGCCAGAGACTCAGGGCAAAAGCGTCCTACAAGGCAGGACTCCGCCCGCCACTCACCAAGACAGAACCAATTCCACACCGCTCGCAGTGGGTTAAGCCGGGTATGCCATTCCAGGGGAGGGATCCTCTCTCTGCCTAAAGTGCCAGCCTGAGAACCCATATCAGCGGGGGTGACGACAGCCCACTTGGCACTGAGCGGCCGCAGGGAGAGGCAGCAACCGGCAGGAGCTGCCCAGACTCACCAGCTATCCAGTGCCTGAAGACCGCAGAGGCCCAGAGGGATGTCAACTCCGCTACCAAAAAGGAGGAAGTCCCTCGTCCCACGGAAAACTGAGCGAAGGTGCAACCCTCCACCAGGAAGAGTGCGGGGGGAGGGACCCAGTCTTCTCGGGTGGACTGTCTGGCTAGCCCGGAGTCCATCACCCGGGTCACTTCAGGTCATTCTGCAGGCCACACTACAAGCAGCAAAGGGACGTGGCCTGGATTTTTATTTTGTTTCTCTGTTTTCTGGCCACACTGCATGACTTGTGGGATCTTAGTTCCCTGACTAGGGATCGAACCTGTGTTCCCTGCAGTGGAAGCATAGAGTCTTAACCCCTGGGAAGTCCAGGGAAGTCCCCAGGCTTGTATTTTTAAAGTCTGGCATAAAGTAAAAGATGCTCTGGAGGCAGGGAGCGGGGCCCAGTGACGACCCTCACTCTTGCCTTCATGGGCCCCTTCCTCCGCAAAGAATATTAAAAACTCTGTCTTACCACCGTGTTGGTATAAAACCAAATATGCTGCTATTATATATTAAAACATTTTCTTTGACCTAAAAGTTAATTTTTTTTCCTTCTGATTTTGAAAGAAATTAAGGCATCTTCACGGACCCCCCAGAGGTATTGCGAATCAGTCCTTGGCACTGTGCCGAATACGAAAGTCAGCCCTGGGCAGGAGACACAGGGAGACTGACTGCAGGAGGCATCATAACAGTCACTGGGGTCGGTACCGCCGCGGAGATGGGAGGTCTGGGCCAGGTGAGCAGGACGCTGGGGAGCCAGGACCAGAGCGAGCACAGACAGTCCTCGTGGAAGAGGAAGGACGCAGGGGAGGGGAGGGGAGGGAAGGAAGGAGCAGAGGCCAGGGAACCAGAGAAGGGCCTCTGCCTCCGCACCTCATGCAATATGAATGAAGACAGAGAGAAGGAAGCTAATTGGTGCCGTTTGCAGCCTAAATGGAGCTGCTTTCTCAACCCACCAAAGGGACTGCCCCACTTGGGAGCCAGGCATCCATAACACTTAGGATTTAGGAACTTGCTCTCTTCTGAGCACGTAGCTGCTAATGAGTTCCCGGGAGAGCCCTCCACACCAGAGTAGCGACCCAGGCATTCAGGAACTCCAGAGCCAGGCACAGGGCAGGGAGCTGGCCCCCAAAAGGGATGTGAGGATCCTTACAGCTTCATTGATCAGTGGGCAGGCTGCCTGGCTGGCATCGATGTCCTACACACAGCCCGTGCCTCAACCAGAGCGGGGACAGGGCCCGGCCGGCCGGCTGCTGTTAGCGTGCTGCTTTGCCACTGAGCTGAGCCAGCAGTGGAGAGAGAAGAATGAATCCCAATTAGGGGCTGCCTCAAGCTGTGGCAGGATGTCAGCGGGTCTCCCCAGCTACCTCTGCAAGACGCACGCAGACACTCCTTTCTCTCTGTTCTTAGAAAGCTGGATCAGCATTCACTGGCTCAACTTCTAGTCCAGACCCCTGGACTCAGCTCCCTACACAGCAGAGAGAACACAGGGACATGGAGCTTACCTACGAATTAGTGTAATACTCTCCTCAGACTGGTGTGACCTCCTTGCATCTACCTTGCTGTCCCCCCAGTAGAGGCACTTCGTCAAGGGGGCATTTGGGTACCCACCTACTGATCACAGCCCAAGTCTCAAAGCAACCCCAGCTGTTCTCAAACTTCAGCGTGCTTCAGACCCACCTGGCGGGCCTGTGAGAGCAGAGTGTGGGCCCCCGCCCTCCGGGTCTGTGATCCAACAGGTCGGGGGTGGGGCCTGAGAACCTGCATTCCTAGTAAGCCCCTAGACACTGCTGCTATCCCGGGCCTTCACTTGGAGAACCACTGCCCCCCCTGCTTCCAGCCTTCTCCTGTTTACCTTTGATCTTCTTGATTGTCCTCCACGTCCTTTAATTTCTTTTTCCTAATTCTTCTACCTGAAATTTTGGTCTAGTCTTCCCACCCAAGGCCTTGGTTCCTCTGGGCTCCAGTAAATCCATGCCACCCGCAGCCCCTTAACTAATGACTCTCCTTGATCCAGCTCTGCTCCGGGATGATGGCCCTGCCTCTGGTTCTCACGGGTCCTTCTGCTTTTTAGAAGCTCCTTCAGCATTTCTCTGGTGATCCAGTGGTTAGCAGTTTGCCTTGCGATGCAGGGGACAGTGGTCTGAACCCCGGCCTGGGAAGATGTCACCTGCCTCAGAGTAACTAAGCTCTGTGCCACAAGGACTGAAGCCTGCGTGCCTGGAGCCCAAGCTCCATGACAAGAGCAGCCACAGCAACAAAAAACCCCCGCTCCCCGCAACCGGAGAAAGCCCAGCACAGCCAAAAATAAATAAGTAAATAATATATCTTAAAACCCTTTCTACGCCTCATTTTCAATACTCAAAGGGGCCCTTTGTCCGTATTAGGTGCTCATCACACGACCAAACACAATCAAGGACACCTCTACGCCCAGCCAGGGGACACCTGTGTTGGCCTCGCTGTAGCCTCACAACAAGCCCTCTTTTACGTATCAGGAAAATGAAATGCACATCACTTAATGACTAGCCCAAACTGCTGGTTACATAATAGAGATGAGGGTCCAGCCAGGTCTTCTAAAGTCTGATCCCCTGCTTTTCCCACTTCCAGGAAGCTTCTGTATCTGTCGGGAATGCTTTTGACTGCAAGTAAGAAAATCTCCAGCTAACAGTGGCTGAAACCCATGAAGGTGTATGTTTTCCCTGCATTCTCACATAGCTGCTCAGAACTCCAGAGGTGAGGCAAGGTTAGGGGTTCACTGACCATCAAGCTGCAGGAACTGCTGTGGTTCTTTGGCCTCGCTCTTGGGGTCACAAGACGGCAGGCCTCATTCAGGAGTAAGACGCCCCAGGACCATATTAAAGGAGGCACACAGGAGCAGGCAAGAGGCGGAGACCTTTTCTGGCGTGTTCCTCTCTCCTCAAGGAGGAAGCTCTCTCCCCTTCAGACCTCCTCTTCCATCTCATTAGCCAGAACTAGACAGGCAGGGAAGCTCTGCTGTTAAAGAAGAAGGCAGTGATCACTCTGGGGTAGGCAACCACGACGACGTGCCACAGCACCCTTCAGAGACAAATGCCCACTGGACTCTGGGAGTACCTGAATGGCCAACACATCCAGGCCCACTGGGCTGTAAGACCACTGATCCACATCCTCTTCCCCTTCCACACTCAGCGTCTGACACAGTGAATCTCTTTGCTTAACACACACTCTTCTCTCCAAAATGCCTGCCGCGCATCACACTCTGCGGCAGGCGTTGAGCCAGCACGGCCTGCTGAAAAGAGAGAGAGGTTTGGAGCCAGAGCAGATGGTCTTCGAATCCTCTCATTTCCAAGCTGTGTGACCCAGGGCGAGTACCTTCACCTCTCTGGGCCTCACTTGTGTTTTTACAGAGTGGCTGTGAAGATCTGATAAGATGACATGTAAGAATCGCAGGACACGTGGCCATTCAACGGATGAGAATTGATGATAACGGCAGGAAGATGGCAGCAAGAGGGCACGCGGGATGGGGTGGCGAACGGACGCTTTCGTCAGTGGCTTCCCCACATGGCACCACACAAACGGACCGGATCTCACTGTTGGAGGGGAAAGGACCAAAGGAGTCATCATCATTCAGAGCTTCAATTCTTCCAAAGGCCGTCATTATAGGATGGGGACTTCCCTGGTGGTCCAGAGAGTAAGACTTTGAGCTTCCAATACAGGGGGTACAAGCTCAGTCCCTGGTGAGGGAACTAAGATCCCACATGCTATGCAGAGGAGCCAAAAAAAAAATTTTTTTTAATTAAGAAAAATATAAAGAATGATAATACTGCTTGCCATTTATTGAACAATTACTTTGTGGTTGGCACTGTGCCAGAGCTTTATAATATTAATTCATTACTACTCATGGAAATCCTAGGAGATGGGTGCTACTATTAACTCCATTTTTCAGCTGAGGAAACTGAGGCACAGGGAGGTTACAGACCTAGAGCCCAGCGGCCCCTGCCTACGGTGCCTGAGCCCTCACGTCTATGGCACACGGTCTCCCTAGGATGGACTGGAAGCATCTTTCCTAGTCATGGTCTCCATATGGCAGATGCCATTAACTCACCTGGGGAATATCCAGATGAAATTGAGTTTGGAAATAGTCCCACTAAGAGGAGCAGCCAGGAAAACATCGTCACAGCCCCATGCCCGGGGCAGCCTCTCCCATGAGGGAGATGCTCCACTCTGCCTCGGGGGGCTGCGGGCAGAAGGGCATGCCAGCGGTACCCTCAGCACTTGGCTGTATTTCTTCTTTATTGTTGCTGGCGCCCTGCATCCCCAGGCCATGCTGCGAGGCTGGGCACCAGCACACAGAGATGCACCAGATTCATCCTCAGTCTGAGGATGCAGGAAGAGCCAACAAAGACAGATGTTTGCAAGACTGGCTGCAGCAGCCCAGAGGGGAACCTCTTACCTAGCCTCGGGCAGGGGGTGGTCAGGGAGAGCTTCCGGAAGATGCTCAATGCTGGCAGAACAGAAACCAGTTAGGAAAAGCCTTCAGGAGAAATAATAAAACATCAGCGAACACTGTGGCAGGGACTTCTCTAAACATCATCCAAGTTAATTCCCCGAGATTCACAAGCAACTCGATGAGGTAGTTGCCCCAGTCATTTCCACTGAACAGTGAAGAGTCTGGGGCAGAGGAAGGCTGAGGAACTTGCCCATGATCACAGAGACAGTAGCGGGTGGCCAGGATCTGGTTCCAGTTTCTGGACTCACTGCCTCCACACATGCTGGAATGGTCTCTGCGGCAGGCAGCATGTGCAAAGGCCAGGCGCCAACAATAGGGCCCACCCAGGGACAGCCAGTCGCTGGCGGTGAGGCTGCAGTCAGCAGGGTGAGTGTTGTTCATGCAGGTGTGAGAGCGTGGTCAGCTCTCTGCTTGACATCCGGGCTCATAGACCTCACCCCCAAAGACCCGAACGGGATTCCAACCCCAGCCTTGCCCCTAGCCCCAGCCTCTCCTAAAACTTCTCCTGGCTAATTGGGAGAGAGGAGACTACCCAAACCACCTGGCAGGACTCCCCACCTGGAATCACCACTCACCACCAATCGCCCCTCACTCACCACTCTGACCCCTGACTGGTCTGTTATCCACAACACATTTGCCCAACTTATGTATGCCCTTTATGGGATTTTTTTAAATGTATGCCCTCAAGTCACATCTGGCTGATTTCCTAAGTGCTGGACAAAAATTCAAACTGGTTCAGCAGGTAAATTAAGGGACAGTTGTTCCTCTTGCAGGAGGATTAACCACAAAATTCTCCAAACAGAAACTCCTTCTCCGTGCCAGTGCAATACAGAAATAGTCTATTTTAAAATCAACCCACAAATGTTGGTTCTATTGAATTTGCTGATTTGTTTTTATATATAGTCTCATTCTGCCAGAAAAAAAAAAAAGGTTTGAGGCAATTTTCTCAATACATGTAGCCAGAAATGAAACATAGATGTAGAGTCTGGATAAAGGAAAAGCAAGAGTAAATGAGGGGGGCTGCTAAGTTATAAAATGCCATGTCCTTTACAATCTGCTTGAGTTGGATCACTTTTTGAGTTCGAGCTTCCTAGTAGCCAAAGCAAGAAGGGCAAATATATTCAATAACCAGATTCCCAGGGTTTGTGCAAAAAAAAATACAGTTGCTCAAGGAAGGAGGAAGAGAAAGAAAGAGGAGTGGAGGGAGAGGTAGAAGAATGAGGAGGAGGAGGAAGATGAGGAGAAGCAACAGCTGCCCAGGGTTTCTGGTCCTGGGATATGTTAATCACACATTAGATTTGGCCAAGGTTTGGGGGGAATGCAGAAGAGAGCCCTAAACCCAACCAGATCTGATCTGTGCATAGCCGCCAAAGCCCTTACGGGATAAAGACCATCCAAATATCAGGTTCCCGTGCTGCCTGAAAAGACTGGTCCAGGCTGGCGCTACACAGGTCACCCTTCCTGAGTGGGCAGAATCAGTAGGGGGTGAGTGGATGCTTGTCCTTCAGAGCCCAGCCCGTGAGCATCTCTTTCCCCTTGAGGTCCAATCCAGTCACACGTGAGTCAGATTGCTATTGTTCAGTCACTGAGTCATGTCTGACTCTCTGCAACCCCGTGGACTGCGGCATGCCAGTCTTTCCCATTCTTCACTATATTTCCTGGTGTTTGCTCAAACTCATGTCCATTGAGTCGGTGATGCCATCCATCTCATCCTCTGCCACCCCCTTTTCCTTCTGCCCTCTGTCTTTCCCAGCATCCGGGTCTTAGGGTTGAGCAAACTCCAGCTTTGCTGTGTCTCCACCAACAGCCAGTGGTCCTCCAGTTACCCACGCCTGGCAACAAGGCTGCTTATCTCTGAGCTTGGATGGACAACGGTCCCCAAGGCCCACCAGGGTACCTCCCTGACCAGTGAGGCACCTTCCTCTAGACTCCTGGAAGTTCTTACTCTTAAAATAAGAAGGAGGCGGCTATCCTATTTCGAAGCCCTTCTAGACGCCAGGCATTGTGCAAAACCCTCAAGGTCTGTCTTGCCTAATTCTTCCTCTATGAGGTCAGCATCTACAGCCCCAACAACTTCTTGGAGCCCAGACTCTTCCAGAAGTTGCTGAGTACTCAAACTCAACATTTATGAGAGGAGCCTCACCGCAGTCTCCTCCATCCTCTCCTCCCACCCTCTGGCTGTGTTTCCTGTCTCAGGGACGGGCAACACCACCCAAATGCTCAGTTCACGATCTCCCTACCCCAAGCTCATGTCCATAACAAATCCATCACCAAGTGCTCTGAATTTACCTCCTAACCAGCTCTTGAAGCCCTCACATCTCTCTACTCCATCTTTCCCATTGGCTTCTTCCTCCTGTGTGGACCACTGCAAGAAATTCCGTCTCAGCTCCTCACATCAGCTCTGGTTCTTCTAGCTTTCCTTCACCCTGCACAGAACAATCTTGCCGAGACACAAATCACATCAGATCATGTCAGTCCCATTTAAAATCCCTCACTGGCTTCCCATTGCTCCTAAAATGCAGCCTACAGTCCTCAGGGTCAAGAACGGAGCTTGCCCCTCACCGCCTCCCAGCAGCCCTATGAATCCCCCCACCCCTGACCTAGCCCTTCTCCACACTCACGGACCGCCGTGCCAGGCTGTCCCCTCACCTGGCCAGGCTGTCCATTCTGCCCAGCACACCCTGTGCACCATTCTACACAGACAACTCCTGATATCCTAGATATCACCTCCTCCAGGGAGCCTTCCCTGAACTCCCTCTCCAGTTAAATCCTACTCAAGCTATTGTGACCTTCCTCTCTCTTGAGGTCTACATCCCAGTTGGGAGGATGGAAGCCCAGCACACTGGCTTCAGAATCATCACTATTGCCTTTGACACTATTTGTTGAATATTTTATGAGTAGTTAATAGGCTTCTAGGAGGCTGAATCATGGCGCCCAGTGATATCAGATCTTAATCCCTGGAACCTGTAAATGTTGCCTTCTTTCAGTTCAGTTCAGTCACTCTTTCATGTCCGACTCTTTGTGACCCCATGGACTACAGCATGCCAGGCCTCCCTGTCCATCACCAACTCTGGGAGCCTACTCAAACTCACATCCATTGAGTCGGTGATGCCATCTAACCATCTCATCCTCTGTCATTCCCTTCTCCTCCTGTCCTCAATCTTTCCCAGCATCAGTGTCTTTTCCAATGAGAAAGTTCTTCCCATCACGTAGCCAAAGTATTAGAGCTTCACCTTCAACATCAGTCCTTCCAATAAATGTTCAGGACTGATTCCTTTAGGATGGACTGGCTGGATCTCCTAGCAGTCCAAGGGACTCTCAAGAGTCTTCTCCAACACCACGGTTCAAAAGCATCAATTCTCCGGTGCTCAGCTTTCTTTATGGTCCAACTCTCACATCCATACATGACCCCTGAAAAAACCACAGCTTTGACTATGTTACCTTCTTTGGAAGAGGGTTTTTTACTGGTGTGATTAAGTTAAGGACTTTGAGATGGGCAGATTATCCTGGATTATCTGGGTGGGACCTCCATGCCATGGTGGGTATTCTTATAAGAGCCAGGGAGAGGGGGATTTGATACACGGAGGAGCAGGTAATATGAGGATGGAGCAGAGAGAGATTTAAAGATGCTGGCCTTGAAGACTGGACTGATGCAGTCACAAGTCAAGGAACACCCACAACCCGATCTCAGCTCCCTGGCGCCGACTCGGGGCGCTGGGGCTCCAAAACTGGGAGAATAACTGTGTGATCCTCTAAGGCATGGGGTCTGTGGTGACTCATTACAGCAGTTGCAGGAACCTAATGCAGGCTCATCAGTGATGAAACTGAGGCTCAGAGAAGAGAAGCAACTTGCCAAGGTCACACCGCTAGCCCACCCAGTCCCCAGCCCTCTCCTGGCAGAGAAAGTTGAGCCCACAGTGAAAAGCCCAAGGGGGCTGAGTCATCTTGGGGCAATGGGACTGTGCAGCCCCCCGTGGCTGAGGGGAGACCAGGCCGCCTGAGCGAGTTCCCGGCCTGGGCTGCCTACACCTCTTGCCTGGGGCCACAGAAGATCCTGGCACACCCCTCCTGCCCCCTTCCAGGAGGGAAACATGCTCAGAAGCGGATTCTTCCCCAGCACATCCTCCTTGGGAAGTCCAGCAAGCTGCAGCAGGGAGTTCTCCGAAGGCTCCCGGCTCCATCGCCTCAGCGTGCAGCCGGCCCGCTGACGGGTCACTGCAGGGAGCCCCTGGCCCCTGCCTCCTCGTCTCCTCCTTCCCTTCCCGCTGCTCCCAGGAGGTTTGTGAAGAGGGACATTCCTGGGTCACGCAGAGGATGACGTCACAGAGGACCTCACCCTGCCCGCTGGACTCGCCAGGAGAAGCCAAGACACGGAGGACAACGGAGCCGCCCCGCCACATCCCACACACAGGCTGTGTGCCGTCCCTTGAGACACCCCGGCAAGCCCCCAGCATCTCTGCAGGACACGTGGGCCTATCCCCATATTGCCGTCGGGGAAACTGAGGCTCACAGAGGCAAAGAGCTGTGTTCAAGGTTGTACTTCCAGCAGGGCTTCCCTGGTGGCTCAGTGGTGAAGAATCTACCTGCAAATCAGAAGATGGAGGAGATATGGGTTCAATCTCTGGGTCAGGAAGATCCCCTGGAGGAGGGCGTGGCAACCCACTCCAGCATTCTTGCCTAGAGAATCCCATGGACGGAGGAGCCTGGAGGGCTACAGTCTAGGGGGTTGCAAAGAGTCAGACACGACTGAGCAACTGAGCACGCATGCATATAACTAGCGAGCAATCAAGTTGGGATTTGACCAGATCTGCTGCTGCAAGTCTATTGCTGTCTGCACTCACCTCTGACCCCTAGTCCTGGACTGGAAAAGATTGCTTCTTCCTTTAATAAGGAGGGCCCCCAGGGGACCAGCCTTTGCAGCCTCTCTCCTACTCCATCTCCAACAATACTTCCACTCTGTCTGAGTTTCCATTTACCATGCCCAAAATGAAGAGGCCATCCAAACCAGCCCAAGCCCTCTCGAAGCACACTCATGCACATAAATGCAAGAATACACGAGGAGTTGTTTCGCAAGCAAAGCTGTCGTGCCTGGGATTATTATTGTAAATACTGTGCACTCAGCTCCTGGCTTCCCACGCTAATGGGACGGAGCAGTGGCGCAGATAATTAAAAAATGCATTTATGTTTGGCTTCAGAACACGTTTTTGTTCTCGTGTGTGGATATGGGAGGCTCTGATGCTCCAGGAATCCAGTGTGACTTCGTAATCCTTCTGCAAAAAGAGAGAGAAAGAATTCAAGACACCTGCCTTGAGAACAACCAGACAGCCGTCCCACGCTCTGCCCATCCCACGGTTGCCATTTCTGCTGACGATGAGAAATGTCACTACCAACATGGACGCAAAAGTACCCAGCATGACAGAGCTTCAAAATAAGTGATTTTTGTGGTTTTAAGGCACTGAGTTGGGCGTGGGGGGGTGGTGTTTGTTATGCAGCAATAGATAACTGATACATGTTCCTGAGAAATCCATGATGTCCCTCAGTTTCCTAAGAATTTCTCTTCACTTTGGGGTCCAACTTCCTGCTTCCTCTAACCCCTCCGTCTGGCCCCCATCTTTCCTCCCTCACTGTTTCCTTCCCAGACCTGAAAGCCATCTTTTCTCCTGATATCCTCCAAATAACAGGGCTTTTGTGTATGTGTCAGACTTTACTGAGGGCTTCCCAGAGGGCGCTAGTGGTAAAGAACCCACCTGCCAGTACAGCAGATGTAAGAGACCTGGGTTCCATCCGTGGACTGGGAAGATCCCCTGGAGAAGGACACAGCAACCCACGCCAGTGTTCTTGCCTGGAGAATCCCATGGACAGAGGAGCCTGGTGGGCTACAGTCCACAGGGTTGCAGAGTCAAACATGACTGAGGCGACTTAGCATGCACACACACAGACTTTACTGAAGGTCTGAGGAGGCCTGGAGGCAGGGGTTTTCAAATCACGGGATGTCAAAGGACTTAAGTTTGGGTGCTAGAAATCTCTGTTCTTAAATCATATTTGGTCGTCCCCCGGACAGCGTTCTTCTTCAGCTTCAGTTTGCTGATTTCCCACTCCCTCCCCCTGGTCTCCTGTCTCCAAATTCCCATGCCTCCAAGGTTCCCATGCAAATCATGGACTGCTAGTTTAGCTATCTGCCACTTCCAGACACTTCATGCTCTCTGAGCTTTATCTTCCACCCTTGGAAGATTGTCAAACGATCCTCCAAAACAAAAATTGTTTTTTTCCCTAAGGGAACTCCAGGCCAGATGTTAAGTTGACAGTTGCACTTCTAAATTCTGCTATGTGAGTGAGAGAGGACACTTCAAGCTGTCCATTCGATATCCCTGCTTTTCTTTCTTCTTCGATTAATCAGGACAGTTAATTCTCCAGCCTCCTTTGCAACCCAAAGTGGACATGAGACATAATTACAGCCGCAAGATGCAAAGAGAAGTGCTGGGAGCTGATGAGAATGTTTATCCTTTCCTGATACAGGCACTGCTCCCCTTCCTCCTGTGTCTTCCCGCCTAGGAGGTGGACGCAATGTCTGGGGGGGCAGCAGCCACCTTGTAACCAGGAAGATGAAAGTCACGGCCCAGGATGGCCGCGTGGAAAGACCGAATGGGGCTCAATGGCTTTCCTGAGCTGCACCTGGACTGCGGACTCCGGACCTTACAGTCGTCGGGGAAAATAAGCTCCTGTTTGTTGGGTTTCCTGTCTCGCATCTAAATGCAATCCTACCTGTTTCAGTAAGTAACAGCACCTGGATTTCAAAACCCCTTCCCTTTAACTGCTGCTGTTTCTGGTAATGGACGACGATGTCAGCCACACAAAGTTGGCAATGATGTCAATTAAAAGTGTTCGAGCCATATCACTCACCACGATCGAGAGCTGTGTGTTAGGGGAGTGCAGATGGGACCCTCAGGCCCATCTCAGCGCAGCTGGAGCCTCCTGAGGGTGGAGAGGGTGCTGCTGTGCAGGTCACACCCGCACCGAGAGGGCCTGGCGCTCACCAGCAGAACGCGCGCGTGGCGGCGGGACACAGAGGTGAGGAGACGGCGGAACACACGCATGTGACAGTGGAACACGCGTGAGACAGCGGAGCACAGAGGCGAGGAGACGGCGGGACATGTGCGTGGGACAGCTGAACACAGATGCGGAGGACACAGCAGAACACACGCGTGAGACAGCGGAGCACAGAGGCGGAGGAGAGAGCTGAGAGGAGGCTTAGGGCACTCTGAGCAGTCGCTTCACTTCGGGGTGCCCCGGGGAGGTGGGTTCATCTGGGCACTTGACCAACAGGTGGAGCCCGAGGGAAGCAGCTTGGCAGCCGTGGGTCCGCACAGCCGGCTCCCAGCCCAGCCCAGCCCCTGGGAAGGTGAACAACTCCAGCAGGGCGCAGCGTCTCCTCCACAACCCTCGGCTCTCTTGCTTATGAAACGATGACATTAGTCGCTCCGTCTCACAGAGTCAGGAGCTTCGCCTGAGACAGTGGGCGGGGAGCACGTGCTGCCCGCTCACAGTAAGTGCTCAATAAATGCCCGTGTCCCTGCGGCCACCCTCAAGGAGGGCGTTTCGCTGAGAGAGTCGGGAGGCCAACGCCCGATGGTCACTCAGTAGGGAGCACCCTGCCGGGGTTCTGGGGAGGGGCCGGCCGCGGCGGGGGTCGGGCAGGGTGGGACGTCCCTGCTTGGAGCTCACAGCACCCAGGTGCGCCCGACCCCGGCCCAGACCCGCCTCTTCACCCTGGTGTGTCAGAATTTGTCTACGTGGTCACCTGTCTCACCCGACTGGGAGTTTAGCTCAGTACCTCTGGGGTCTGCACAGACCAGGTGACAATGAATCATCCCAGAAGGAGGGATGGACAGAGACAGCCACAGTGACTGATCTGGCAGAAACCTGGGTGACTCTGAGCTGTCCCCAGCTCCCTGGAAAGAGGACTTAGTGTTGGGGGACCCACCAAGCTGCAGAGGACTTCTGGGGTGTGGAGAAGGGTCATGTCAGTGGGGGACAGAGGCAGACAGACGTGGGAGAGGGCAGAGAGCAGGTCCAGCAATTCTAGGGGATGTGAGAGTTGGACCATAAAGGAGGCTGAGAGCCGAAGGATTGATGCTTTTGAATTATGGTGCTGATGAAGACTCTTGAGAGTTCCATGGACTGCAAGGAGATCCAACCTGTCCATCCTAAAGGAGATCAATCCTGAATATTCATTGGAAGGAATGATGCTGAAACTGAAGCTCCAATACTTTGGCCACATGATGTGAAGAGCCAACTCACTGGAAAAGACCCTGATGCTGGGAAAGATTGAGGGCAGGAGGAGAAGCGGTGACAGAGGATGAGATGGTTGGATGGCATCACTGACTCGATGGACGTGAGTTTGAGCAAACTCCTCAACATAGTGGAGGACAGGGAAGCGTGTTATGCTTCAGTCCCTGGGTTCACAGAGAGTCAGACATGACTTAGCAACCGAACAAGAAGCCAGAGGTGACCGAGACCCACCGCAAGACAGGCCCACCAGCAGAGGGTGAGTCTGACCGCCCCCAGAAGCGCGGAGAGAGAAGGGGCTTGGAGGCTGGAGCCTCTGGCGGCCCTGAGTCCACCCTGTGCCTCAGTTTCCCCATCTGCAGAATGGGCGGTTGAGCAAGATGAGCTCTGAAGGCCTGTCCAGCTCTGACATCTGGGATCCAGAAATGGGCTACACTCAGGGGCCAGGCAGAGACTCCTGCTAGAGCCCAGGCCTGGCCCCCTCGCTCGGTGCTCTGAGAGCCCCAGGGCCACTCGGGCCTTGAAGGGCACGTGGACCCCATCCCAAAAGGCTGTGAGCAGAAAACCCCCAGAGCATCAGGAACGAGGGGAAGAAAACATCAGCAAACAAAAGACGAGAAACTCTCTGCTCTGAGATACTCAGGAGCTAGAAGGAGCTTCGTCTCCTGACTCATTCAGTCCCTCCCTCACTCAGCACTTCATTTCCGGTGGGTCAGGCAGGTGGGTGATAATTCATCAGCCTCAAGTGCTCTGTGCCCGGTCCTGCACTGTCATGAGTCAGCTCAGTTCAGTCGCTCAGTCATGTCTAACTCTTTGCGACCGCATGAATCGCAGCATGCCAGGCCTCCCTGTCCATCACCAACTCCTGGAGTTTACCCAAACCCATGTCCATCAAGTCGGTGATGCCATCCAACCACCTCATCCTCTCTCGTCCCCTTCTCCTCCCGCCTTCAATCTTTCCCAGCATCAGGGTCTTTTCCAATGAGTCAGTCCTTCACATCAGGTAGCCAAAGAAAGTACTGGAGTTTCAGCTTCAGCATCAGTCCTTCCAATGAACACCCAGGACTGATCTGCTTTAGGATGGACTGGTTGGATCCCCTTGCAGTCCAAGGGGCTCTCAAGAGTCTTCTCCAACATCACAGTTCAAAAGCATCAATTCTTCTGTGCTCAGCTTTCTTTATGGTCCAACTCTCACATCCATACATGACTACTGGAAAAACCATAGCATGAATAAGCTGCTCCAAAAGCCCGCAGTCTAAAAGCAAAACTGACCATTGAAACAAAGAATCCTAATCTGAAGCAGTCATGGGGGTCAAGAGGTGTGTTCTGGTGAACTGGGGTGAGGCCCTCCCTGGCCAGCCCCCAATCCAGTTTCCCCAGACTGTTTGGCCATCAGAATTGTCCTGGAGGACTTCCCTGGCAGTCCAGTGGTCAAGACTCAGTGCTTCCAATGGAGGGGGTGTGGGGTTCAATCCCTGGTGGGGGAACAAAGATCCCACATGTTTTTGCAGAGCAGCCAAAAACACACAGAAATTTAAAGTTGTCCCGGGAGCCTCCCCGAGTCCGGATATCCCAGGATGGTTGGTCACTGTCACTGGAGGGGGTGTCCCACCCCCAAGGGCTTGTAATGGAGGAGAGGATGGGGGAGCCCTCAAGGGAGGCTTTGAGGGCAGGGGGTGCAGAAGTGGGATGAGGTCTCCATTTCCTCCCTCCACCTCCTGGGCTCTGCATCTGGGTGGGGTCCCCCCACCCCACAGCAGGACTGTGAGCTTCCCGCCGCTGCATCTGGGGCCAACACGAAGCTACAGTCTAAGCATCCTTCTTCGGCTCAGAGCCCAGTGGGTGCTGAGAGCATGTGCCGGCTTCACGCTCCTCTCTCTGCCTTTCCTCACATTGGTCCCAGGGTGACCGGGGTCTCTGGACCCCGAGACCCCCCAGCTGGGTACAAGGCCAGCACCTCCCCACGGAGCCCTGCTGCACCAGACCCGGATCCCTGGCTCCTCCTGGGGGAACGTGAACCACATCGGCCTCCCCGTGCCAGCGGCCTCCCACTGCTGCACTTTGATATACTGGCCTGATACTCCCGGAATTATGTTTTGCTCTGTGTTTTGTTTTCCTGAACAGCCCCTGGGAGGCCTCATTATTTTGCTTTGAGTGTAGAGACCTACTGCTATCTAGTCCCCCTGATAATTCCAGCAGAGCCGGGACGATGCCCCGAGTGGACGGCCCGGAAGGACTCAGAGCCCAGGGCCCAGCCGCCCTGAGAGCACTCAGCTGGAGCCCTTGGATGCCCCACCCGCCCAGGGGCCTGCCGCTCATCAGCATCTCCTCCTTCACGCTGCTCCAGGAGCAGGGTGCAGAGACCTGGCCTGGCCAAGCCGAGGGGCCAGCTCTCCTCCTGACTTGATCGCCTCCTTCCTTTTTCCAGGGTCTCCGCTTTTAAAAATGCTTCTCCAAGGAGCCTTACGCCCTTCTCCTTAACCCCCTCCACCCCCTGCTACGATGCCGTGCAGCCTGGTGAAGACTCCCCATCTTTCGGCATCTCGCTTTGCTCCTCATCAAAACGAGGTGCAATTTCCTTCCTGCTTACTTCTTAGGTATTAAATATTTAATGAGTAGCCACTACATGCTAGGCTTCGCGCCAGGCTCGCATGCCTTAAGGCTGTTTTAAAGAAGAGTAACAATGATAATGATAACCGAGGTGCCATGTGCCAGACACAGCAGTAAACGCTTCTCCTCCTCCTTTCCCTCCTCCCTCGTCAACTTCCTCATCGCCCACCTGGCTGACACTTACCAGGTGCATGCCCCATGCCGCCCACCGCACTCTGGGGTTTTTGTTCACTTTTGTTGCTTTCTCTGTCTTTGGCTGCGCTGCATGGCGTGTGGAAGTGCAGAGTATTCATCGCCCGACCACTGGGGAGCTCCCGACACTGCCCTGTACTGATCGCGGATTTTAGTTCTTCTATCCACACAGCAGAGCTATGAGAGATGAGCTATTAGGATCCTTCCATGGCAGAAGAGAAAGCTGAGCCTCAGCGAGGCCACGTGACTTCCCCCAGGGTATGCAGTTTCTAGGTATCAAGGCACAGAAATTGGAAGATGCTTCACGTGGCAGCAGGAACTGGGGAGATGCAGCGTGATGAGCCGAGGAGCTGGACGCCCTCCTGGTCTGACCGCTGCCGGACGGGATTGAGCACCCAGACCAAACCTCCAGGATGCTGAAAGGCAGTTCCGAGCCACGAGTGCCCTCTTAGGGAGGAAAAATACAAGAGCCTTGGACCCTCAAGGCTTCAGCCCCTTTCTAGGTCACCTGCCAGTCCCCTGTCCCCGGGACACCAAGGCACGTTCAGCGGTGTCAGTCCTGCTGACCCCGTCCCCGTGGAGAGTCACACTGGGGAACGTGCAGTGGGAGGCACCCTCAGGAGGCCCCAGGCCTGTGAGAGAGGCCTTCGCCTTCAGGAGGAAGTGGGGATGAGAGGTTAAGGTGGCCTCCCGTGTGGACTGATACTGCAGCATGCAGCCCACCCTGCCACCTCCCTAACCAGGGGACCTGGGGAGAGCCGTACCCCAGACTGCCACCTCGGTGAAGTCACCTCCCCTCCGTCCGTTCCCCACCACCGAGGGCCAGGTGGAGGCCTGGACCCTGAGCTGGGGAAGCGAGGTCCACACCGGGCCCTGCCTCCGCGAGGTCAGCTGAGGTCAAGCCCCCTTGCTTCCAGCGTCTCGGCTTGCTCTTCATTAAAACAAGAGAGCAGGGCCGTCCCGGGTGGCCCAGTGGCTACGTCTCCACGCTCCCGATGAAGGGGGCCCGGGCTCGATCCCTGGTCAGGGAGCTAGATCTCACCTGCCAGAGCTAAAGAGCCTGTGAGCTGCCGCTCAGACCCAGCACAGCCAAACAAGTTAATAAAATAAATGTCTTAAGAAAGAGTGCGGCTCCCTACCTCTATGTTTACATACTTAGCTCCTCGGCCGCATCAGATCTTCATTTAGACACAGGGGCTCCCTGGTTGTGTCACGACGGCTCGGGCCTGCGGCGCGTGGGCTCAGCTGCTCTGCGGTTTGCAGGACCTTCATCCCCTGACCTGGGGGCAAACTCATGTCCCCTGCACTGCGAGGTGGGTTCTTAACCTCCGGACTCCCGGGGACGTCCCCTCATCTTTCTTTCTGTGCTCAGCAAACACTTATCCCGCACGCCCGTGTGCCAGGCTGTGTGCTGAGTCTTCAGGCTCTTATGGGAAACAAGTAACAGTGACAATAACAACAACAACAATAATAGCCAGCCTAGGATATTCCCTGATGGCTCAGCTGGTAAAGAATCCGCCTGCAATGCGGGAGACCTGGGTTCGATCCCTGGGTTGGGAAGATCCCCTGGAGAAGGGAAAGACTACCTACTCCAGTATTCTGGCCTGGAGAATTCCATGGACTGTATTGTCCATGGGATCGCAAAGAGTCAGACATGATTGAGCAACTTTCACTCGCTTAGGATATGCTAAATACCAGTATCCTTCAGTAAAAGCGTGGGGGCGTGGCTAAGACACAGACATGAGGGAAAAGCCCTCTCTGCGACGGCCCTAGCTCTGTGACCTTGGGCAGACTGCCTAACCTCTCTGTGCCTCAGTTTCCTCGCTGTAAAATGAACGTGATAGTAGCTCCTCCCCCACCGGATTTGAGGGTCACGCGGGTCAGGGTCCCAGCACAGCACCTAGCCCTCTGTGAGGCCCAGTGCGTGGCGGCCGCTGCAATTGGAAAGGCTTTTCTCTGAGTCCCGCAGGACAGGGCATGTAACAGCACTTAGATGTGGGAAAGGAAAGTGGGGCGGCTTGCCTTCACCCTCTCTTCCACCCTCCCCCTTGGGGCCCTCCCTCAGGCCTGTCATCTCTCAGGGGGAATTGTGCCCCGGCCTCTTAACGGCCTCCTGCCCTCCAGCCTCATCCGCTCTGCTATGGGCTGGATTGTTCCTCCCGCCCCCATTCATACGTTATGCCAACCCCAGCAGCTCAGAATGTGACTGCAGTTAGAGACAGGATCTTTAAAGCAGGAACTGGGCTGAAATGAGGTTATTCCAGGGCTTCCCACGTGGCGCTAGTGGTCAAGAACCCGCCTGCCAGTGCAGGAGACGTAAGAGATGCAGGTTCGATCCCTGGGTCGAGAAGATCCCCTGGAGGAGGGCATGGCAACCCACCCCAGCATTCTTGCCTGGAGAGTCCCATGGTCAGAGGAGCCTGACGGGGTTCAGTCCACAGGGTCACAGAGACTCAGACACGACTGAAGTGACTCAGCACGCACACACACACGAGGTCATCCCGCTGAGCCCCATTCCAGCCTAACTGGTGTCCTTATAGGAAGAGGAGGTTAGGACGTAGGCAGATACTGAGGGAAAGCAGTGTGGGGACTGAGGGGGACGGTGGCCACCTGCAAGCCACGGAGAGAGGCCTCAGAGGAAGCCAGCCCGGCTGGCACCTTGGACTTCTGGGAGGAAATCAGTTTCTGCTGTTTCAGCTCCCTGGTCTGGGGTACTTTGCAATGTCAGCCTGAACAAACACCCTCCAAGCCATCTCCAGCTCACCCACCAGGTTGAGCCACCTCTAACGGCAGACTGTCTCAGGATCATGCCTCTTCTGAAGCAAAACCTCTCTGAGCCCCCAAGATAAAGGCCACCCTCCTCAGCCCAGCTTTCGGACTCCCTGGGAGCTGATGCAACCTCACACATGTCTCAGCCACTTCTCACGATCCTGCCCCAGCAAGGCCCACTTCACTGCCTGGGGCCCCTGGAGAGGAAGAGGGACAAGCCCCACCACTGTCTCAGGGAGCCAGGAGCCAGTTATGTGGATATGAGAAAGTTCCACCTTGGGGGGAACTGCGGTTACACCAGCTTGGGGGCTCCCCATGACAAGCAGCAGCTTCCTCCTGGCTTCCGGTGGTGGCTGGCAGTCCTCGGCTTGTGGCCGTATCCTCTCAATCTTTATCTCCTTGGTCACAGAGCCTTCTTCCCAGTGTGGGTCTTCACACAGCCTTCTTACAAAGACTCAGGGCCCACCCAATGCAGTGTGACCTCCTCTGAACTCGATTACATCTGTAAAGACATCATTTCCAAATAAAGTCACATTCTGAGGTTTCAGGGCACACTCTAGTTGGCCAAATACAGCGAGCAATATTTCCCGCATTCCATCAAAGAGGAAACAGAGGCACAGACAGTGACTTGCTTGAGGTCATGTCACTACACAGAGGCACTTTCAGGGACTTCCCTGCTGGTCCAGTAGTAACTATGAACCTGCCTTTCACTGCGGAGACGTGGGTTCCATCCCCGGTTAGGGAGCAAAGGTCACACATGCCACGGGGCAACTCAGCCCACTGACCCCAACCAGAGAGTCCATGCACCGTCCCACACGCTGCAGTGAAGGTTCCACGCGCTGCACCTAAGACCCGAAGCAGCCAAATAAATAAATATTCAAAACCAAAAACCGAGGGGGCAGGTCCAGGAGCCAAGCTCTGGCCTGCCTGACTTCCAGACCTCACCCCATCCGTCCAGCAGCTCAGCGGCCCTGAGGACGCGGCTGCCGCTGGCACTTCCTGGGGGACCGTATCGCCCCTGTCCCTTCACTCAGCCCTTGCACCAGCCTTCTAGGACTGGGGACATTGTACTCATTTACAGAAAGGACACCAAGGCTTGGAGAGGCTAAGGAGCTCACCCAAGGCTACGCAGCAAGTTAGTGGGAAAGCCTGGATTCGAGCTCGTGTTGGTCTGATTTCACAGCTGTGTGTGCGCTCAGTCACTCATTGGAAATGCCTCTCTGTGTCCTGCTCCTTCCTGATAATCTGAACCTGGACGAATCACAAACCCGCAACTCAAAGGCTTCACCTGAAGCCAGAGGCCCTCTCCCTCCAATCCTTGCTGAAGGGGGTGCTCCCATTCCTAAGGACCTAGGAGAGGGGTGGAGAAACCAGGAGCTCCCCACCCTTCCCCCAGACACACACACACACAGACACCCACACTCACACACACACATACTCCCTACCAGCCTGCCATCTCCCAGAGCCAATTAGCGAAGTTGGGTGCTCTCGGGGGAGCCCCACGAGGTGATCTGCTTATTGATCAGCTCAAGTGGCAGAGTGTCGAGCAGGAGAGAGGAGTCATTTAAGCAGTCTTCTCCTCTTTCCGAGTGTGGCGGGGACTCCGGGGATGGAGAGCAAGTTGTATTTACTGTGACGGTAATTGAAAGGCAGTGGCAGCCACCCCACCTTGTCCCCGCCAACACCTAATTGCTGGGCCAAAAACTGCTGGAGAACTGGGGTTGCGGGGGGAAACGGGGGGTGGGGAAGTTAATACATCCCAGAATCAATAGAGAAAGCTTTCACAGTGTCAGGCACAATAAATGGAGCTGAACTACTGGAAGCTGCAGAAAATTAGCCTGCAGGCTGACTCCGTTTGAAAGCTAAAAGCTGGTAAATGCAGAAACAGAAGGGAGATCTCAGCCACCCCCTCTGTCAGCGCATTCTCTGACGGCAAGTGGAGGCCCTGTGCCAGCTCAGATCACGCAGGCTTAGCTGAGGATGGAACGGACAGGTCCTAATTTGTCCCCCTGGGAGAGGACTCAGGGCGCAGAAAGTCCGCAGTAGCCCGTGACCTTGGACTGGTCACATCAGCTCACAGAACTCCGTCTGTTCATCTGTAGACCATGCACTTTGCAGTGGAGCATGGCGCTCAGTGGTGGAAAGCACGTAAAGATCAGAGTTTGAATCCCTGGCATGCCACCTCCTCACCGCGAGTCACTGGACGGGAGTTAACCTCATCTAGAAAAGGGGACGTGATGTCCTGCTATGCTAGGCTGAGAAAGGCGCCCTCTAGGGCTTCCCTGGTGGCCCAGTGGTAAAGAACCCACCTGCCATCGCAGGAGACACGGCTTCCCTCACTCGTCCAGGAAGAGCCCACATGTTGCGGAGCCACAAAGCCCGTGAGCCACACCTAGCGAGGCTGTGCCCTGGAGCCCGGAAGCCGCAACCACTGAGCCTCACGCCCTCGAGCCGGAGCTCCGCACAAAGGAAAACACTGCAGTGAGAAGCCCCGCACCACAGCCACAGACCAGCCCCACTCACGGCGGCCAGAGGGGCGGCCCGCAGAGAAGACCCGGCACCGTCAAAAGCCAATTACTTAATTGAAAAGCACCCTGTAAAGTTTATCCACACCCCAATCCTGGAGCTTGTGAATGCTGCCTCATATAGCAAAGCAGAAAGAGTCTGATTCAGATGCGATTCAGTGAAGGATGTTGAGATGGGGAGATTACCCTGGACTATCTGGGTGGGCCCTGTATGTGATCACAGGTGTCCTTGTGATGAGGACAGAATGAGGCAGGTGGAGATGGGACACAGAGGACACGGTGATATGAGGATGGAGCAGAGAAAGTGAAAGTTGCTCAGTCGTGTCCAGTTCTTTGTGACCCCATGAACTGCAGCACGCCAGGCCTCCCTGTCCTTCACCAACTCCCAGAGCTTGCTCAAACTCATGTCCGTCCAACCGGTGATGCCACCCAACCACCTCATCCTCTGACGTCCCCTTCTCCTCCCACCTTCAATCTTTCCCAGCATCAGGGTCTTTTCTAATGAGTCAGTTCTTCACATCAGGAGGTTAAAGTATTGGAATTTCAGCTTCAGCATCAGTCCTTTCAATGAACATTCAGGATTGATCTCCTTTAGGATGGACTGGTTGGATCTCCTTGCAGTCCAAGGGACTCTGAAGAGTCTTCTCCAACACCACAGTTCAAAAGCATCAATTCTTCAGTGCTCAGCTCTCTTTATAGTCCAACTCTCACATCCATACATGACCACTGAAAAAACCATAGCTTTGACTAGATGGATCTTTGTTGGCAAAGTAATGTCTCTGCTTTTTAATATGCTGGAGTGGGTTGCCATTTTCTTCTCCAGGGGGGTCTTCCCAACCCAGGAATGGAACCCAGGTCTCCCACATTGCAGGCGGATTCTTTACCAGCTGAGCCACCAAGAACAGAGATGCTGGTCTCAAAGACTAGAGTGATGTGACCACAAGCTAAAGGAAGCCTGCAGCCATCAACACTCAAAGAGATTCTCTCCTAAAATGTCTGGAGGCAGTGTAGCCCTGATGACACCTTGATTTCATCCCTGTGATACTGATGTAGCCTCCAAAACTGTGAGATGATGAGCTTCTGTTATTTAAGCCACAAAGTTGTGGTCATTTGTTACAGCAGCTGCAGAAAACGAATGCATCAGCTTTGCAGAGTTGGAAAGAGGAGAAATATTTATGAAAACACCTAGCACAGAATAGACTTCAGAGTTCAGATGCACAAATCTCAAAAGACCAGCAGAGGCCATGTTAGATCCTGGAGCCCCACTTTAAGGAGAGGTCTTGAATTTCTACATGAGTCATCTGAAACTTCTCCAGCAGAACCACTGAGCAAATTATTTGTCTCCTTTGACTAGGATGCAAGTCCCAAGAAGATGGGCACCTTTATTTTGTTCACTGATGTACGTGCGTACCAAGTCGCTTCTGATTCTTTGCAGGCCCGTGGACTGTAGCCCCCCAGGCTCCTCTGCCCATGGGATTCTGCAGGCAAGAAGACTGGAGTGGGCTGCCATGCCCTCCTCCAGGGCATCTTCCCAGCCCAGGAATTGAACTCCCATCTCTTGCATCTCCTGCACTGGTAGGTGGGTTCTAAACCACCAGCACCACCCGGGAAGCCCTCACTGACATACTCAGGTATCTAAATCTGGCTGGCACATAGTAAGTGTTCAGTAAACATCTGTGACTAATAATAATGCCAAAAAAACCTGGCACATAGGAGGGGTCAAAAGGTGGTGGCTGTGGCGTCACCGACAGAAGGTCTTGGGGGGTATCTTTCCTCTCTGGGCCCCCATTTCCTCATCCGGGGAATGATGACCAGGATCACATGGTCCCCAAGGATGGGCCACGCAGTGACCATCTGGTGATGGAGAGGAGAGTGCTCTGAAATCTGAAATGTTGTTCAGAGACCCTAATCAACCATCCTGACCTCAGGTGAGACTCTCACCTCCTACCCCCTCCCCGCGTCAGCCCCTGAGACCCTGACAGAGTCCCCTGGCTGCTGAGAGGGCCAGGAATCCCCACAACGGTGGCAAATGGCCCTGCTTAGGTGCCTTTTCCCTTCCCTGACTAAATGTCCAGTTATTTTCACATTCTCAAAGAGGGTCTGCCACCTTTGAGAAAAGGGTATCATGCCTGGGACCATCTGCCTCCCACTTCTCCAGCTGCCGCCAGTACCTGAGGCCAGCTATGAGACCACCTCTGGCTAAGCCCCCAACACAAGGCTCTCTGGGGCCAGGGTGCAAAAATCTGCCTTCCCTGAGCCACACGTGCAAGGCGGATGTAGGAGAGGGGGCAGGGGTGGTTCCGAACTGCCAGAAGTTCAGGGAGAGGCCCAGGGCTGTGCCAGGGTGGTCTACACCTGATCCTGAGACAGGCTTATGGATCTCTCTCCCCAGTTTCATAGCAGCTTAAGAATGGCTTTCCTGAGTCTTTACACAGTGGAAATCAGCAAATGCTACAAATCAGAATTTATCCTTTTTTCCCCTGAAAGCTGGTTGTTAAACATTGCACCATCACATGACTAGAAAACCCCCAGCTTGGAAACTAGCTATGTCTTCCAGGGTTTGCAGGTAAGCCCCTCCAGGTAGCCCCATGCAGGAAGCCTGTGGCCCAGAACACCACGTGGCACCTCGGCCGTGAGACGTCAGCATCCTTTGCCACCACGGAACAGCCGGCGCACACATGGCACCTCAGCCGTGAGAGCCCAGCCTTCACACCGTCCCCTGGCAGCTGTGAACTTCTGCTGGAGAGACACCAGCCTGACCGTAGCAGCCCCAGGCCACCCTCCCCAGGGCAAGTCACTGGTCCCAGGTGGATTGCTGGCTCGGGAGCAGGAGGGGGCGGCCCGAGGACATCCGGTCCCAGCCTCACCATCGGGCACCGTGGTTTGGCCTCCCTGGCTCCGATGGCGAGCGTGTGGCTGTCCGGCTGCTGGCTGAGCAGTGCGAGCCCCACGGTTGCCCTCCGACTTACTAATTGGCACAGCCTCATTAGAGAGTCTCACTGAGATGAGACGCACATGTGTGTGTACACGGTGGGGATCAGCCGGGAAGGCTGAAACGTCAAACTAAAGGTGCCAGCTCCTCCGGAGAGCTGCAGAAATGGAAGACAGTGATGGGGGCGGAGGGGAAGGGAAGAGGCCAGGGCCTCATCAGCATGGGGTCTGGACAAGCGCATCCCCTCCAGCTGCAGTGAATCTGAATGAGAAAACTCAGGGGATCAGCAGCAGAGATACTTGTTCTAGGTGTCCACAGCGTCCACAGAGCCGTGGCTCAAGGAGATGCTGGCCAGCTGGACAAAGTGTGTCTTCTTGGGGGACCAGTAGCCCAGGTCGCCAACACACTCCTGCACTGTCCATGAGGGGCTTCCAAGAACAAGTGCTTCCGTTCCTGACCTGTGATTATAAAGACCCGGGGGCAGGTTCCAGCACCTGCTTTGAACGGATAGCTATCATCTTGGAAAGTAGAGACAAGTGGCTCTGCCACCTAGGCAGCTCAGCGTCCAGACCCCAAGAGGGAACAGAAGAGAGAATGGGCGTCCTTTATCCATCCATCCATCCGTTCAATAAGCACTGAGGTCTTCTGTCCTCAGGGCCTTTGCACATACTGTTCCCACTGGCTGGAACACCTTTCCCTTCAGGTGTCCACAAGTAGGACCCTTTTCTCATTCTGGTCCCAATTCAAATACTGCCTCTCTTTTTTGGTTTGTTTCGTTGTTGTTGTTGTTTGTTTGTTTTTGGCCATGCCCTGCGGCATTTGAGATCTTAGTCCCCCAACCAGGGGTTGAACTCCCTGCATTGGAGTCACGGAGTCTTATCTAATCTATCTTACCTTATCTAATCACAGATCACCAGGGAAGTCCCTCAAATGCCACCTCTTTAAAGAGATCTTTCCCGACAGTCTAATTAGAGCAGCTCCCCTCCTGCACCCCTGGTTGATTGGCCTTCTCAGCCCTTGCTTCCATCTAAAATCATCTGTGTTTGCCCTATTATGTGCTTCTGTGGAATCCTCCCTCTAGTAGAAAGCAAGCATCACACTTCCTACCAGATGCCTGATGCCTAGAACACTGCTGGGGACTAGAGCGGGCGAGCGAGCAGGTGGGCGAGCTAGAGAAACACGTGCTGAGCGCTGACTGTGTGCCTGGGCTGTGCTACGGACATCTAGAGAAAATACAGTGACATAGTTCCCCCATCCAGGAGCTCGCAGCCTGGAAGGAACCGCTCAGGGGGACCCCTAGTTTTAAGTTTTGTAACAGAGGCGTGAACGCAGCATTCGGGGGTCCTGGGGACATCAGAGAAGTCTTTCCGAGGGGAGCGGCATTTGAGGTGAGTTTTGGAGGAGGAATAAGGATTTTTCAGGCAGCCGTGGGATAAAGAAGGTTCTGGGGAAAGGGGATGACACGGGCAGTTTGGGGAGGACTCACGCTGCCGGGTGTATCTCCAGCACAGGAGAGTGTGATGGCCTGCAGCCGGCAGCAGTGTGAGGGGTGGGAGAGAGGGGCTTCAGCACGACTGGCGGGGAGAACACAGCAGGCAGCTGTTGCAGGAGATAAGGTGGGCGGAGGGGACGGTTTTGGGAGACACTGAGGGGTGGGAAGGAAAGGATTTGGGAGATGGCAAATGGAGGAGCCCATGATGGCATCCAGGGTTCTATTCTGTGCAACTGGATGGGTCCCGGGGCCCCCACTGAGGTAGGGAAGCCAGAAGCAGGAGTCAGTGGGGTGGAGGAATTCTGTTCAGGGTCTGCTGAGCTTGAATTGCCTGGAGAACAACCCCCAGCCATCACCAGCTCACCCTATTCCCTGAGCTCTGCCCAGCTGGGGGAAGGGCGGAACCTATTGGCTTGTGGGGAGCAGGGAGAATGAGGCAGGGGCCCCTGGGGGGGATATGTACAGAATCCTCCTGATCCCTCTTTGGGATGAAGGGAACCTGGAGGAGACGGACCATTTCATCCAACCTGTCATCTTCCAAATAAGGAAACTGAGGTCCAGAAGTAGGATGGAATTCTCTGCATCAGTCTGCAAACTGATGCTTGCTGCGATAACAAGCAATTCCAAGATATCGGTGGATGCAAGCCACAGCACTTACTTCTTACTTCACTGACTTGTCCGTGGCAGGTGTTCTGCGTCCCCCGCCTCCTTCTTGAGAACCCAGGCAGGCCCCAGCAGCCAGTCTTCACGGTAAAGGCAGAAAGAGTCCCTAGAAGGTCTCAGAGAGGCAATCGTGACACCCGGTCACTTCCCAGCTCATCACTGCGCTCAGTCACTCAGCCATGTCCAGCTCTTTGTGACCCCGTGGGCTGTAGCCCGCCAGGCTCCTCTGTCCATGGGATTCTCCAGCAAGAAGACTGGAGTGGGCTGCCAGCCCTCCTCCAGGGGATCTTCCCGACCCAGGGATCGAACCTCGATGTCCCACATGGCAGGGGGATTCTTTATCATCTGAGCCACCAGGAAGCCCAAGAGTGCTGGAGTGGGTAGTCTATCCCTTCTCCAGAGGATCTTTCTGATCCAGGAGTTGAACCATAGTCCCCTGCATTGCAGGCAGATTCTTCACCAGATGGCCTACCAGAGAAACCCTCCCAGCTCGTTAGTAAGATGCAATCCACATCTCCGCCCACCCATGAGGGACTGGATATACCTTCCTGCATGCGTCCAGAAGGAGAAGCTGGAAATATTTGGGGACTTGCCTGTTAGGGTCACTCCTAACAGGACATACTTGGGGCCAGGCAGCACCCCGTTCATCCTCGCACCTTCCATGGAAAGTGTGTGTTGGGGGCAGCTGGCCATCAGGTCTGTCGGGGCTCAGACAGGTGATGTGTCTCAGCTATGACCACACACCGGTAAGGAGTGGAGCTGGGGTCTGAACTCAGGGCTTCTCCCTCTGGGGAGCTGGCTCAGAGGCTGGACTACCCAGAGGAGGAATTCAAGGAGCAGCCCCACCCAGCAGCCCCAAGCAGACTGCTGTCTTGGTTGCGTCCCGCTCTATTTTTCCTGAATGCTGCAGCCACCTCCTTTCTCAGCTCTCGGGGGAGTAGGCAGTGAGAGTGAATCTGATCTGAAAATCTGTCAAGTTGTGTGTGTGGTGAGAAGGAAAGTGCCATGCACTTTCCAGGTGTTTTTATTGGAAAAGAAAGGTGTAGAGTCCAGAGTCACGCCGTCTTCGTAAGTGGGACGAGGCGAGCTGCCGGAGACGTGACAGCTCCGGTCCAGCTCTCGGTGTTAATTGCATCACAGCCGATACCCCCAGCTGCAGAAACACGGCCGCAATTAGCAGGGAGCCCCTGGCCCCCCAGGGCCTGCTCTGTCACCACATTTATCCAGCGGAATGAACACCCCGCGGCCACCACTCCTCACAAGACGGAACCCGCCCTCCTAAAAAGACAAACTCACAGCACGTTCGGGGTGCCAAGCACTGTGTAAGCCTCACATGTGGGGCCCGGGTTACCCACCTGGGCACCTGCCTCCTCCGTTTCGCTCATCTGCATCCCTGGCAGAGTGTGGGGCATGCACCCGGCGCTCAATAAATGTCCGGGGGCAAGTGAATGGTGCAACCAAACCTTCCAGCTTCACGGATCTACCTGCCCTTTCTTAGTTAACACAGGGGCTCCAGGCACAGACAGTCCCGGTGCTGGGAAAGTCTTGCTCTCATTCTGATTTCCTCCCAGGGATCCTTCCCGCCTCCCTCTCCTGTGCCAGCCCAAACTGTGGGACACAGCAAATCCTCTGCCTTGGTTCTTCCCAGGTTCCTCGGGGACAAGACACGCATGTGTATCCGAGGTTTGCTGAAGACTTGGGGGAGCGATAATGCAGGAAAACTGCACCGTCTTAAAATGGAAAGCAAAGCAGCTCTTTTGAGGATCGCTCCCAGAGACGGAGGCTCTCTGCTGGCTCTCTCCACCCTCCGGTCATCACTTCCTCCGCCCTCCCCGCCCCGCCTCCTCCCCCCACCCCCGGCCTCCACCGGCCTCCACCTGCTCACATCTCGTCCTGGCCCTTCCTAGAGTTCCCTCAGGCTGACTTTAGTATCCAAAACTCACTCAGGAGCTCTGCTAAACAACTCGAATCTTTACCCTTCGCAGCCCAGAGCCCAGGAGGAACCCCTGAGTCTGTGGTCTTGAGGGATCTGACCCACCTCCCTTACTTCAGAAGGCTGGTTCTTAACCTCTGGACCACTAGGAGAGTCCCCGCAGAATTCTTGAGCTTGGCCCTTGGGCTGCAGGCTCCATAGAGATGAAGGTTTCAGTGCAGAGACTGATTCTCCCCCAAACAAATTCCACACCAGCCGTGGCTACAGCTGTCTTCAAAGGGTGTAAAGGCATCTTTTGTTTTCCAAACACGCTTCGAGTCCTCACAAGGTTATGGTGTGATTCTTTCCATTTAAAGGTGAGGAAATTGAAGCCCAGAGGGGTGAGGTGGCCTGTCCAAGGTCACCGAGTGAATCGGTGGGAGAACCAGGGTTCAAGGGCAGCTCTGTGCATCTGAGGTCTATGCTGGTGCCCACTGGGTGCCCTGTCCCCCCACCCAAAGTTCACACGCGGGACTCCCTGCTGGTCCAGGGGCTGGGAGCTCACCTGCCAGGGCGGGGACGCAGCTTGGACCCCTGACCCGGGATGCTTCCACAGGCCTCAGAGCAACCAAGCCCGTGCACCGCCGCTACTGAGGCCCGAGTACCCTGAGCCCTGCTCTGCAGCGAGAGAAGCCGCTACAATGAGAAGGAACTGCATATAGAGAGCAGCCCCTGTGCCCGCGACTCCAGAAAGCCCGCGAGCACCAGCGAGACCCGGGCCATAAATAAATAAAAACTCAGAATCCAAACCCTGAAACAGCAAAGAAACCACAAAGCGGAAGAGTTTTCTTAGCAAATAAGACCCTGGAGGACACCCACTCAGGCCTGAAGGGGCAGCGATGCCCGTGGTTTGGGGCTGGAAGAGAGGCCAGAAGCCAGAGGACCATCTTTACAGGCTTCCTGCCGTGTGCCAGGCCCCAGCTGGGCATTAACGATCTTTTTGTCACCCTTCTACAGATGGGGAACTAACCTCCGTAGAAGGTTACCCAGCTGGTAAAAGGCCAAGATGGGACTTGAAGCAAAGTCTGTCAGACCCCAAAGCCCATGTTCCATGTCTCCAAGAGGCAGTCATCTCAGGGCAAGCCCGGGTGGAGACAGGTAGACAAATCTGCACTGTGGCAAATTCAGGAGACAGGTTCTCATAATATCCCTGTTCTCACTCAACCTCCACGGAAGGAGGAGGCCGCCCAGACATTGCCGGGCAACTGGTCTCCCAGACCTGCCTCCGTTACTGCAAGGAGCCCCCGGACAAATTCACTCCGTGTGCCCTTCCCCGTCCGTCTGTCCCAGTAAGCAGGTCTGGCATCCGGCTCCACGGGCCACTGCACCTGGGTGGAAGGTAAAACACTTGGTCTCATTCAGGTGGCACAGGCCTCAGAGTCAGACCGGTGTTAAATCCCAGTTCTGAAATAACCTCAGATAGCTGACGCATGACCACCAAACAGAGAATCAAAGCGCGATACTCTGGAAGCTCGTAAAATCACAGGATTTTGAGAGGGGGATAACACCTACACACTCATACAGACACACACACTCAAACACCCACATACTCACACACATACACTCATACACACACACACACTCATACACACACACACTCAAACACCCACATACTCACACACACGCGCACACACACACACACATACATATAGGTCACCTGGTCCTGTCTTCTGTCTCCACTTTGGTAAGATTACCCCCATTTTACAGACAAGGAAGTCAAGGCCCAGAGCTCTGCCCAGCACAGGGCACAGAGGGGACTAGAATCTGGCTGCTACACCAGTAGGCTCCACCCTGGGTCCAGAGGAGCCCCAGACTTCACAGAGACGCTGCAGGCTCAGGGGAGAAGGGTGATGCCCAGCAGGCCGCTTTCACCGCCAGAACAGCCCCACTTTGGTCTGTACACACATGTGGAGGCTCTGTGCCAGGCATCTTTCGAAGAAACTGCTTGCTGCTTAAGGAAAAATCTGAAAGCCGAGGCACAGCTGCTGCAGGAAGAGGCCCGGGTGGCCTTTGAGGGATGAGCAGGTCACGATGACAGCGGTTGAGCCTCCGGACATCAACTACTCATAAAGACTGAGCCTTACTTCATCTGCAGAGTATCTTCTCCTCCCCTAAGACCTTTTTGTATTTTCTCTCCTCCATCTTTGACTCAACCCCCGATGCCCACTGGCTCTCGGCTGGGGGCCTTGCCTCTTATGTCTCAAAGAACACAGAGGCCATCAGACTCACACTCTCTCATCTCACGCCATTTCCTCTCCTCTAACCCCTGCTGTCCGAGGAGGAAGCTTCCCCACCACACTCACGCCCCCACTGCAGGCCAGTCTCTGAGCCTGGACCTGGGTCCCCACAGGAACCCTGCTCTGCATCCTGCCTCTCCTGCATCTGCAGTCTCTCCCGTTCCTGGACCCTTCCCATCTGTTGTTGTTCAGTCACTCAGTTGTGTCCAACCCTTTGCGACCCCATGGACTGCAGCACGCCAGGCCTCCCTATCCATCACCAACTCCCGGAGCCTGCTCAAACTCACGTCCATCGCGTCGGTGATGCCATCCAACCATCCCATCCTCCGTCGTCCCCTCCTCCTCCTGCCTGAAGTGCTCCGCTTTCTCTCACACAACAAACACCTTCCTGGACCTCCATGTCCCCTCTCTCTGCCTCTCCTCACCTCACTCTTCTGTCTTCCATCTCCACGTTTCAGACAAGCAGCCCAGTCAAAGTCCGAATGGTTCCCACGTTGCCAGCCCAGGTTGCACTCTCCCCTGGAGGTGGTCTCTGCTGGGGTTCTGGGACACTAAATCTTCTGCTTGCCCCTGCCTTCCTCGATCCATCTCCCCCCACCACCTCCATCCAGCCCCTAAGGAGGGGTCCTCAGGACTGGATCTGGAATGTCTTCTCTGACCCCTCTATACTTTCCCTTTCGGTGATTTCATCCACCACGTGGCTTTTGCCACCACTTGCTGACTGAGGATGCATTTCATCTCTGCCCCATCGCTTCCGAGCCACACGCGCAGGTGTTCCACCTGCCTCCCAGTCCCGCCCAGACATCTCCAGGCACCTCGAACTGGCTGGTCAGCCCCAGAGCTCTCCACCTTCTCCCGACCCCTGGAGGCACCTCATCTCAAGGATGGCTTCTCCCACCACCCAGAACTCTGTCCAGAGGCCCGGGAGTCGTGCTCGATGCCCCCACGCTCTTGGCGTGCCCCACTCACGGCTTCAGCCACCATCTCTGCCTCCAGAAGCGTGCCGGAGTCACCTGCTCATAACGACAGTCCCCACCCCGGCCGAGCCACCGTCCTCGGTCTCTCCGACACTGCAAAGACCCCCTCTCGCCCTCCCTGCGGCCCCTTCCCCACTGAGCAGTCGGAGGGCTGTTATGGAAACCAAGGGCCAGCCGGCTCCTTACCGTGTCAGAGGCTCCCTGAGCCACGGTGTGGCTTCTGAGGCCCTGCTGAGGTCTGTCTGCACCCACGCCCCTGGGCTTCCATCCTAAGTCACCTCCCACTTGCTGGCCACACACAGAATCCCCTTCAGCCAGGCTGTTTCCCGCCTCAGGGCCTTTGCACAGGACAATCCCCCTTTCCTGCCCCCTCACCTCCAGTTTCAGAGGCTCACTGCCGCTTCCCCTTGGTAGGGATGGGGTCTCACCTCCACTCAGCCAAACGGCCCTGCCTCGCACCTTCTCCAAGACCTTCCTTCCCGTGAATTAACTCAAAATACGCCTGCCTGGCTCCCTGAACCGAGGGCTCCGGGAGGTCAAGAGCTCCATCTGTCTTATTCCTCATCGTGGTACGCAATGCTTAGCCCACAGTGGGCAGCCAGTAAACCCCTGTTGGACGAATGAATGAGCTAGGAGCACCCTCAGAGCTCTCTGGGGGTCGCCTGGGGGCAGCCTACATGGCCATGTGAAGAAGCTGAGCAAGGGACTTCCCTGGTGGTCCAGGGGTTAAGAAGCTGCCCGCCCATGCAGGGGCCGTGAGTTCAATCCCTTGCCCGGGGAGACTCCACATGCTGTGGGGCATAGCCCGTGCTCCGCAACAAGAGGAGCCGCCACAGTGAGGAACCCACGCGCCGCAGCCAGAGAGAGGCCTGTCCTTGCTCTCCTAAACTAGAGAAAGCCCGTGTGTGGCAATGGAGATGCCGAACAGCTGGAAAAAAATAAATAAGTGAACATATTAAAATAATACAAAATAAGTGTTTAAAAAAGAAGCTGGGCAGGGATCATCCAGGGAAACCAAGGCTCAGGGAAGACCAGGGACTTGTCCTCAGACACAGCGGGGATGTGGGGCAGCTGGGATGTGGGGGTGTGAGGCGCCAGGCCCTGGTGCTCCCCCAGGCCTCCGGGGCAGAGAATATTCTAGTGATCTCCCCCCCACACACACTTGACATTGATGACCGGCTCCAATTAGAGCGGCATCATACACAGCGATAGATCCACCATCGGTTATGGATTTCATTAAGCAAACCATGTCCCAAACCATCTATTGTGTAATTGGCCGCAAAAGACACATTTTACTTTCCCATTCAGTTACAACTTAATTTGCCAGGTCAGCAGTTCCGCCTAAAGTCACGGGCAGCAGCTTGGCTGTGAATACCAACTGATTCTCCAGCATCATGCAATGAGACAGGGTTCCTCAGCCCTTCCCAGGGGCAGGTATTTGACAGGGGAGGAAGCTGAGGTCACCTGATGTGAAGAACTGACTCATTGGAAAAGACCCTGATGCTGGGAAAGATTGAAGGCGGGAGGAGAAGGGGATGACAGAGGATAAGATGGTTGAATAGCATCACCAACTCTATGGACCTGAATTTGAGTAAGCTCTGAGAGTTGATGATGGACAGGGAGGCCTGGCGTGCTGTGGTTCATGGGGTCGTAAAGAGTCGGACACGACTGAGCGACTGAACTGAACTGAGGTCCGGAGACGAAGGGCCTTCCTCCACGCCGCACCGCGAGCAGTGGCTGGGCTACAGCTGGAATTCAGCCCATGCCTCTTTGACCTCACACCTCAGGCGTCTCTCACTGCCCACCACACCTACACGTGGCTGCTTGTTTGTTGTTGTTTTTAAAAGCAAACATACAAAGCTTCTCTGAAATTTACCACCTCGCTCCATCCTAACTCCAGAATACAAGTTCCACTTTATATATATGGAGATCACAGGGTCTATGGTGTATTAAGAACTGTTTGCCTCTCTTCCCTGTTGCCGCCCACAGCCTCCCAGAGAGCACTCCTGGAGGCCAAGGACTGTGTTTTTCCCGGTACTGAAGGAGCCGTGCATAAGCCTGGAGCCGATCAGCCGCGAGTGCTTCCTGAGTGGAGCTGTTCCTCTCAGAGCAGTCACCTTGTAGATTATTAATAGAGCGAGCGGTGAAATATTTATGGGTGGATGATGCGATGATTGAGGTTTGCTTTAAATGCATAAGGGATGAGGAGAAGGGGAGTGGACGGGGTGCAGGTGGGGCGGACTGGTCAGGGCCTGGCGGTTAGCAGGGCTGAGTTTGGGTGGGTGAGCTCTCCTCAGAACCCATTTCTGTGAAAACTCAAAATTCTCCATAATAAAAAAAATTAAGTAAATCCATCCATCCAGTATTCAGTTGTGTCTGACTCTTTGCAACCCCATGGCCTGTAGCCCACCAGGCTCCTCTGTCCATGAGATTTCCAGGCAAGGATACTGGAGTGGACTGCCATCTCCTTCCTCAGGGGATCTTCCCGACCCAGGGATTGAACCCGCATCTCTTATGTCTCTTGCATTGCAAGTGGATTCTTCACCGCTTGAGCCATCAGAGAAGCCCCCCAAAAGTAAATATCCTCCCCCAAACAATACTAATCATGGCCATAATAATAGCTGAAGGAGAGATTAAAGTGATCACTTATTAATCACTTACTATGTGCCAGGCATAGTGCCAAGAGCTTTACACGTCATCTCATTTGATCCCCATGCTAGCACCATGAAGAAAGGGTCCAGTTTACAGCCAGGAAGCAGGGGCTCAGAGTCAGAGATAGAAACCTGGACTCAGACCAGCACCAGGCTCTGGTCACATCGCGTGTCATAGCGATGTTGGCAGTGCCTGGGGTATCTCGGCCTGTATTTTGGGAGGCTCCCTGGGAACCTACATCTCATGCCTTTGGACAACCTTAATATCATCCTCTAAAGGAAGCGAGGCTGATTTTCAGAGTCACCCAGGAGTCACTGGAGCTAGAATCTTCTGGGCCATGAGGGCCGGCAAGTTGGAAATATCTGCCTTGGGTCAAAACTAAGCTGCGGCTGTAAGTCTGCTTCTCTTTTGTGAATAGATGCGTCTGTGTTATTTCTTGGATCCCACATGTAAGGCGTGTATCATATGATAATTGTCTCTGTCTGTCTGGCTTTTGCTTCACTCAGTGCGGTAAGCTCTAGGTCCGTCTGAGTTGCTGCAAATGGCATCATTTCATCCTTTTTCATGGCTGACTAGCATTCCTTTGCATGTACGTACCGCACCTGCCTTAACCATTCACCTCTTAAGAGATTCACAGACATAGAAACAAATTTATGTTTACCAAAGGGGAGAGAGGGGGAAGGATAAATTAGGAGTATGGGGTTAAAAGATACACACCGGTGTATACAAAACAGATAGCAACAAAGATTTACGATATAGCACAGGGAACAATATTCAACATCTGTGATAACCTATAATGAAAAATAATCTGAAAAAAAAAATTATATATAAACTGAATATGTGGGGCTAACCACGTGGCGCTGCTGGTAAAGAACCTGCTTGCCACGCAGGAGACGAGATACTGGTTCAATCCCTGGGTCGGGAAGATCCCCTGAGAAGGAAACGGCAACCCACTCCAATACTCTTGCCTGGAGAATTCCATGGATAGAGGAGCCTGGCGGGCTACAGTCCATGGGGCCGTAGAGAGTCAGATGTGACTGAAGCGACTTAGCACGCACACCACTGGATGTATATGTATAACTGAATCACTTTTAATCACCTGAATCTAACAAAACACTGTAAATCAGCTACACTTCAATTCAAAGGCGCTGCCGCTGTAAAGCCACAAGCACGTGGCCTTCCTGGACACAGTGCTCCTCCTTCCTGGTTCTGAAGTCTGTCCCCATTTCCTGGGCCCCTTAATGAAGGACAGGGAAGCCTGGCGTGCTGCAGTCCATAGGGTCGCAAAGGGTCAGACACACTTAGCAACTGAACAACCATGCCAACGGCCTGGGTCCCTGTCCCCCCTTAGTTCAGACTTGGCCTCACTCACCCAAATTGTTCCTTCTCGGCCCATCTGCCTGCCTCCCACCATCCCTAGTCTGGTCTGACCTCTCCACAGTCTCCAGGTAGCTCAGTCTAGATTCCAAACCTGACAGGCTCATCCCGCACCACTGGCTTCCCACGCTCGGGGGATGACACCCAGACTCCTTACTATGGCCCTTGAGTCTAGGGTGATCTATCTGCTCCCACTCTCTCACTCCTGACCTTTCAACCTTATTTATCTCACCGCCCCCAGTTCCCTACTTTCCAGGCACTCTCCTCCCCACCCCAGCCAGACTGAACAATTTCCAGGCAGGCAAAAGTGCCACATTCTCCTTTAGGAAAGGAACTGCACGTCCTGTTACTTTATGTAGCTTGGACAACACCTTCCTCCTCAGCCACTCCTCCCCCAACTTAACAAACTCCTACTCGTCTCCTGAGACCCACTAAGGTGTCACCTCCTCCAGGAAGCCTTTCCTGATTTTCCAGACTAGGTTATATGTTCCCACAAAGCACCATGCCTGTCTCCAGCTCTACACACACCCCATTGGGTTATACACATCTGCCGATGTGTCTGCACCACCATTCAGGAAACTTCCCCAAGGCAAGGAGCCATCTCTGTGCCCTAGGCCTAGCACACAGTAGGTGCTAAATAGACCTTGGATACATAATCGTGGGCTGGTCATTTAATCTTCTAACCTGTAAAACAGATTATTTAATGTTTATTCAGCAATTGTTTATTGAGATCCTACTATGCGCTAGGCTTGAATCTAGCCCTGCATTCACAGCTGAGAACAAATCCAACGAAACCCTCCTGCAACTGCCATCCTGCAGAGGGTGACAGACAAGACGGAAGGATAAACAAGCACAGTGTTTAGAAGGTCAAACGGTGACAGTGAAAACAGAACAGGAGGCGGGCAAAGCAGATGCTTTAAATAGTTTGGGCATAAAAGTCTTCCCTGCAAAAATGACAGTTTAGTAAAGTCCTAGTGGAGGTGGGGAACGAGCAAGGCAGTATCTTGAAAGAAAGTGAAGTTGCTCAGTCGTGTCCGACGACTCTTTGTGACCCCATGGACTGTAGCCCACCAGGCTCCTCCATCCATGGGATTTTCCAGGCAAGAGTACTGGAGTGGGTTGCCATTTCCTTCTCCAGGGGATCTTTCCAACCCAGGGATTGAACCCGGGTCTACCCGCATTGCAGGCAGACACTTGCCATCTGAGCCACCAGGGAAATCGTATCTTGGAGGCAGTATCTTGGAGAAGTGCAATCTCTGCAGCCGGAAAAACACCTGCGAAGGCCCTGAGGTGGGGACATGCCTGCTGAGAACCAGGGCAGACAAGCAGCAGAAGGAGCGTAAGGAGAAAGTGCAGGACCGAGGCGATGAACCTCGTATTCAGAGCTTGATGGGAAATCGGTCCAAGCGGTCGAAGAGCGTGACCTGATTGCCAGACGAGTGGAGGGCAGACATGGAAGCACTCAGTGCTAGCCTGGCACAAAGAAATCACTCAACAGGCGTTGGCTGTGGGTCATCAGCCTGGTTATTAAGGCGTGAATGTTACCAGGTTCTGATGTCACTTCCCAGGAAGTCCTGCCAGCTTCTCTTGAAGGAGCCCTCGGCCCTCAGAGGGGCTTTCTCTGAAGGACAAACAACTATGTTTTGAGCAGAGAGCACCAAAGTCTTTCCTTCTCCTGAAAAGACTGCTGGTAACTGGGGCTGGCCGGGGTGGACTCAGCCTTGCCAAGAGCCCCAGCAGATGGAATGCTAGGCAAGGGCCAGGAGCCCCGAGGGAGGTGTCTCCTGGGGCCGCGCTGGTCAAGGGCAAGTGAGGTTCCGCCCGTGCTCAGAAGGCAGGGGTGGGGGTGGGAGGGGAGGGGCTGGGGGTGAGGACAGCCAGGGGTCACCACCCTGCGCTTCTGCGTGTGCCAGGGCTGGGCTTCACCCGGCACAGAGGGGAAAGGCTCCCTAAAGGAGGATGGGGGAAAGGGAGAGAAGGAAAAGGAAGATGGAAGAGGGAGGGAAAGAAAGAAGGGGCTGCTCCCAGAGCAGGAAGAACATGGCAGTGTGATGGAGGAGACACAACCCCTTCCTGGGACGCTCCGATCTGATAGCGGAGGTCCACCACCACCATCATCATCACCACCACCACCATCACCATCACCACCATCATCACCATCACCACCATCACCATCACCACCACCACCACCATCACCATCACCACCACCACCACCACCACCATCATCACCATCACCACCACCACCATCACCACCACCACCACCACCATCATCACCATCACCACCACTACCATCACCATCACCATCATCACCACCATCATCACCATCACCACCATCACCACCACCACCATCACCACCACCATCACCACCACCACCATCATCACCACCACCACCATCACCACCACCACCATCACCACCATCACCACCACCACCACCATCACCATCACCACCATCACCACCATCACCATCACAACCATCACAACCACCATCACCATCACCATCACCACCATCATTACCATCACCATCACAACCATCACCACCACCATCACCATCACCACCACCACCACCATCACCACCATCACCATCACCACCATCACCACCACCACCACCATCATCACCATCACCATCATCACCACCATCATCACCACCATCATCACCATCACTATCACCACCATCACCACCACCACCATCACCACCACCATCACCACCACCACCATCATCACCACCACCACCACCATCACCATCACCACCATCACCATCACCACCATCACCACCACCACCACCATCACCATCACCACCATCACCACCACCACCATCACCACCATCACCACCACCATCACCATCATCACCACCACCACCATCACCACCACCACCATCACCACCACCACCACCACCATCACCATCACCACCATCACCACCACCACCATCACCACCACCAGCACCAGCACCACCACTATTACCTACCCTCCGTCCTGAATGTGTCCCAGGAGACTTCCAGAGGAGGAAAAATGTCCCTGAACGAACAGTCAAAATAAAATATCTTGAATGAACTCAAGGCCAAGAAGCAAACAAAGCAGAAATGGAAGGTAGCGGCTGGTTGCTGACTCCTGCAGAAGTTTCTCCTAAGGGGGCAATTGCAGTTTGTCTTTAAATTCCAAGGAGAACCACAGGAGCAGAAGTTAAATGAGCCTCAGCCAAACCCAGAGTGATCTTGAACAGACTTGCAGCCAAGCTGTGTCTTCATAAGGCTTAACTCTTCTTTTTTTTCCTAATTACGAAATTAAGACACGCTCTTCCCAGAGTCCAAGAAATAGATAGCAAAGAAGTCGAGCTGGGTGACCTTTTCTCTCGTCTTGACTTCACGCGTTTTTACACTGTTGAATCACACTCTCACATCCTTCCATTTATTCACGCCAGGTATGTTCTGGGCACAGAGTATCCTATAGCAAATAAGACAACAGACTTCTGTCCTCATGGAGCTGATGGGGAAACTGGCAAGAAGCTAGTAACTACATGCATCAGATGGGTCCAGCTGGTGATAAATGGAGTGAAGAAAATGAAATAGGACGGCAGACAGAGTGACCGAGGGGTGTGGGGCAAGGTGATCAGGGAAAGCCCCTTTGGAGGGAGAATATTCAGGCTTCCCTGGTGACTCAGATGGTAAAGAAACTGCCTGCAATGCATGAGGCCCAGGTTAGATCCCTGGGTGGCGAAGATCCTCTGGAGACAGGAATGGCAATCCACTCCAGTATTCTTGCCTGGAAAATCCCACGGACCGAGGAGCCCAGCGGGCTATGGTCCATGGCGGGGTCACAAGGAGTCAGACACCACTGAGCCCTGTGCAGGTGTGTGTGTACAGCCACGGAAGGGCCGACCACCAGACCATCCCAGAGAAGGTGTTCCCGGAAGAGGGCACGGAAGGGACAGACCCCCAGGAGCTGCCTCTTGCTTGGCATCTTCAAGGAGCAGAAAGAATGTCGGGGCAGCTGGAAACATGTCTCTGTGCTACAGAAAGCTCAGGATGAATTTCTGACACATCAAAGGGCTACCGGCCTGGATTGGGTGACCGGGGGATTTTGTTCGTGAGCAGACGTGGGCATCCCACAGCCTGAACATATCCTAGAATCACAGCATGGAGGAGACACTTAGAAATTGCTTTCCAGATTTTCAAATCAAGGTGAGCGTGCACATCGGTGTCCTGGCATGATGCTGGCTAACAGCCGCTGAAAGCTGCCTCTGGACCAGGCGCTGTTTTAGCTTGATGAAACGCTCTTTTCATCCGCACAACAGCCCCGTAAGAGAGGTCAGTCTCCCACTTTACCAATGAGTAAACGGAGGCTCAGAGCTGAGAAATATCTTGTCCTGGGAGGCCCGGAGGTTAAATGGTGAGCCAGGATTCAAATCCAGGCCATCTGCTTCCTGAATCCACGGAGAACTATTAACCACTGCCTCCTTGATGGGGCTGGGGGATTTAAAAATGACACTTATTCCTGCAGCTCCCATTTTGCTTGATGATTTGGGAGGAAGATGCTAAGTAAATTAACTGATAAGCTCCCCAACACATTATTTTTGTACCAAAACAAACATGAGTTGATGACAGGAGTACAAAATGAACGTGCATTTTTCAGGGAAAACTCAAGACTTTGACAGAAATTGTTAGCTTCTTCTAACTGCCTGAGAGCAATGTTTCATTACACAGATGAGCAAGCTGAGGCCCAGCCCAGAGGGCAGAGGTGGCCCAGCCCAGAGGGCAGAGGTGACCCATCCCCAGGGCTGTCTCCCAGACAGCAGGACGAACCCTGAGACCCCGAGACCCCGAGACCCCATGACCAGTGACCCAGCGACCTGAGAAGCTGTAGGAAGCTGGAAGGAAGACAGCAGGCCCAGTCCGCCTGCACTGACTGTTTGGATGGCCCAGTAGCGCAGTCAGGACAGACCAGAGATGCTAACATCAACTTCTGCTGACCACCACCACGTGGGGTCCGATCGGGAAGACCCCGAGTCAGGGGCTCTGCACCTACGGTCATGCGGTCAACTCAGCCTGTCCACCCAGAGAGGAGCCGTGCCAACGGCCCAGAGGAGAGCAGGCAGGCACTGCGCCCAGCCACACCACCAGCCCAGGGACCCCTCCTCCCACCTCATGCAGAGGAAAGGGCGCAACGCGGTGGGGAAAAGCACTGCGCAGGCCTGGCCTGGATCCGAGTCAGCACACAGACGGAGCAGAGAGGTGAGTGGACACGTGGGTGGGTTTCAAATACGGAGCCAGATATTATGATAGATAACTATCAGGGACCTATCAGAGAGGGGGAGGAGAGTGCATATCCGTGTGCCAAGTCACTCAGTCGTGTCCGAGTCTTTGCGACCCATGGACCTCTGTCCATGGGATGCTCCAGGCAAGAATACCGGAGTGGGTTGCCATTCCCTTCTCCACTGTGTATCCTTAGACATGTATTTATTTTTACATATCATATAGTTCAGTATGCTTTCAGTATGCACAGATTAAATGTTTAAGGTAGGTGGATAAATGCCTTGCTGGGCTAGAGTCAGTTCAGAGCAGCTAGAAGGAGGCAATTAGACACATTTCTCCCTAACTCGGTTCAATGATAACATGTTGGTTACTTGAAATTAGTCTTAGCGGGAATGTTTACACCATAGAAATACACAAGTCAGGTCTTACTTTTTTCTCAGGGTTGATTTACCAGTACACCACTCATTATACATGGTATTTGATGAGTCAGCTAACTGCACATATCTCAGACTATGTATATGTGTGTGTATGTAGAACATATATATATATATGTAAGTTATACACATAAATATATATACATGCATACACACACACATATAAGGGAGATTTTATGTGCAAGTTAGATTATTTAACAGATAAAAGATAAATATATATATTGTACCAAATCTGTAATTTATACTTGGCTGAACTTATGAAACTGTTGTTATTCAAGTCTTTTAGGTCTACCAAAAAAAGGCAAATTCGTAAGGTTGTGAAAGAATGTATGCGTGTATGAGTGTGATCACGAGAAAGCACCCCAGGCTGAGAGTCCGAGAGGAGGCCCAGGGCCCAGGAGCTCCACCACTCACGGGCTGTGTGACTCCAGGCAGATGGCTTGCCCTCTCTGAGCCTCTGTTTCCTCGCTGGAAACGCGAAGGCACTGGGACCCCATTTCAGAGCCGCTGAGCAGGTTGTGGGCAGGGAGCGCCCAGAGCTCAGTCCGGGAAAGGCCTCCAAGGGGCCCCCAGGCCGGAACCAGACTCACCAGCGCACCCCCGCTTCCTGTCAGCTCTGAGCATCCCTGGACCCCACTCCAGAGGACCCCTCTGCCTGCAGAAGCAGACTCTCCCACGAGGAAAGAAGCACCTCTCCTGACCCCCAGCCCTCCCCCACGCCTCCCAGCTCAAAAGTGACGTGGCGCCAGTTGACGGATGTCACGGGCCGGCGCCTCGCCGGAGCCTGGCTGTGCTGTGACCTCCCTGGACCATCAGTCAACAGAGCGGTGACCAGCACTTATCCCCGAGAGAATCCATCATCAGTCCCCTGCTCACCCGTCTCCTTCCAGCAAACTCCCTCGGGAGAAGGCCCAGGGGGAGCCTTTACATGGGGAGAGTCAGCGTGAACACGGGAGCCTTTCCGCAGGGAGAGTCAGCGTGGACACAGGAAGGACCCCGGGGTCTCAGGTGGCCGGCGTCACGGGCAGGCCCAGTGCTCCTCTGGGCCTCGGTTTCTTCTCTGTACATTCAGTCTACAGATGTTAAAAATCAACTAAAGCAGGAAGAAAATAAAACAAAACGCTGCGCCAGCCGGAGAAAGCGGCCTCCGGGTGACCCAGCCCCAGACCGAGAGCGCGCACCGCTGCCCTGGACAGAACACTCTCAGGACTCGCCCCAGCAGCTGGTGTTAGGGACGCACGGAGATGTCAGCTCCAGCTCTGTGACGGGCTGTGCGACGTTGGGCAAGTGACCAAACCTCTCTTAATCTCAGTTTCCTCATCAGTAAAATGAGGATAATAACCCTGCCCCGCAGGGTTCTCATGCTTGCATGCTAAGTCACTTCAGTCGTGTCCGACTCTTTGCAACCCCACAGACTGTAGCCCGCCAGGCTCCTCTGTCCATGGGATTCTCCAGGCAAGAATGCTGGAGTGGGTTACCATTCCCTTTTCCAAGGGGTCTTCCCAACCCAGGGATTGAACCCCAGTCTCCTGCATTGCAGGTAGATTCTTTACCACTGCACTCCAGGGAGGCCCCTCTTTACCACTAGATTTTTTTTTTAATAACATAAAGATAACATCTGCCACTTTTAGGGCACTGGGGGCCGTATGCCAAGCTCTGTGCCATAAACTTTATATGTTATCTAATTTCCTTCTACAATAACCCCGTGAAGTAGATACTATTATTCTGCCCACTTTGTGGAGGAGAAAACTGAGGCCCTAGGAGGCTAAGTGATATGCCCAAGGCACACAGCTGGTAAGTAGCAAAATCAGGTTTACGAACTCAGGCCATCTAGCTCCAGAGGCTATGGGCTGGGCCTCTGTGTCACACCAGTAATAGATGTACGACCCCCTAAAGTAGATGCTGTCCACACCAGTTATCGGATAATCCTCGTTAATTTTTAATCCTTCCTTTCTTTGACTAAAAGGACCTTCTGAACTGGGACATTTCCTCCAGGGCTATGCCTTGGGGCTTTTGGATCAAGTCTGTGAAAGGAAAGGCGCTCTCCCTTCTCTTTTGAAGTAGATCAAAGCCTGGAGCAGATGAAGATACAATCTTGCTGTCCTCTGACGTGAGCCGGGTGTAGTCGGGGGCCCTTGCTGTGCCGGGGTACGGGGGGCTGTACCAAGACCCAGGGAAGGAAGCAGTGAGGGGAGGGGTGAGCCTGGCGTGCAGAGCCTCAGGCTGGCCCCCAGGGCACCTCCTGGAGGGGAAGGCAGGGGCGGGAGGCACCAGAGGCCCGGGACCAAACCTGGGCACTCCAGTGGCGAGCTGTGTGACCCTTAGCGGGTGAACTGACCTCTCTGGGCCTCTGCTTCACAAGACGCTGATGCCGAGAAGTGCCTGGCACATGACAGTTGCTTAAGAAATGGTAGCTGTCATCATTTATTCTTTTGTTTAGTTAAGCCCACTGTTTCTGAGCCAATTGCGGTCAGCCAGCTTCAAGCTCAGCAGCTCTTGGCCAAAATCTGGCTGGCTGGTTTCACTGTATCCAGGAGTTTGAAGGCCAAAAGCTCTTGGGAGAGTCAGTTGCGTTTCAATGCTGGTTATTTGCAAGGCGTCTGGAGGCTCACACCCAGCCCGGGCGGCTCTTCGGGGACCCTCTCTGGACCGGAGGGCGGACGCAGGCTGTGTGCAGGAAGCCCAGCTGTTTCCTGCTCATCGGCAGAGCAGCCAGGTGGAGGATGGAATTTCAGCTCTTCCCTTTCAGAACAGGGGTCTGCGGCCGCAGGCAAAATTCGAGCCTGGCTGAGCCCCAGAGGCAGTTGCGCGGCCCTCAGCCTACATCTGCAGGAAAGGCGGGTTGGTGCTGGCAGCTCGGGGACCCTGCTCCCAGCCTGTCCCTCTGACAGAGCCATCAGCCAGCCGAGCTGCGGCCCTGCTGTGGAACGTTCCAGGTGGGGCGATCAGGTGTGCGATGCTGCTAAGGTCCATAAGCGATCCTGCAATCATCCTTGACATGCTGGCAGGGCAGCGTGGGAACAGCCGGAGAAGGGCCAACCCCCTGCTCTGGGCAGACCCCCCGTCCCACCGGGGTGGGTCCCAAACTCTGGCCATCAGTCAAACTCAAGGATAGGACGACAGAACTTGAAGGGGAGGTGGAGAGCGAAGCGGCCAGTACGCTTAGGGCTCCATGGAGCGGGGGTGGAGGGTGGGCGGGTTTGCTGGGAGGGACCCACGTGGCTGGAGAAGGACCAAGAAGGAGACTCAAGGAGCCGGGCGGGTTTTCCTTCCAACTCCGCTGTGTGACGCTCAGGACCCTGTTTGCCGTCTCTGGGCCTCTGCTACCTGATCTGACAAACGGAGCAGACACGACTGGCAAGTCGTCCAAGATGGTAACTGGGCTTCTCTTCACGGCTGTATGCGCAGCCCCCGGCTCAAGGCCTGGCACGCAGTCAGCCCCCTATAAATAATTACTGAAAGAAGGCGCCTCTCCCTCCATCCCCTTCTCCAAGTGATTCTCCCAAAGGCAAGCTTTTGATTAGAGAAGAGTTCTATGTGGGCACAGATTGTTCCTGATGCAAGAAACAGTCAGTATGAGGCAGATTTTAAAAAAACATCGATCCAGACTGTTCGAGGCTTAATGAGGCAGAGAGGAGAGAAGCCTCGGTCCCTGCGCCCCGCACTGGACTTGGCCCCCCGCAGCCACGGCAGGGCTGACGGCTACCGTAGCCAGAAAGCTCCTCAGGCCCCAAAGCCTGCACGGCCACCCGAGAAACCTCCAGGGCTGGGCGGGCGCGGGGCCAGGTGAGGACGGGTCGGACCCGCCCCGCCACAGGGCAGCTCCGATCCGTCAGTCATCGCCACAGGAAAGGCTCACTCGGGCCAGCCAGTTCTCCAATTTTTCAGAGATGGAAATCTGAACTTTCATGTGAACTGCCTGATTTCTAAGTGTTGGTAACTTATTCAACGTTTTTTCCAAAAAATATTGGATGAGGCAAACAGAACATTCTGCAAGCTGGAGTCAGCCTGACCTCTAAGGTCCAATGGGTTGTGAAGGATGCTTTCAAAGGAAGAAGACTCAATCCCTTGCCCTAGGGGACCCCTCAGTCTGGGGGTGGAGACACAGCTCTGCCCTCGGGAGCCCCCTGGTTCTGATGGGAGAAGCAGGAAGAGACAAAGTTCCAGATCCTTCCAGCTTTTGTTGCTGTTCAGTCGATAAGTCGAATCTTTTTGTGACCCCATGGACTGCAGCACGCCAGGCCTCCCTGTCCTTCACTTTCTCCCTGAGTTTGTTCAAACTCATGTCCACGGAGTCGGTGATGCCATCCAACCATCTTGTCCTTGGCCGCCCCCTTCTCCTCCTGCCCTCAACCTTTCCTTCCAGAGCAATGCACAAAAACGTTCAGGGAAATCCCACGTACGCTAAGACCACGGGCACCGGAGAGCCCCAGGACGGAGGACGTGTGCGTTGGCAGAGAGAAGAGTCCCAGGTGGGGCACACGGGGGATGCCCCAGAATCCCAGGGCAGAGCAAGGCACGGTGCTGAGGCGGAGGCAGCAGGCCCTGCAGGCTGAGTGGAGAGACGCAGTCCAGGGTCGTCTAAGTCAGAAGGACTCCTCAGGATCACTGGGTCCCACAGCCCCAATACACAGATGGGGAAGTAGAGGCTCAAAGACAGGAGGAACCTGCCCCGGCCGTGAAGGGAGCTGTGGTACAGGCAGGGCAGGAAGGGAGATGCCGGGGACCAGGCGAGGGGCAGGAAAGGGTCAGACAGCCGCCGGAGGGTGGCTACCTGGCTACGTGGATGAAGAGGCTCAGGCTGCACCTCACCCACTTCGGTCTGCGAGCTGGAGCCAAGTCGAGGTCACCGTCCTGGCTGCCCTTTGAATTAACCTTTAGACTGCGCCAATTACGAGCTCCATCCGTCTTCCACACAAGCGGCTCCAGAGGTCTGATGGTGGGGGGGGATGCGCGTGGGCCAGAAGGGGCCTGGGGCCCAGGGAGAGCTCAGAGGATGGCTGAGACACAGGAGACCTTACCTGCCAGGACTCGGAGCCTGGCAGGGCTGGGAGGGAAGCTGAGCAGCCCCGACGGAGAGAGGGCCAGATGCCCAGGGCCGGGAGTCTCGCCAGCCGCACGTCCCCAATTCCTCTCCGCAATCCTGAGAGGCCAGGCCTCGGGGAACCCATTTCACAGATGAGGAAACAGAGGCTTGCCCAAGGCCACCCTGCCCGATGGGCAGCACCGGGATTCTGAGCTTTCACGAAGGGAAGCTTGGTGATGTCACGTCCCTACTCGGAGCCTTTCCCTGAGTCCCACCCGTCTCTCCTGCCTCATCTCCCCTTCCTTCCACCCTTAGGCCGGCCCATCAGCCTGTCTGCACACAGGCTCTTTCTTTTAATTACTTCTGTTTTGGCTGAGCTGGGTCTTCTCCGCGGCGCACAGGCGTCTCCCGTGGAGCGTGGGAGCTAGAACACGTGGGCTCTCTAGTTGCATTGCACAGGTTTAACTGCTCCACACCATGCGGGGCTCTTAGTTCCCCAACCAGGGATCAAACCCGCGACCCCGGCAGTGGAAGGCAGATTGTTAACCACTTTACCACGAGGGAAGTTCCTGAGCTTGGGGTGTTTACACTTGCTGCTCCCTCCTTCTGGAACACTCTTGCACCATCTTGCCTCCAGCTGGAGACTTTCATGAGTCTGCAGTGCAGTGGTCAGTGCAAGGAGGTCAAGAACTTGAACCAGAGAAGACTGGAGGGCTGGGTCTGGATGGGCCTCGTGTGCCCGCTCAGACAACTGGGACCCAGCCAAGGACGTTTGCACCCTGTGTAATTGAAGTCGAATTTTCTTTGTCCTGTTCTTTAAAAAAACTTTAATTGAGATATAAAATGCATAAGGGCGGATGTGGAACTCAAGGGAACAGCTCAGCAGCCTTTTCTCACATCCGCATCCATGTAATTCCCACCTTCCATCAAGGCGCAGTTCATTTCCGGCACGCCGAAAGCACCACGTATGCCTCTTTCCAGCCAAAGCTACCTTCTCCAAGACAACACCATTCCGCCTTCTGTCACCATCAATCAGGTCTGCCTTCTCTTGACTCTCATATAAAGGGGGTCATAGAGGACGTGACCCGCCACAGATGGCGGGTTCCAGACGTGGCCGCGACGACACTTCCCGCTCCACTTCTCGCCGTGGGACACCGGCCCTCCTCCCACACAGCAGTGGAGGCTGCGCCTCTGCTGGATTCGGGATGGAGTCTGTGGCAGCCTCGACTCATAGAGTGTGGTGGGAAAATGCTGTGTGGCCCCTGAATAGATCATGGAAATCCCACGCACGTGCTTCCTGGGCCGCTCGCTCTCAGAACCCAGCCACCATGCTGGGAGGAAGCTCAAGCAGCCTGTGGAGAAGCTCATGAGAGGAATCACAGCCCTGGATGAGCTCCCAGACGACAGCCGGCAACAATCCGCCAGCCACGGGAGTGGTCCATCTTGAAAGTAGGGTGTTCGGAGCCAGTCGAGTTTCCCACGGATGCCTCATTGAGCAGAGACCTGCCATCCCCACCACGTGCTGCCTGACTGCATCTTGTGAGCGACTCGATTGTTTTTGCCTTATGCCACTAAGTCTGGAGTGGTTGGTTACACAGCACCAGATACTTGAAATGTGGTCCATAAAAAGGGCTTTAGCAGAACAGTGATGTTCAAGCAAGTCTTTAACCCTTATATACAGTGAAAGTCAGTCCTAAAGGAAATCAACCCTCAGTATTCATGGTAAGGACTGATGCTGAAGCTGAAGCTCCAAAAAGACCTGATGATGGGAAAGAATGAGGGCAAGAGGAGAAGGGAGCGACAGAGGATGAGATGGTTGGATGGCATCACCAACTTAACGGACATGAATCTGAGCAAACTCTGGGAGATAATGCAGGACAGGGAAGCCTGGCGCTCTGCAGTCCACGGGGTCGCAGAGAGTTGGACAGAACTTAGCAGCTGAACAACAACAACAAGGAAAGACTCAACACAGATTGGCTTAAGGAAAAAAGAAGGATTTCCCTGGTGGTGCAGTGGTTAAGGCTTTGTTTCCACTGCAAGAGGCGTGGGTTTGATCCCTGCCTCGGATCAAACCAGGATCCTGCGTGCTGTGTGGCATGGCCAAAAAAGAAAAAAAAAAACAATAATAAAATAAGTATTTTTCAAAGATTCCTCAGTTTAAAAAAAAGAGAACGATATAATGATCCTCAGACTAAAAAGTTCAAAGGAGCAGTTGTGTTAGTTCGCTCAGGTTGCCATAACAAAGTACCACAGATTAGGAGCTTGAACAACTGAAATCTATTGTCTCAGAGTCTGGAGGCTCGAAGACCAAGATCAAGGTGTTGGCAGGGCCGGTTCCGTCTCTGGGCTGTGAGGAAGGGTCTGTTCTAGACCTTTCTCCTTGGCTTGCAGGTGGCTGACGTCTCCCTGTGCCATCACGTCATCTTCCCTCTATGTGCGTCTTCATGTCCAAATGCCCCCTTTCATAGGGGCACCCGTCCTGCCGGGTTGGCTAAGGGTCCACACTTCTCCTAGATAGCTACATTTGGCCTCAGCTAGTTACATTTGGGTCAAGACGATCCCCTGGAGGAGGGCATGACAACTCATTCCAGTAGTCTTGCCTAGAAAAGTCCACGGACAGGGGAGCTGGGCGAGCTGCACCCCATGGGATTGCAAAAGAGTTGGACACGACTTGGCAACTGAGCAGAGTTACCTCTGCAGCAACTCTCTTTCCAGATAAGGTCAAAGTCTGAGGTTCTGGAGGTCAGGGCTTCAGGGCATGAACCTGGGGGGCGGGGGGCGACCTCACCCATGCCAGGGTTAATCCAGCCACGGCCATGGTCACCGTCAGCTTGCTTTTCTCTGTCTGAGTCGCTCTCAGGCCCTGCGTGATGAGAAGATGCTCCAGGCCTGTAGTTCAAGGCCTGAAGCACCTGCAGAAAAGAGAGCTCTCAGTAGCCCCAGCATGCCTCCCATCTCAGTTCCTCAAATCTGGCCATGGAGCCACACTGAGGCTGGTCACAGTGGCCAAGGAAGGCCGATCTTTAATCCATCAAGCCTGAGTCCCACGCGGACCCCTGGGGAGGGAGGGGGTGGGCATCAGAGTGCAATTCGCAGAGGAGAGTGGTGTGGCCAGAGAACCCACCACAGACACAAGGGGATGTCCTGAGCTGGGCCAGAGCCTCCAGTGAGCAGAAAGGGCAGGAGAGAGTGGGCGGCTCCGTGCCAACCTCCTCACCGGCCAGCAACACTCCTGCAGGACCAGGTCCTGCCATCCCCCAATCTCCCGTGTCACGTTTCCATTCAAAGAACGGCAGGCTCAAAGCCCAGCCCTGAGATTATGCGAAAAAATAATATTTCAAGGCCCTTATTAAAGATACTCAGAAGGCCTTTCGAATGTCAAACAGCTGTGAGCAAACCCTAATTTGATGATCTACGTGTTAATGAATCCCAGACATACAGATTAAATTCTCTTTAAATTGCACGTGGTTTTAAAATGCATTTCTCTCCAGTGTGTCTGGTTCAAAATAAGGTTAACAAAACACCTGTGAGGCAGGTCCGCTGATCCGGGGACCAGCTGAGCAGGGGCTGAAGACGGGCCTGGCCCAGCCCCCAGGGAGCTGGCAAGCTGGATACAGAAAAAGACACATAGAGAGACGGGTTAGCGACGGTGTGGACCAGCGCAAGCCGGGGCATGCTGAGAGAGTGGCTTGCTGAGCGTGGTTCTCCACTTAGCAAATATTTACTGAGCCCCTCGGCTGGGCCAGGCCCTGCCCAGGGCATTGGGGGTACACTGGCAAGGACAGAGGCCACAGATCTTGCCCTCCTAAAGCATTTGGGCAAAAAGGGATGATTAATAGGGAGGCAGATTGGGCATCAAGGTAATCTCAGAGCTTGATAGATTAAGAAAAGAAGCAGTGATGTGATACTAGAATATGTTGGGGGGCAAGGAAGAGGAGGTTATCTGACAAAAAGAGCGAACCATGGGGAGGTTGGGGAAACAGCAAGGGCAAAGGCCCTGGTGTCGGCACAGTCCTGGCCCACCAGGGATCAAAGCAGGAGAAGCGGGAATGGCGAGGAGGCACTCAGCAGACAGGCACAGCGGAAGACTCTGAAGCCGGGGGTGCTGTCAGAACAGCCGCACAGAAGCACACGGTGCCGGGGAAGAGATGGAAGAGCTGTAGCTCAGCCACTACTGGGAGCTCGACGCTGCACGCACACTCAGGGGAGAGGCGTGGTGGGGCTGCAGGGCTGCTTCTCACGCTCAGCTTCCTGGTCAGCTGGTTGCGTGGGTCAGCCCACTTCCAGAAAAGTCCTCATGTGCATTCTTCCATGCGTATGTCATTCCTCAGAATATTTACTGAAATTAATTCCCTGGTGGTCCAGTGCTTAAGACTCTGTGCTTTCACTGCCAAGGGCCTGGGTTCAATCCCTGGTCAGGGAACTAAGATCCCAGAAGCTGTACAATGTGGCCAAAACGAAATTAAATTTAAATTAAGATAAATAAAGTGAAAAATAAAAACCCACACAGGTAACAGCAAAGCACTTTTTGCAAGAATGCATATCAAATAAAGATGGACCTAAGTGAATTAAAGTGGTCATCTCGGAGGGATAAGATTTGTAAAAATAAAATCTTCCCAGAGTGCCCAGACTTGGTTGTAAGGCACGTAGGTGTATCAACTCACTCACATATTTTACTTTCTCAACAACTCTATGATCTTGGTAAAGCTTATGGTCAAGTGGAGAGGGTAGACCGGTTATCCCTATTTAACAGATGAGATGATAAGTGAATGAATGAATCAGTGAGTGAATAAATGAGTAAGTGAATGAATGAGTGGGTGAGTGAGCAGATGAGTGAGTGAATGAATGAATGAATGAATGGATGAGTGATTGAATGGATAAGTGAGTGAGCGAATGACTAAATGATTGAATGAATGAGTGAGTGATTGAATGACTAAGGGAGTGAATGAATGAGTGGGTGAGTGAGTGAATGGACGAGTGAATGGATGAGTGAATGAGTGAGTGAGTGGGTGAGTGATTGAGTAGGCGAGTGAGCAAATGAATGAATGAGTGATTGAATGAATGAGTGAGTGAATGAGTGAATAAGTGAAGGAATAAATGAGTGATTGAATGAATGAGTGAATTAATAAATGAGCGATTGAATGAATGAGTGAATGAGTGAGTGGATGAGTGATTAAATGACTGAGTGAACCAATGAGTGAATGAATGAGTGAGTGAGTGAGCGAATGACTAAGTGAGCGAATGAATGAGTGGATGAGTGAGTGAGTGGATGAGTGAGTGAGTGAGTGAGAACAGGCAAGCTCTGGTGCCTCTGAGCGGCTCTTGACATGCAGGTGTGAAGTTGCCAACAGATGCTCAGGGGCCAATGCTGAGCGTTTTCTCCACCTCTGCAAACAGAAGCCCCCAGTGAACCCCCCGCAAGGCCACTTCCAGTCGAGGTGGGATCCAGCCCTTCCATCACTTCCGCAACCTGCACATGGCCCTGGAGAGGCGCCCCTGCAGCCAGCAGCCCTTTGGAGCCGGGTGACAGCATGATGGATTGGGAGCTTGACAACAGGAAGGAGACGGTAGCTTTCCCTGCCCCCCGTCTACTTTTATTTCTCTCTGAACCTTGAGAGACGAGGGTTCCAGCAAGCTGCTCCCACCTGCCGATAGAGACTTGAAGTGTCTCGAGTGGCTTTATTGGCATCCGCGCCCGGAGTTTCAGGCCCGGAGCCTGACCGGGGTTGGAGAGCAAACAGCCAGGCCTGGGCTCTGGCCCCTTCGAGGGGGAGCAGCCCCTGCTGGGGTGAAGGGGTGCTGAGGGGAAGGGAGGGTCCCAGGCCACACGTGGGGGGCTCTCTGCCGTGGCCCGGCCATGTGGCCCCAGCACCCCACCCACGGTCCGCGTTTCCACATCCACAGAACAGGCGGGGTCACCCCAGGCCCTCCGGGTCACTGAGATGTGGGGAGGATGCAGGAACCAGCAGATAATGTGTGTCCCACTGTCTAAGCTGATGCTCTGAGATGAAATTGCTCCTGAGGGTCCTTGAAGGGTCTCAGGCCTTTCACTCCCTGACCCTGAAGCCCACCAGGGTTCCCACTGTGTCAGGGGCAGACTGCCCACATTTGAAATGAGGCCAGGTCAGAGCCAAAGCCCAGGGTCCATTCTCCAGACGTGTGACCTGGACAGATCCTTCCTGCCCCTGGGCCTCAGTCTCCTCATCTGTCCAATGGGGCTATTGCTGGGCATCACTGGTGAGAGGCCGGCACTCTTGCCACCAGCCATCTGGCGCAAGCTAGGTATCAGCAGGTGGGGGTCACCGTGATCTTGCAAAAAAAAATTACCCTGGGACTAGGCTGAGCAAGTGAGTCCCCTGGGGTGTAAATATTAAGGAGGCACTTACTAACCAACCATGAGAGTGAGCGACTCCTTAAGTTTTTATCGGCGTCACCCTGCCTCAGTCCCACCCCATGGCCCAGAAGGGTGGCCTGAGGAATGACGGCGGGAGTGCTCCCTTATTTATTAGGTGCCTACTGGATGCCAGACACGGTGTGTCCTGAGGGCCTTAAGGTTCACTGTTACTGTGGGCGTCCCCTTGGGAGGAGATGGGTGTCAGCGCCCCGGGGCTACGTTACTGTACTGCCAAGGTCCCCACCTGGAAGGGGCGCAGTCCAGATCTGAGCCAAGCATCCCACACTGCCAAAGCCGAGCCCTCAAGGGTATGCTCTCCTGCCCCCCGCCCCTCGCTGGCTCAACTCGACCCCCTGGGGAGCGTGCAGGGCAGCCCCGGGTGGCAGAGCCTGCCACACTCACTCTCGTCCCCACATTCGCCCACCTCTGGACGGGCCAGGGTCCTCCCTGGGGCTCTGACTGTCTGGTCCCCACCCCCGGCCCAGAGCTCAAGGCCTTGGTGACGGGGCGGAGGCCACTGCTCCCATCTTGAGGTACCCCTGGGGGTGGACGGGTCTATGGGCTCAACTACCTGCTGCCAACCGGTCCAGCAGCGAGGATGGCAAGCGAGCGTTGCTGAGGGCCTGCCCATGGCATCCTGAGGGCCAGGCTCGCCCACGGCATCCTGAGGGCCTGCCCACGGCATCCTGAGGGCCAGGCTCGCCCACAGCATCCTGTTTCTTTCCTGCCTGGCGCATCCTGTAATCCTTGGTTACCTTATTTATAGACTGGCTGACTTGCTAACCCTGGAGAAGGGAATGGCCACCCACTCCAGTATCCTTGCCTGAAGAATCCCATGGACAGAGGAGCCTGGCAGGCTACAGTCCAGGGGGTCCCAATAGCTGTCTGTTTCCCCACAGCAGGTAGGTTCCATGAGAGTCGGCCCAGGGCCTGCCTCGTCACACAGGGTCCCCAGGGCGTAGATCTGCAGCCGCCTGGTGGTAGAAGCACAGTAAACATTTGCTGAATGAGAGACTGCCTCAGTGAAGGAGGTTAGGGGTCTGCCCACTGCCGATGGGAACTGGGGTTCCAGGGAAGAGCATTTGAACCCGGGACTAAGGAGTCACAAGCCCTGCCTGTTCTCCCTCTTGGATGCCAGGACTGAGGCCTCTCTCAGGGTCCTTGCTTGAGAAGGGAGGGTAAGGTATAAGCTGGTGCTTGCAAATAAAATGCAAACGACAATGTAAATATCACAGGGCTGCTTCCAAGACACCCCAGCCTCTGGGAGACCACTCCGAGTACTGGCTGTCGGTGGGAAGCTCTGCTATAACCTGGGTCCCTCTGGGTGGCAGCTGAGTGGGGTGGGAGCACCCCCAGAGAAGGCGGGGTGGCCCAGGGGCCGGGTTAGGACACTGGCCCTGACCCCAGTGGGCCCCTGTGGTCTGAGGCCTTTGGGGCGGCGTGGACAGTCCTGTGAGCTCAGGTTCCAGCCTTCCGCATCTGCAGAGAAACCGAAGTGCTGGAGTGAGGACCCTGCTGTGATGATGAGGTTTGGAGTCCTCACCCCTGCACCAGGCTTAACACCCGTGATCCCACTCAATCCCCAGAACAATCTTGAGCAAGAAGGAAATGTGTGCCCATTTTACAGATGAGAAAACTGAGGCTTAGCAAGTTTAAAAACTCCCCTGAGGCTACAGAGCTAGCAAGCCACTGGGCCAGATGTGCCTGCCGTTGGAGCAGCCCATGTGAACCCCTGCACAATGCCATGCTGCCCGTTCACCCCTTCATCCCCTGCCCTCCTCAGCCACGTATGCCCTTGTGGTTTCTGGCAGCGCTCTCTCTTAGCTCTCCTTCAGAGGCCTCGCCACCCCCCAGCCTGGTGGAAGCCCCCCTCCTCCAGGGAGCCCTCCTTCCATCTCCCTCCTTGGGGAGTCCTGCAGAGGAGACAGGCTGTGCCCACAAAGCCGTGACTGCACTTCCTCCCCATCCTGCCTCAGTCATGCCTCCGTTTCTTCAGCCCTTGCCCTGGTGCAAACCATCACCTCCCGCTGGGACACCTCCAACCACGTCAGCCACACAGGCCTCCTTTCTGCCTTTCCAGCCCATCCCACTGCTTCTGCCCCAGGGCCTTTGCACCTTCTGGCCCATCTGCCTGAAGTCCAGTGCCTCTCTCAGTGGTTACTCCCTATCCTCTGCTGGGGTGACGTTTATGCCCCCCAGTCCCCAGAGATCTGTTTCCTTGTTTCTTGTTGGTCTCATTTCCTTTCTTATTCTGAGCTGATTCTTTTATTCCTTAAATTTTATTTACCTATCTCTTTGGTTGCGCTGGGTCTCCATTGCTGCTCACAAGCTCTCCGCAGTTGCAGCGAGTGGGGGCTGCTCTCTCGCTGCAGTCTGCGGGCTTCTCGCTGTGGTGGCTTCTTGTTGTGGAGCAGACTTCCTGTGTGAAGGCTCCAGGGCTTGCAGCATGCAGGCTCAGCAGGTGCGGCACACGGGCTCTAGGCTGCCGGCTCTGTAGTTGAGGCTCGTGGGCTTAGCTGCCCGTCAGCACGCGGGCTCTTCCTGGACCAGAAATCAAACCCCTACAGAAATCAATGTCCCCTACATTGGCAGGTGGGTTCCCAACCACTGCACCACCAGGGAAGTCCCCGTCTCCTTTGCTTAAAGTTCGAGCCACACTGCATTCTTCTGGCACAGAGCAGGCACTCAGTAAATATTCATTGAGTAAATCAACCAATCAATTGAACAATTAATCACAAAGGAAAGGTCTGTGTATTTTGAAGAGGCACCATTCCAGAGCCCCATGAAGACTCAAAGCCAGTATCCCAGAGCGTTAATGGGTATCCCTCAGCCCGTCAAATAGTCAGTCAACAAACACTTGCCTGTCCCCCTGAGTTTGCCTCCAAGAGAAGAGAGAAGTTAGACCTCAGGGGACAAAGTTCACAGTGACTCAGGCTCCAGAGAGCCAGACACCTTGACCATCTCTACCCAGAGTATCCAGCCTTCGCCAGACACTAAGGCACCAGGCCGGGGAACCCATGCATTCATTCAACTTCTGCTCACGGGAAGGTGGCGAAATGATCAGCCCAGTGGCCCTGGGTTCAAATCCTGCCTCTGATGCCAACGGGGAGCATGGTTCTCAAGAGTTCGCTTTGTTCTCTGGGCCTCAGTTCACCCATCAGCAGATAGAGACAGAGTGGGACCTCCTGCGGCGTGGAGGGGCTGCCCTGGGGGGGCGTTAACCCAGCGAGCAGCCCCGCAGTCCCTGGCCCACGGAGTGCAGCCCGTTCTCACCAGCACCCCACGAGGTGCCAGCTGGGCCCTGGGCATACAGAGAGGACCTGGATACTGCCCACGGGACAGTCCTGGACCCACAGCAGAAACGCGAGAGGGCCACGATGAGTGTGGCGAGCGTCACGGTGGACAGAGGTGAGGACTCAAACCCGCCCTGGGACCAGCACAAGTGCCCAAGCCTGCCAACCCCCGCCCGCACCCCGAGCTCCTCTCATCTCTCCTGAGAGCTGACGCTGTTGGCTCAGCCCCTCCCCGCCCGCCCTCCCCTCTCTGCAGAAGCCCAGGATACCCTCGGAGAGTGGCGGGGTCTCCTGGATAAAGGGAAGAGAGATGGGCAAAGCCTTCATCCCGCCCCTGGCTCGTGGGACCTCCCGGGCCCGGCTGGGGAGGGCTTCCCTCCATCAGGCTGCACAGGTCCCGAGGGAGCTTGTTCCGAGAGGTCCTTGTTTTAACGTCCCGTGTAAGTGGCACAGTGGTAAAGAATCTTCCTGCTAAGAGACCTGGGTTCAATCCCTGGGTTGGGAGATCCCTTGGAGAAGGAAATGGCAACCCGCTCTAGTATTCTTGCCTCAGAAATCACAAGGACAGAGGAGACTGGCAGGCTACAGTCCATGGGGTCGCAAAGAGTCAGACACGACTTATCAACTGAAACAACGATAATAATAGCGGGTTGCGGGGGCCCAGCCCTAGATGGAGGTGGGGAGCCATACAACCTTGCCTCCCCTCAGAGATGAGCGCAGTTCGGAAACTCATCAACCCACAGCTTCCTGCCCAGAGGGGAAACTGAGCCCCAAGAGGCCTGGGGAGGGGTGACATCCAAGGTCACGCAGAGAGACAGGACAGGCACTCAAGGCTCCTGACCCCTCAGGACACCCCAAAATAGAGGGTGCAGCACTGCACTCCGAATGGACGGCTGGGCGTGCACAACCTGCAAGCGTGGGGTCCCCGCCTGGTCCAGCCTCTGCCCCCCGGGCGCCCCTCTCCCCACCCGGCCGTGACCGTGGCCTTGGGACGGGGCTGCACCCAAGCCTTTGGCTCTGCTGCCCCCTGGCGGTCGCTGACTTCAGTCTCCAGCTCCAGGTCTCTGGTCAGCGGTCGGCCGGTCCAGGGACAGGCCCGCAGGAACAAGAATATGGGAAAAGAGGGAACAGGAGTGAGGAAGATGAGGGAATCACGGGCAGAGACGGAGGTCTGGCCTCCTCCTTCTGTGGTTACACACACACACACGTGGAAAGAGCTCCCGTGGGAAGAGCAGAAGCTGGTCCGTGGGGGGCGGGGATGGGCAGGTGAATCACAAACGGCAGCACCTCCTCGCTGCGTCTGCCGCCCCGGGGTGGAGTGTGTGTCCCTCCCCTGGGCTCTGGCCATCTCTGGGCCAGTTCTGGCTGATAGAGTGCGGCAGAAGCGATACCATGCAAGTCCCAAGGCTGGGCGTAGCTCTCCCCTTCATCCCTAGGACGCTCCCAGGAAGCCGGTGGCCATGTCACCCGGCGAGGAGGCCACACGAAGGAAGACAAAGGCGCTCCAGCAGCCAGCCCCAGCTGAGCCCTCAGCCGGCCGGCATCCAGCCGCGGGCACAGCCGTCGCGGACGCACCGGCGCCGCCTCCACGCGAGGGCAGGGCTGGCTGATGCCAGGAGCGGCACCTGAGCCCAGTCAGCCCACGTCACAACAGATAACAGCGGCGGCGCATTTTAAGCCACTGGGTGTGGGGGTGGCTTTCATGTAGGATGAATACACAAAGCCAAGCCGCCCCCCGACTCGGCAGCTGTGTGTCCCTGGGCTTGTCACTTAGCCTCTCTGAGCCCCAGTCTCTGCACGGGGTAACACGGCCCCGAGTAGTTAGTTGTGGGGGTTAAATGAGATGCTGTGTGGATGCCCTGAGAACGCGGGACCCACTAACAACCACAGTGCTCAGTGCCCCGCCGGGCCAGGCAACCTGCTCGGCGTCCCGTGGACATCATCTTCTTAAACCTCACGGCGGCCCCCAGAAGTCCTCAGATTTACAGTTGAAGAGGCAGATTTCCCAGGCAAGCACTCCCAATTCATAGTGTGGAAGCCAAGGTATAGAGGGGATAAGTAACTTGCCCCAGGCCTTAGCTGGTTTTAAAAAAAGAGCCAGGATTCACATCCACAAGGTAAGCACAAAACAGCGGTCATCAGCGTCACCAGCACCACGGGCATTTTCGTCACCTTCTCAGCCATCACCTCCATCACTGTCATTGCCAGCATCACCCTTCCTCTTCATCATCGTCCCCATCACCATCGCCACCTCCTTCTTATCATCTCATCAGCGTCAGCGTCACTGTCACCGTCAGCATGAAGCCGTGTGTCCACGGGACGCTGGCAGGAAGACACAGACACGTTCCAGAAACGAAAAGGCAGGAGCGGCTGGGCAGGGGGAACGTGGCAGGTGGCAGAAGCTTGGAGGGGCTCTGGCTGGACACCGGGGCCACTGCTGGGAGTTGGGCAGAGCTGCCCCGGGATCTGTCTCGTTTTCAAGGAGTTCCCTCTGGCCGCTCCGCGGAGCAGCACGGGGCGAGGCGCGGCCTGCCAGGTTTCAGCGGTCCCGGCGGGGCGGCCGGATGTGCTCTGAGGACGCAGCACTGACCAGGGCCCCCCGACAGATCGACTGTGGTTTGATTTCACCTTTCCAGCCCCCCTGCGGATGGGCGTGATTATTCCCGTTTTAGAGCTGAGTTGACTGAGGCCGAGGTTCTCTCAGGGAGAGGGCCGCCCAGTACGGCTCTGCAGTGTGTGGTGTTTCTGTGTCCAGACGCCCCAGAGATGAGCGTGGGGCCTCGGGCAGAGGGCGGTGAAGGGGGCCGACACCTGCCTGCCCAGCACCCCATAAAGCCAGCTGGAGCATGAATTGATGGGCCATTAATGGCCCAGCGCTCAGAGCAGCCGTGTCCTCAGCAGTTTATAAACTCATAAAAACGCCGAGTTCATGGCCACACATCCCTGCCTCCTTATCTGAGAATGAATGGGCTTTCCCAGGGAAAGAGGCAGTGAGCTTCTTCTGGGGTGTCTCTGAGCAGGGGCATGACCGAGCTCCCTGTCCCTATTCCTTCCCCTCCAGCCCTGGTCAAGGGGCCCGCCCGTGGCCACGCTTCATTTCCTGTTCCTGCCTCCTGGCTCTATTTCTCCTCCCTCACTCTCCAAGAAACCCCCCTGCTGAGGGCAAGGGAGAGGATAAAGGAAGGAAATTTACATCTGGCAATTTACACCTTCTAGGTACCAGCCACTACCTGTGGTCATCACGGGTTCCGGGTACGGGCAATGTCATGGCCCTCGTGGGACTGATGGACAAACTAAAGCTCAGACCACTGAAGCCACTCGCCCACGGCTCCAGAGTCAGAGCCCCTAACCCTGCCCCCTGGTCCGTGCGTGTTCCCCAGCCCTCGGTGCCCGGGTGGGTGACAGCATGATGCGGCCCCGACATGCTAGATGTCACCCTGCCCAGGCGTGACTCTGACACCCGGCTGCAGGGACCCGCTGCAGTCGGCGCCACCAGAATCCAGCCGGTACTGCATTTTCAGCTTTTGCTGGGGTGCCTCCTCCCCACCCACTCACTCAGCAAGCACTGGCGGTATACTCTGCCATCACCCGGCACTTTCTCCACTGCCAGGCGCACGTCCAAGCTCCTGTTCATTAATTTAACCCGCCCGGCAATTCCATGAGCGGTGTAGGAAACTGAGGCACAGGAAGGCTGAGTAGCTCACCCCCACCGCCCCCCACCCCCGCAGCACCCGGCAGGTGGCAGACCAGGCTTTGCACTCCTGCCTTTCCATCCTGAACCCAGGGTACCGCCCGGCCACCCTCTCCCAGGTCTAGACTCCCCACTCGCTCCCGGGCGCGGGTCTCCGTGCAGACCGGCGGCGGGGCGACGCCCCGGGGAAAGTGGTGGCTGGGAGGTCCCCACCCCCCGGGTGACCCCCAGCGGAGGCCCCGCCGCTCAGGAGCGCCCCCAGGGCACCAGGAGGGCCGTCCGAGGGCGCGGGCATCGGGCCCCAGCAGGCGCGGTTCGGCTCGCGGCTGCGACAGGCGAGGCCCGAGCGCCCCCTCGCGCTCTCCCGCGGCCCCGCACCTGGCCGCGGCGGCTCAGGCCCGGCCGGGCTTGGACCCCCGGCGCCGCTCCGGTTTCTGCTCCTCCGCAGCTCCGCTGTATTCCATTTGTTTTTTAAAGCAACCCACGTGTTTCATTTAGCCTCATCTATCAGACTCCAAGTCTGGTGCGTTAGCTGCCTTTTTCCCAAGTACGTTGTAAGTGAAAGTGAAGTCGCTCAGTCCTGTCGGACTCTTTGCGACCCCATGGGCTCTAGCCTGCCAGGCTCCTCTGTCCATGGGATTCTCCAGGCAGGCATACTGGAGTGGGTTGCCATTTCCTTCTCCAGGAGATCCTCCCAACCCAGGGATCAAACCAGGGTCTCCCACATTGCAGGCAGACGCTTTACCATCTGAGCCACAAATCCACAACTTGAAAAACCGTTATGTGCCTCATAAAATCGCCTCCCACCTCGCACGTTGGACAACAGCCCCCACTCCAGAGCTGACCTCCGCTGGCGCTGGCTCGGTCGCTGAGGGTGGAGCACCTCCCAGATGCCCAGGGGGGTCCCAGGCCTCCCCAACCTACATTCCAGGAGCAGAGCCAGATGTTAACCAAAGACTCGCAAAGGTAAAATTATGGCTTAAACTTACTGAATTATAAAATCCGTTTGCTGTGAGGAAATACGAAACACTAGGTAAGTCCACATTTAAGGGATTTGATCTGATTGGGGAAGTTAAGGAGGGCTTCCTGGAGGAGGTGATACTTGAGTTGCAATCTGAAGGAAGAAGAAAAAAAACTGAGTCAAGAGGGAAAGTGTTCTGGGCAGAAGGACCATCGCTTGCAAGATCCCGGAAGCAGGAAGGGAGTCTTTTCCATGAGTTCTTAGTCGTCGCCTCCCTGCCCACAGAGTGGGAATTCTGCAGATGTAGCCTTCTTCCTTCCCATCCCTGGCCCTCAGCTCCAGCCTGACTCACTCGCGCATATCCTCAGCACTGCCTTGCGCTTTAGGCCTACGCCCCTTTCACCCTCGTAACCATGCAGTTCTGCTCCCAGGATGCCCATTTCCAAGTCAGGGAAACTAGTTTCAGAGATGTCGAGTCACTTTCCCGTAGTCGCACATTGTCCAGAACCAGGATTGGCACATAGGCTGGTGGCTGCCTCTCAAAGGTGCCCCAGCGCTTACTCTTGTGGACTTCAAATCGGGAGACCTGGAAGTAATGTTTGACTTAGCACGAACTTGCTGAGCAAATCTGAGCAAGTGACCGCCCCTCGCTGAACCTTGGTCTCCTCATCTCTAAGACAGTCAGCGTGCACAATGGTAACAGCTAACCTCCGTTGCTCCTCACATAAACCCTTTACAGAAAGCACTGGCGTTATTCCCATATTACAGATGAAGTAAACTCAGAGAGGTTTAGCGACCTGTCCAAAGTCACACAGCTGTCAGTAGCAGGGCAGCATGGAGTCATCTCCAAGGCCTGTTCTGGTAACAACGTTCTCAGCCCGGCTTCCCCAAGGAATCTCAGCTTGTCCCTGGAATGTCAACCAGCTCTGGCCCCGAGCACAGTGCTTCATGCCCATTCACTCCACTCCCGCTGTCTGTGAGTCTGAGACTTCTGTCTCCAAAGAGGCAGGAACTGAGGGATGCCCCCGCCTCACCTCGCCAGGCCCATGGGGTTCTGGCAAAGCCCATCACTGCCTCCCAGGCCGCCCACACAGCTCTTATCGCAGAGATGGATTGGCCCATTTAGAGACCCTGGGGCGAACCTTTGCTCTTCTGGGGGACCTCACTCTTCTGGCCTCCCGTCAGCATATGGGTTTGTTCCTGGGTGGCAAACATTTCATTGCCAGCTCCATGGTGCTCTGTCAGAGCTGCCTTCTCTCCCAGGTGCAGACCCCTCCTTTGCGAGCCCTGAGGCACCCGGGCTGGCTTTCTTTAGCCCAGGGCCAGGCTGCCTGGCAGAAAGGGGCAGAGCCAGGGTCTGAGTGCGGTTCCAGCCGGGCCTCCCGCGGGGCCCCTGGGGACTGAGCCAGTACAAGCTCTAACGAGGCCGTCAGGGATGGGGCATGCGAACCCTTCAGCCAGCAGAGCAGTTGGCCAAGGCCCTTATGAAACGTGATGGCCTGGCTCCTTTCCTACCAGAGCCCCCAGGCAGCTGGGACAGACCTAGCTTCTACCTTTGGCAGCTTCAGCCTCAAGGAGGCAGGACCGCAAGATGAAAACAGCATTTTTAAAAGCTGCAGATAGACAAAGGCAAGTAGATGCCCAGGAAATGGAGGCTGGGCCGTGTGAGTTGAGAGTTTGACAAGGGTTTGGACTCAGAGCCGGCTCCGTGGGGGAGGCAATTGTAGCACTATGCTGTGAGCAGAGGAAGGTGACGACTGGCCGAAAGCATGAGCGCGAGCATCTGGAGGGAGGAGCAGCCCCGTGTGAAAGCTCAAAACCTGGCATTAGTATGGACCGTGCAAAGGCAGGTGGTTGAGATGCTGAGGGGTAGCTCTCAGACTGTCAAAGCAGAGCCAAGCTTCACGGAGCACGTGCCTGTGTGCGGGCTGTTTCTAGGGGCTCCACAGGTGTCATTTCATCTGGTCCTCACTGCTACCCGTGAGCCAGGCGCTAACACGTTGTCATCCTCAGGTTAAGATGAGGCAGTTGAAGCGCAAAGAGGTTAAGTACCTTGCCTAAGGTCACACAGTCAGTAAGTGGTGAAGCTGGGAAGGTTCTAAGCAATGACCCCATTTAACCTCTGTTACAAATGACCCCTAAGGCCCAGAGAGGGGCAGGAACTCGCTCACTGGGGCCGGGGCCAGAATGGCGGCTGAGGTTGTGGCTTTCTGACCGCAAGACAGGGAAGGGACATTAACACAGAAAGGTCAGTCTTCTCTGGACCCAGTTGATCCAGGGAGGGTGAGGAGGTGGGGTAGGCTGGCACGAGAGATGAGGAGGGATTGCCGGGAGGGGAAAGGCAGCCTTGGTGAGGAAGTCTTAGACCCGCAGCAGTTGTCTGCCAGAAGTTTAACGTCATTTCATATTAAGTCATTTTTTTTAATTTGGGGGGCCGTTCCGAGTCTTCGTTATGGTGCACGGGCTTCTCGAGTTGCAGCGTGTGGGCCTAACTGTGGCAGGGGGTTGAACCCACGTCCCCTGAGTTGGAAGGCGGGTACATTACCACTGGAACACCAGGGAAGCCTCTCTCACACTAACTTCTTAAAACAGCAAAAGATTTAGATGACATTTCACCAAAGAAGGTATATAGACAATGGGTAAGCAAATGAAAAGATGCTCAACCTCATAAGACATTAAGGAAAGAGCAATTAAACCACAATGAGATACCACTGCACACCTATCAGAACAGCTACGGATCAGAAGTCCAACCATCCCAAGTGCTGGAGGGGAGATGGGGCCCTCAGACACTGCTGAGAGGAAGGCAAAACAGCACAGCCACTGTGAAAACATCTGGCAGTTGCTTAAGAGTTAAATTAGCACCTACTGCGTGATCCGGTCATTTCATCCTCGCTGATTACCTGAGAGAAAGGAAAGCAATGTTCACTGAAGCTTTATCTAACTGGCCCCAAACTGGGAACAACCCAAATATCCACCCACAGGTAATAGATGAATTGTGATATCTCCATAGAATGGAACACTCAGCAGCATAAAGGTACAGACTGGTAATATACATGACGACATGGGTGAATTTCAAAATAATTATGCTACAGAAATAAGCTAGAGAAAATCCTGTATGATTCCACCTATATAAAATTCTAAGGAATGGGAGCTAATCTATACGACAGAGCAGACCAGTGGTTGCCTGGGGTGGGCGGGGAGCGGGGGAGGATGGTTTCAGTGCAGAGAAACTTTTAGAGGTGACGTGTGTGTTCATCGGGCTTCCCTGGTAGCTCAGTTGGTAAAGAATCCGCCTGCCATGCAGGAGACCCTGGTTTGGTTCCTGGGTCGGGAAGATCCCCTGGAGAAGGGATAGGCTACCCACTCCAGTATTCTTGGGCTTCCCTGGTGGCGCAGCTGGTAAAGAATCTGCCTGCAATGCGGGAGACCTGGGTTCGATCCCTGGGTTGGGAAGAGCCCCTGGAGGAGGGAAAGGCTTCCCACCCCAGTATTCTGGCCTGGAGAATCCCATGGACTGTGTAGCCCATGGGTTGGCAAAGAGTCGGAGACGACTGAGCGAATTTCACTTCAGTATGGGTTCACCATTTTGAGTTTGGAGATGGTTTCAACAATGTACGCATATAACAAAGCCTGCCAGCGCACACTTTAAATTGGGAGGCCGGTGTTGACGCGCACACCCCACTGATGCTCTGAATAAGACAGAACTGATGAGACCTGCTGCCGCTCAGGGAACGCGGCCCGGTGCGCCGCAGCGGCCTCAGCAGGGAGGAAGCCCAAGAACGAGGGGATGGCTGGCTGCGTGTAGCCCCTTCACGTACAGCGGAAACTAACGACGTTGTAAAGCGCTGTCGCTTCAGTCGTGTCCGACTCTTGCGACCCCACGGACTGTAGCCCACCAGGCTCCTCTGTCCACCGGATTCTCTACTTAAGAATACTGGAGTGGGTTGCCATTTCCTCCTTCAGCGGATCTTCCTGACCCAGGGAGTGAACTCACATCTGTCTCCTGCCTTGGCAGGTGGGTTCTTGACCACTAGCGCCACCTGGGGGGCCCCAAAACAACTCTACTCCAGTAAAATGAATTTTAGAAGATACGCGCAGTTCATGGTAAGTCCATTCTATCTCAGTAAAGCTCCTTTAGGAAAGAGTCTGGTGTTAAGCAGCCCAGAGGAGCAGAAAGATGCCCCTGGACCAAGGTGATCTGAGGAAGGTACCTGCAGACCCTCGTGAGCCACATAACCCCAACCCGCACCGCGAAGCCCGGGGTTTCAGCAGGAGCCTGGAGGTAATCGGCCCCACCCCTCATGTTACAGAAGGGGAGCCGAGGCCTGTGCGTGACGCCGCAGCTGCCTCCAGGTTCAGCACGACAGGTGTGTCCTGGGCGCGCCCACCTTCAGCGCTGGCGGTGGAACCGCGCGTGCCCCCGGCCTAGGCACCGGTCTCCTACAGGGGCCCTCAGTGACCAGACACCTGAGCTTCAGTTCTGCACGTGCAGATGGGGGTAAGAACGTGGGGTGGCTTTCTGAGGAGGCTCTCAGGAAACCCACCTCTCACTGCCTTAAACCATAGAGGGCATCCATCAGCTCACATAACTGCCTCCCAGCGTTGCCTGATCAGATGAGGTTCGATCCAGCAGCAGCTTAGAGATATGACCACCACACTGGGTTCTGTCCATCTTTGTTCTCCGCCTTTTGCAGTGAGGATTTCCCCGCAAGCTGGCCTCTCTCACATGGTCCCAAAGAGTGGCCAGCAATAGGCCAGCACCTGTAGGCATCCTTGCTCATGGCCTGCAGGAACAAGAAGGCATCTTTGCTCCAGCCCAAGAGGGAAGGTGTTAGGTTTCCTAAAAAGGCAACACTGCTGTCTGGGCAGGCGCCAACCTCAACTATCCGTGTCTGCTGGGACCACACAGCAGGTCCTAGGAATGGAGGGCAGGGGAGGGAGACAGCAGGCTGGGGCTCTGCGGAATGGGAAAGCGAAGGATGGAGGGCAAGTAGAAGCAGCAACCATAACCGGCACAGCCAGATATCTGGTTAATCCAGGAAGGTTCCCTGGAATAAATGGGCATTTCCAATTCGTGGGAGGAGGATGGCTGAGCCAGACAGAAACCAGTCTCCAGGTTTTTCTTTTTCAATCTGAGAGGGAGTATCTGAGAACAGAGACTAGTGTATAAAAGGTAATGTGCATCCTTGGGCAGTTTTATTTTAAATTTCATTTCATTTTAATTTTCGAACAGCAATCTCATTAACTTGCTTCAAAACCCAAAAGACATGACAACGTACACATTACACTGTCTTCCACCTCTGCCCCATCTGTCGACCTGCGGCCCCCTTCCCCACGGTAACCACTGTCTGCAGTTTCTCAGGCATCTTTCCAACACTGCTTCTGCATGCCCCGGCAAATAAGAACGTACATTCTCAGTCTTGACTCTTTTGACACAAAATGTAAACTGTCGGACATGCCGTCTTGCCACTTAATTTTTCCCCTTGACCATGGTTTTCCGTTGTATGGATGGACCATAATTTTGTTAGCCAGTCTCTGATTGGTGGGTGTGGATTGTTTCCAATTATTTGCTACTATAAACAATGCAGCAGTGAGCAGCTTTGTAAACAGTTGCCATCTCACATGCCTGCAAGTATTTCTGTAAAATGACTTCCCCAGAGGGGGAATTTCTGGGTCAGAGAGACCATGCATTTGAAATTTGATGGATATTGCTAACCTGTCATAGAGCCCAGACACTCAGATCCTGGCCCACAAGCAAACGTGGGGAGGGTCCATTTCTCCCACAGACTCACGGACAGAAGGGATCATCTGACCGTCAGAGTTTTGCCAGTTGATGAGGGAAAACAACCTGTGGATGTCATCTCCATGGGCGCTGATCCTACTACAAGTGAGCTAAACTCTTTGTGTATGTTCAGGCAAATCAGGACTTCCTTTTCTGCCCTTCCTTTCCCTTCTGAACTGTCTGTTCATATGATTATCTGCCTTATGCTGCGTTGTTTGACTTTCTCTAATCAATTTCTGTAAGTTCTTCTGGAGGGAGATTAGCCCTTTGCCTCTGATATGAATTGCAAACATTTTTCCCAGTGTGTCATTCAGCTTTGCTCGTGATAATATTTTTTCAGCATGCAGAATATTTTTTATTTTTATATAAGTAGATAGTGTATGTATGCTCAGCCGCTTCAGTCATGTCTGACTGTTTGTGACTCCATGGACTGTAGCCTGCCAGGTTCCTCTGTCCATGTGATTCTCCAGGCAGGAATGCTGGGGTGGGTTGCCATGCCCTTCTCCAGAGGATCTTCCTGACCCAGGGATCGCACCTGCGTCTTTTATGTCTCCTGCATCAGCAGGCAGGTTCTTCACCACTAGCGCCGCCTGGGGAGCCCAGAAGTAGATTCATCGGTCTTTTTTAACGGCACCTAGATTTTTGAACCACAGACAAATTCCCTGCGCACCCTCCCCCCAGTCTTGCTCACTGCAGTGTTATTTACGATACTCAAGAGAAGGAAGCCCCCTGAGCATCCACTGATGGGTGAATGAAGGGAGAAAGTGTGGTATACACAGCAAGGGAATAGTGCATGCCTGCTTGTTCAGCCGCTTCAGTCGTGTCTGACCCTGTGATCCTATGGACTATAGCCCACCAGGCTCCTCTGACCATGGGATGCTTCAGGCAAGAATACTGGAGTGGGCTGCCATGCCCTCCTTCAGGAGATCTTCCCGACCCAGGGATCAAACCCACATCTCCTGCGTCTCTTGTATTGCAGGTGGATTCTTTAACCACTGAGCCACCTGGGAAGCCTGATGGACTAGTACTCAGCCATAAAAAAGAAGGAAATCTTGCATTTGAAGCACCACGGATGGACCTTGAGGGTATTATGCTAAGTGCAGTAAATCAGACAGAGAAAGACAGACACCATATGATCTCACTTATATGTATAATCTTAAGCAGCAACAACCCTGAGCCCACACAGAGAACAGATTGATAGGGAGTGGGCAAAATGGATGAAGATGTCAAAATGTACAAATTTCCAGTTATAAATAAATCATGAGAATGTAATATACAGCTTGATGATGATAGTTAATTATAGTGTATTACATATTGGAAGGTTGCTAAGGGAGTAGGTCCTCAACATTCTCAGCACAAGAAGAAAAATTTAAGTTTAAAAAAGGAAAAGAAAAAAATACAAAAGAAGGTCCCTGCACTTTAAAATTATAGAGGAATTCTTCCATGTTTCCTTCTAAAACGTTTATGATTTCATGTTCACATTTAACTCTCTGATTCCTTTGGGGTTTGTTTGCTCCGTTTAATTTTTTGAATTGAAGTGCAGTTGATTTACAACAGTGTCTCAGTTTCAGGTGTGCACAAAAGTGGCTAGTTTAATATTTATAGATGCAGCCTTTTCTCCGTTCTTTCCTGTGACAGGTTGCTACAGGTCACTCACTGCCCAGTTCCCTACGCTGCTCGGAAAATCCTTGCTGCTCAGCTGCTTTAAGCACGGTTAACCCCTTGCCCTGATTTACCCCTCCCTCCCTTCCCTTTTGGTAGCCATAAGTTTGTGTCTGTGAGTCTGTTTCTCTTTCGCAAATAAGTTAATTGGTGCTAGCTTTTAGATTCCACATATAAGTGATAGTGTGTGGTATTTGACTTAGTTTGCTTAGTATAGATTCATCCACAAATAGCATGATTTGTATAATTTAGTTCAGGGAAAGAGTAGGGATCCATAAATTGCTTTCTAGGTGGCCATTCAGGGGTCCCAGTAATATTTATTGAATCATTCAGCTTTTCTCCACTGGTGATATAGTAACATTATCAAATGTTAAATAATACCTATCTGAATGGAGGCCAATTTCTGGGTTTCTGTTCAATTTCACTGGTCCCTGTGAGAATTCATGGGCCAAAGCCACATTGTCTTAATGATTGAAGCATCACACATAATATGGTTCTTTTCTTCAGGGCCCGCCTTTTTTCCAGGGTTTCCTTGGCTCTGCTCACTGGTTAATTTTTCATGCAAACTTTAGGATAAACTCCCGGTTCGCTGAGAACTGTTGATATTTTCCCAGAATCAAAGTATATTTATCAATTCACTTAGAAAGAATTAGAATTTCATGGTGCTAACTCTCCTTCCCCACACATGATGCATCTTTCCACTCTCCCACATCTTGTCTTTTAAGAGTTGTGTTAATTAAAATACATATTGAAATAGAACGTGGATACAGAAAAGTCACAAATCGTTAAGGGTACAGTTGGGTGAATTTTCACAAAGAGAACATCCCATGAGATTTCCTCCCAGGTTGAGAAACGGAAAATGATGGCGCCTCCTCTAAGTCTGTCCTCCCCCAAAGGAGCCACTTTCCCCGATTCTACCCTCGAGAGTGTTTTTCCTGGTTTTGAACGTCGCCATGTAGATCACACTGTCTGTGGTCTTTGGTGTCTGGCTTCTTTCACTCAATAGTCTGTTGGCAACACTCGTTCACGCTGTTCTACATGGCAGAGCCTCATTCAGTTCCGTTGCTATGCCATTTCTCACTGCGTGCAAGCCTTCCACACCTGGCAGGTATTAGGGTCGTCTCCAGTCGGGGCTTTTAAGAAGAGTGCTGCTATGAATACTCCAGTCCATGTCTGTGGGCGCACACACGGGCTCGTTTCTGTTGGCCTTCCAAGGAGTAGCGTGGCTGGGTCACAGGGTGTGTGTTTGAGAGCTTTGCCAGACACCACCCAATAGTTTCCTGAAATGCTGGGACTCGGGACTTCCCTGGGGTCCAGTGGTTAAGAACCTGCCTTCTGGTGCAGGGGAGGTGGGTTCGATCCCTGGTCAGGGAACTAAGATCCCAGACGCTGCAGGGCGACTACACCCACGAGTCCCAGCTGGAGAGTCTGTGCGCTGCATGGGGAGAACTTGCACGCCACAGCTTAGAGACCTTGGGCAGCCAGATAAATAAATACATATATTTTTAATAAATAAATAAAGTACTGGTACTCATTTCTACTCCACGAGTTGTCTACTTAAATCCCTTCCCTTCTTCCTGGACACGCTGAGACTACATCTCCCAGCCTCCCTTGCAGTTAAATAAGTCACGTGATGCTAAGTCCTCAACAAGCGCCCTGTGTGTCCGTTCCAAGCTCCAAGAAGAGTGAACCACCCTCCTCCATGCTCCGCTCCCCCTCCCCTCTCTCTGGAACCCTCAGGGACCCACGTCAGCCATGCAAACGGCGGCAGCTCAGTGTGGGGGGCAGAGGGGTGGTGGACGGGGTCTGGCTTCCCGACCCCGGGGTCCATGGCCCTCTTTATCACAGGCTGGGGGAAGCGCGGGTTCTGCTGGTCTGACTGTAGGCAACGCTGCCCGTGTGATATTTGAGAGAGTTGCTCTCCCTGCAGGGTGAGTCCCTCGCTGGCAGGAGCATGTTTTTGCTCATGCTTTCTGAGCCGTCTAGTAGCCAACAGTCACACCATCGAGAGCATCCCGTGTGGTTTCCATGACCATTCACCCCTGCAACTTTACCAGGCGTAGCTGCGGTGGGCAGCCGTCGTGTGTTCTGAGTCTGCCCATTCCGACTTCTAGCTTTGCTGCAGATGGCGTCTGTGGGGACTTTTGCTTGCCTTTTGGGTGGCCTCCAGGAAGACAAATGAACACTGCCATCTCAGAAGGGACTCCCACACTGCTGGTGGGAATGTCGGTTAGAACAGCCACGATGGAGAACACTATGGCGGATCCTCAAAACCTAAGAACAGTGCGACCATGTGACCCTGCAGTACCACTCCTGGGCGTGCATCCAGAGAAAATCATGGTCTGAAAAGATGTGTGACGCCAGTGTTCACTGCAGAACTGTTTCCAGTAGCCAAGACGTGGAGGCAACCTGAATGTCCGTCAGCAGAAGAATGGGTAAAGAAGAGGTGGTACGTTTTATACAATGGGATACTACTCAGCCGTTAAAAAGGATGAAACGGTGCCATTTGCAGCAGCATTGACGGGCCTGGAGACTGTCATATTGAGTGAAGTATGTCAGGCACAGAAGGAGAAATATTGTATGACGGCTCATTTGTGGAATCTGAGAAGAAATGATACAAATGAACTCATTTACAAAACAGATACAGACTCAGAGCTTAGAGAACAAACGCGTGGTTTGGGGGAGGGGGAGAAGGATGGGGAGGGATGGTTAGGGAGTCCGGGTAGACTTGTGCACACCGCTGCATTTAAAACGGGTGACCAGCACGGGCCCACTGTGGAGCGCGGGAGCTCTGCCCAACGTAATGCAGCGGCCTGGATGGGAGGGGGCTTGGGGGAGAACGGGGACGTGTGGCTGAGTCCTTTTGCCGTCCACCCGAAACTATCACAGATTGTTAGCCGGCTGTACTCCAATATCAAATACAAAGTTAAAGCATAAACCCACTGCAGAAAACTGCCGTCTCGCGCCCCAGGCACAGCTCAGCATCCTGTCACGTCATCCCAGCGGCTACCCCCCCTCCACTGCTGCTCTGCAGGGGGGGGGGGGGGGGGGCTGCAGCTCCCACCTCAGCAAGGCGCCGCCTCTCTCCCCCAGAGCAGGAGCCCCCCAGCGGCAGACGCTGCTTCTGCCCCCTCATACCGGGAAGTCTTAAAGGACCCAAGCGACGGCTCCCTCTTCAGGTCAGAAAACTTCCAAAGGGAGAGGCAACGTCTTCTGTTGTCTCACATAAAATTACAGTGTATAGTCTGTTGGGCTCCCAGGTGGTGCTTGTGGTAAAGAATCTGCCTGCCAGTGTGCAGGAGATATAGGAGACGCGGGTTCAGTCCCTGGGTCAGGAAGATTCCCCTGAAGGAGGCATGGCAACCCGCTCCAGTATTCTGGCCGGAAGAATCCCACGGACAGAGGAGCCTGGTGGGTTACATTCCATGGAGTCCCAAAGCGTCGGACACCACTGAGCACTGAGCCCCGCCACTGTAGTCTATTGTGAGTCCCGTGAAGAAAGGGAAATGAAAGCAGGGAGACCATTTGTTCAGTTAGGGCGGACTCCTCTGAGCAAACGACATTTAAGCAGCGAGGTGAATAACACCAGGGGCAGGTCAGTGGGTATCTGGGGGGAGAACCTTCCAAGTGGAGGGGACAGCAAGTGAAAAGGCCCGGGGGCAGGGGACCCATGCCTGTTTGAGGAAAGGCAGGGAGGCCAGCCAGAGGCAGGGAAAGTAAGGGGTGAACCAGACAGGGTTGGTCATCGTGGGCCAGGGTGCTCTCTGGCTTTGCTCTAAGTGGAGTGGAAGCCACCATAGGATTTTGAGCAGAGAAAGGGAAAGTGATCAAACCCAGGTCTCCTGCATTGCAGGTGGATTCTTTACCAGCTGAGCCACAAGAGAAGCCCAAGAATACTGGGGTGGGTAGCCCATCCCTTCTCCAGCGGATCTTCCCGACCCAGGGATCGAACCGGGTCTCCGGCCTTGCAGGTGGATTCTTTACCAAGTGAGTCATCAGGAAATCCCCGGACCTAACCTGAGTTACCTTCCAAAGGGTCAGCCTGGAACCCATGGAGAGAACAGACTGTAGAGAGGCGGGAAGCAGAAGCAGAGTCAGCTGTCTGGAGTGAGTTTCTTGCCTTTGACACCGACAGGCACCCAGCAGCTGACGTCCAGCTGAGACCTGGGAGCCTCAGACCCCTGCTCCCCCACCCCACGGAATCCCAGCTGATGAGCAGTTATTCTCCCTAAGGACAGAGGTCATGTATGGATGTGAGAGCTGGACCATAAAGAAGGCTGGGCGCCGAAGAACTGATGCTCCTGAACTGTGGTGTTGGAGAAGACTCTTGAGAGTCCCTTGGAGATCCAACCAGTCCATCCTAAAGGAGATCAGTCCTGGGTGTTCATTGGAAGAACTGATGCTGAAGCTGAAACTCTAATACTTTGGCCACCTGATGTGAAGAGCTGACTCATTGGAAAAGACCCTGATGCTGGGAAAGATTGAAGGCAGGAGAAGGGGATGACAGAGGAGGAGATGGTTGGATGGCATCACTGGCTCAATGGACATGAGTTTGGGTAAACTCCGGGAGTTGGTGATGGACAGGGCGCCTGACGTGCTGCAGTCCATTGGGTCGCAAAGAGTAGGACACGACTTAATGACTGAACCCCAACCAACAACAAGGACAAGAACCCTGTGCCTTCACTGCTCACTCCTATTTGCCCTCCAGTGATTGGATCAGAGCCCCTGACCCCTGGGAGCTTAGGGCGAGGGAGTTGTTTGTAGAGGGGCCACTGATGTCTGGCTGAACCTTGGCTTCCAGAAGAGAAAGGCACAGGGTGACCACTAGGGGCCAGCATTGCTCCGCTGAGAAGGCAGCACTCCGCTCCCAAGAGCTGGGCGCTTCCGCCCGGGGAGAAGGGAGCAAAACCTCGCCCTGGCCCCTCCGCTGCCTTCAAGGACGAGGACGATGGCAGTGAGTGTGGGGACTACTCCAGGGGTTTCCACGACAGTAGAAACCTTTCACCGCAATTGCTTCTAGCGACTGACAGAAAATTCTGTGAGATCGCCCTATGGGGCCCTAGCAGTCCTCTTTACAGGGGAGAAAAGTGAAAGTCGCTCAGTCGTGTCCGACTCTTTGGGACCTCAGGGACTGTAGCGCGCCAGGCTCCTCTGTCCAGGGGATTCTGCAGGCAAGAATACTGGACTGGGTTGCCATGCCCTCCTCCAGGGGATCTTCCCAACCCAGGGGTTGAATCTGCATCTCTTACGTCGCAGGGAGATTCTTCACTGTCTGAGCCAGCGGTGAGAGGGGAGGTAGAAAGTTCTTGAGACCTTCCCTCCAGCAGCAGAGCCTTGCTCTCGTCTGATCCTCTCACGCCTCCCGGAATCTGAAGCAGTGGCAGGGTGAGCCGTGGGCGCAGAGGAAATGGGGAAAGCTGCCTTTACTGGTCACGGTTTGTGGGTCCAAGGGGCCTAAGCACTTCTGAGGATGAGCAGGGAGAAGAGTTGACAGCAGCCCATACTCTTGGGGAATCTTCGGGACAATCAGAACCTCAGCACATCAGCTTGGAAGGGTAGCTGAAGTCAACCCACATAAAACTAAAATGGGATCAAACGTGATGGCAAAGCAGGAGAAATTATGTTTGTGATTGCCTCGCTGTCTTTTGGAGAAAGAAGCGTCTTTTGGGGAAACCCACTCCAGTATTCTTGCCTGGAGAATCCCATGGACAGAGAAGCCTGGCAGGATACAATCCACGGGATCGCAAAGAGTCAGGCACGACTGAGCGACGGACACCAGTATTCTTGCTTGGAAAATTCCACGGACAGAGGAGCCTGGTGGGCTGCCATCCATGGGTCACAAGGAGTCAGACACCACTGAGCACACACCATTGTCTGTATAAACAAGTAATGGTATTTCTATAGTCACCTTAAAATGCCTTCCCTATCAACCCAGTCAAACCCCGTATCACCGGGCGCCCTGTGCCTCTCCTCTATCACCAGCTCAAGGACCCCCGCTTAACATTCTCTTAAATAACGATTGGATTAATATCTCTCTCCCTGATCAACGCATTAGCTCCCAGAAGAAAGGAGTTGGTCTCTTTGGGCTCCAAACTGTAGCCTCATCTCCCAGCGCCAGTGTGTGGCCCTAGACAGGGGGCTCAAGAAACACGAATGAATGCCTCCATGAATGAGTGACTGCAGCGCGCTGTCTTGGCCTAATCCTCGGTCCTCCACGAGGTGTGCCTTCCCCCGAGCGCCGCTGCGCCCACAGGAGGGGAGCAATCTGTTGCTGCTTCAAGGGTGACTGTGTTCTGCAAACCCAGAACCGAAGTTGGTTCCAAGTCAAAAGCTTCCCCAGCCCGGCTTTGGACCGAATCCCCCCTCAAGATAGGCAGATAGAGCCCCGTGTGCGGCGACCTGGTGACGCCAGCCCCAGCCCTACTCCTGCGCCCCCGGCCCCTCCGACGGCTGGGAGTCCCGCCCAGGCTGCCGGACGGAGGAGCCGGGAGAGCCTTACTCGTAAATTCCATTTCAGGCGGTCTGCTGGGAAGATTAGGATCGCACTGGTTTGGAGCCAGGGCTTTCCAGCGTCTCCCTGCAGGAGAAGTGACTCAGGGATAAACAGACCCACCAGTGAGAGATGAGAAGGAGGTGGGGGGAGAGCTGGAAAGGAGGGAAGGCAGAGAGGCGAGATGGGAGAGGGGGACGGGGAGAGAGAGAAAGGCAGAGACACGACAGGGCGGCCAGAGAGATGGACCTGGGCCACGCAGCAGGGACGGCGGGATGGCCGAGACACCTGTCCAAGCAGGTCAGTGAGCACAGCCCTCTCACCTCTCACGTCCATTTTCCAGGCCCTAGGTGCCCAGGGGACACATCCACAGTCTTTCTCTGGAAGATGTGACTGACGGTCCTAGTGGTCCGGGGTACCAAGGAGGAAAAACTTTTCCCATCCACATCCCAGACTGGGGAAGGTCTGCCGGCAAGCTGTCTGGTAGATCCGGGGACTTCAGGACAGAAAAGCTGGGCTGGTGAGTGCTGTTCTCAGGGTCCCCTTGCCGGGAGGAGGAAGCCGACAGATCCTTGAGGACTGGTGGGCAGAGGCCACACTCCACAGCTTCTGCATCTCCATCTGTTGCTGCAGTCGCCTTGTTCTCACCCCTGAGACCCATCAGCATTCCCTGGTCATGCTGGAATGCCTCCTACAGAATGAACGTTTGCCTCCAGAAAAGAAAGGTTTAAATGACATTTCAAACTGTGGCCTTGTGTAGGGGCAAACCTCAGACTGGGATTCGGGAACCCTAGCTCGAGATCCATCAGCCAGGACCTCCGTGTGCTCCTGGGGAATCCTCATGGCGTCTCTGGGCCTCATTTTCTAGAAGGAGGAGACTAGAGTCGTGATCCCCAAAAGGCTTCCAGTGCTGAGACTCCATAACCATGCTCACACACCCCCTTAGCCGGAATCGCAAGGGAGCGGCCACTGGATGGAATGTGGTGTCACCTGTCGCTGAGGAGTTCACGCCCACCTCACCCACAGGCCCACTCAGAGCCAGCAACCCTGTTTAAAACACAAGCACGTCTCCCACCCGCAGTGCATTTGAGAGTCCCCGTAGCCCTTTCGGTCAGACCTTATGATGGCGCCCATTACACAGATGAGAAAACTGAGAACTGGACAAAAGCGACTCAACCAGGGAGCAGCAGAGCCAGACGGATGCAAGTCCACCCGACTCCACAGCCCAGCCTGCCCCTGCTCCACCCACGGTGTGGCGTCTGAGCAGGGATGGGGAGAAATCCAGAGCAAGAAGACAGTGTGAGCATGCACATTCCCAGGGAACTGCTGGCCCATCCCCCGTCCTTAGGCAGCCTTTTGGAGATTCCAGGGCATGTGTCATTCCTAATCTCTCTTATGAAAAAGCGTTTCTTGGACAGACAGAGAAACGGAGGCCCAGAAGAGGCTCCACAGCTCTGGGCATCGCTTCTGCTCCTCCCGTGGGATTAGAAGTTGCTAGATCAAACACAGGGTTAGTTGGGAACACAGTTACTCTAAGGGTGATGCATCATTTATCTGAAAGTCATATTTACCTGGGCATCTTGAATTCATATTTGCTAAACCTGGCCTCCCCACATGGGACACGCCCCTGACTCCCCCATCGTTTAGGAGCAGGATAGGTGGGGTGATACCAACCCAGAGTTGCTGTCACTCCCTTCCCAATCTGGGCTGAATTCACCTGGCATTCTGACCTCTGCGGTGAATCAGCATTTGAACAAACACCCAGGAAACAATTACTTCCCACAAAGCACTGAAGCCCAGCCATCTGTAATAAATACCCCAGCTCCCTGGGATTGTCAGAAGAGGGGATCCAAATGCTCTCCCAAACCCCAGAAGTTCTCCACGCCACCGCATGGGGCAGACAATGGCTCTCGAAATCAGTCAAGGCTTGACCTTGTGACCCCGAGCACATCCTGTCACCCCTCTGGGCCTCAGTCTCCACATCTGGGAAATGGGAGCTGGTTCCTCCTTCCCCTGCAGCCCTGACCCAAGAAAGCCAGGAGCCCCCTGAGGAGAGAAGGCAGAGAGGCAAGGTGGGAGGGGGGATGGAGAGAGAGAGAGAGGTAGAGACACGGGGCAGAGAGATGAGGACCGAAGTCAAGGAGTAGGGCCTGGGCCACGGAGCAGGGACGGCGGGATGGCTGAGACACCTGTCCAGGCAGGTCGGTGAGCACAGCCCTCTCACCTCTCACCGCTTCTGCCTCACTTTCCGGCGGGCAGGTAGGCTCCGATGGACACGCCTGTGTGTGTCACACGCCCCCAGCCCCCAGTGTAGGGCCCAGTGCATCAAAACCCCCACTAACACCAATTAAACACTGTCCGTGCCCCAAACCCCACATGAAGCGTTCTATGAGGATTATCCGGTCTAATCCCCACAGCCACCTCACACCCCCGAGTGTGTCCGTCCCCTGATGGTGAGAGATTTACCTGATCAGGGTTCGTCTGCCTCCCCCACTGGGGACCTAGGGTCAACCCTCCTGTCTGCGGTTCACTGCGGTCTTTCAGGCTTGGGGGAGGAGCTGGCTCAGAGCAGATGCGCAGGCCGTGGTTGGGGAGGGAGCCTAGTACCCGTTATTGCCCCCCTTCTGCAGGTGAGGAAGCTGAGGCTTAGAGAGATCACGTCAGTTGCCCAAGATCCCACAGGGAGGATACTTTGAACCCCAGCATCCTGACTCCAACACATCCTATTAGCCTTCACTCTATACAGTGGGAGTACAAAGTGTAATTGATAAATACGCACACATGTAAATGAATGAATGAACGAATGCACACCCTTCTTTCTCACCCGTCCCCTTAGGTGGCCTCTGTTTTTTCAGCAGTGTGGGGCAAAGCAACCCCTTGCAATCTGGAGGCAAGAACTAGACCTAAGACCCTGACGTTGGAGCATCAGCTCACGGGTCCAGCTCAGAGACAGGCATCAAGGGTCCTGAGTCACACAGCCTTCTGGCTGGAAGCCAGACACCTCCTCCCTCAGGCCTGCCCCTCTCTGAAACGACCCGATGCTCGGTGACCCAGCAGAGGCTGGGGGTTAAACTCCCGCCTTGCTCTTTGCTCGCTGCGTGACCTTAAGTGCATCCTTGCCCTCTCTGAATCTCTCCCACGGCAAAATGGGAATATTGCTCCCAAACCGCCCAGGGCTGTTAGGAAAATTAGGATGTGAAATCATGAACCCCCAGCTCAGTCAGATAACAGAACTCTGCTCAGCAAACCCCAGCAGCCCCTCCCGGCCTCTCGGCCTCTGCCCCACGACCATTGACAGGGGCCTGCCAAACTCCAGAGCCAACCTGACAACTCACAACTCGGGGAAGTCTGAATCCGAGGAAAATAATTGAGGTTAATTCCTTAGCATCTCACACACACCACCCACCTCTCCTCCCAGCAGGCTGGGGAGGATTTATGAGTTAATGGCGGCATTGTCATGTAAAGGGCTTTGAGATCCTTGGAGAGAGGGCCCTGGGGACGGCGGAAAGTATGAAATATGAGCAATAATGGTATTAGCACCCAGTTACTCCAGGACGATCATTCCGGCTCCCCTGAGGCTAAAACTGGAGAGCCATCCTCACCAGGACCCCCTCCACCGCCCCGGCCGGGACCAGACGGGGACAGGCAGGTGCCCGTCTGCAGGCTGTGTGGCCCTAGGAAGCGCCCACACCCTCTCTGGGTGTCTCTGGGTGTCTGGCCTCATTACCCGTCCTGGGGGTCCCTGCAAATCCACAGGGCAGTGATGCACTGGGCCTGCTCCTCTGCCCCCTGCATGACCCCACGGCGCTAGACCAGGCCACGTCGGTCATGCCTGAGCGTCCTCCCAGGATGGAAGCCGGGGAGCTGGCTCCCAGCCCAAGGGCCTTCCCCACCCCTCCACCTTAGACATCCCCTGAGGACGCATGGTCCAGTGGGTCCACTTAGCACACTGCCGCTGAGTACCTTTCACCAGTTCAGTTCACGCTCAGTTGCTCAGTCATGTCTGACTCTTTGCGACCCCAAGGACTGCAGCACACCAGGCCTCCCTGTCCATCACCAACTCCCAGAATTTACTCAAACTCATGTTCATTGAGTCAGTGATGCCATCCAACCATCTCATCCTCTGCCGTCCCCTTCTCCTCCTGCCTTCGGTCTTTCCCAGCATCAGGGTCTTTTCGTAGAACTTTCAAGAGTACCTTTCATAGCAACACATTTAATCCTCACCCAACTCTATAAAATACCTACCAACAGTGTCCCGAATCTACGGATGGGGAAACTGAGGCCACGTCCTTGCCCAGGTTCCCACGCTGGGAGGCAGGCTGGCCGCAGTTCACCTCCAGGAGGGCCAGCTCCTCCCCGCGTTCTCATACCCAGGACTTCCTGGCGGAACCTCTGCCAACCCTGCACTCACCCTTGCTGATGAAACATGAACAAAGCTTTACTGAGCATTTAGTGTAGAGCAGGTTCTGTGCTGAGCGCTGGCCCTTTAATACCAAACTCACCTCCCGGAAAACGGGGTGCTTCATGGCCAGTCGACGGGTGCGGGATCTGAGCCGCAGGCAGCAGGCCCGCGCCCTGGTCTCACGGCCGCCGTGTGACCGCTCCATTGTCTACCACCCTCCTGCCCTCACGCCCTTCACAGGGCTTCCTCTTAGCTCACCTGTTCGCACATTTGTGTGCTGGGAGGCATTTATTTTGGCTGGCCCTGACTTTGCATCCTCATCCGGCCGCGCCCCCAGCACCAGGAACTGTGCTGGGTACATAGCAAAGTGAAGTGAGGTGAAAGTCGCTCAGTCGTGTCCGACTCTTCGAGACCCCACGGACTATACAATCCATGGAATTCTCCAGGCCAGGATACTGGAGTGGGTAGCCTTTCCCTTCTCCAGGGGATCTTCCCAACCCAGGGATCGAACCCAGGTCTCCCACACTGCAGGCAGATTCTTTACCAGCCGAGCCAGCAGGGAAACCTAAGGTACATAGTGGGTGCTCAGCAAACACCGGGTTGGCCAGAGTTCATTCGGGTTTTCCATGCCGGCTTGTGGCAAACCCGAATGAACTTGTTGGCCAGCCCATTATTTCTGAATAAAGGCTGGAAGGCAGCATTTTGTAGTCCTGGGCGCCCTCCGCACAGGGGTGGGAACCTTAGACTTGGCCTTGAGCGAGGTAAGGAGGCTGGGATGGGGGTGAGCCTGCTCAGAGGAGGACAGTCAGCAAAATCATCAGGGCAGGGATGCCTCCCACCCGAAGCGGTGAGATTTCTGGGACAAGCGTGCAGGGAGATTGGCGCCCAGTGGGGGACCTCGGAGCCCCTCCCCGCAGGCGGCTGGGGGCTGGGGGTCCCAGAGCCCTTGCTGCCTGCTGCTCCTTGCCAGGACTGGTCGCCCCACGAGCCTTTCCCATTGGAGCCACGCATCCCTTGCGGATGAACCTAAGCACTTCCCTCTTGCTTCCTCGGATGCGGCCAGCGCTGCCAGCGTGGCTCCCTGCCTTTGCCCAGCCACCCCCACCGCACCTCCTTCACCCATCGGAAGTTAATTCCTCGGAAAACTTTCCTTGGGAGCAATTTCCACTTCTCATTATGCCCGCTGCGCCGGCCCAGCTCCTGCTATCTGGCCCCTACAGCAGGGGAGACGTCTGACACTTGCCTAGAATAGCAGAGGTGACGGTAGTGGGGGGGGCCGACTCCTGGGATTACGATAAGGGCTGGCAGGCCGTTTGGTATGCCAGCCCAGGCCACACGCTCTCCCTTCCATATTGGGGTGATAAAGATGATTTTCCATGCTGGTCCCTATCTGTTATCAAGACCAAACATTCAAATGCAGTCCTCCGTTTTAAACTCCCCCCGCCTCCCACCTCCTACAAGATACCACCTCCTCCAAAGAAAATTGAACTTTCTGATTTGAAAGAGGAAAAAAAATTAATTGAAGTAGCCAGGTCATTCCCTCCCTAGGATGCTCGGATTTAATGAAAAAATGGAGACGATTTTGAAGCCAGGTGTGCTTCTGGGATGCGGAGGAGGGAGAGAGAAGAGGACCGGGAGGCCTTTCTTGGGCCGGTTCTGAGGAGGCCCCACTCCATCCAGAGGGTTTGGGCCAAGGGCACTGCGTCCCGACCCACGTGCCCGATGCTCTGACCTCAAAATTGTAACATCAGACATCACTCCTCGACTCAGGAAAAAGATCTTGACCCAAAGGAGAGGTGCTGGGTGGAGGGGTGGGCAGGGAAGAGGCATGACTTCACGTCCCATCTTAATAAAATGTTCCCCAAAGAGAAAGAGGCTTCAGGAGGGTTTGGGTTCTCGCTCTTTGTTATTATTATTTTTTAGAGTTTCGGAATTGTTTCCTGGGTTTGGAGGCTGTCAGCAGAATACTTATTGTACTTTATGGTGCATTAGTAACGAGATTGTCTTCCCTTCCCAGAGCCGACTTCAAACCCCTGTCTGTCTGGAAGGAGAGTGTATTAAGTAGGAGGATTTCTTTTTTGCCAAAGTCAGCAGCTAGAGCAGAGACGCCCCAACTCGCGGAGCTCCGGCAGTTGCCTTGGTCTGGCCCATGGAGGCGTGGGGAGCAGGGAGCCCGCTGGACCTGGCCCCCATGGTCATCCACCCCGCCCCCTCCCCAGCATGGGCACCCCAAATTCTTCAGATGGCCGCATGGGGCTGCTGCCCCTCGGGGCCTCCCCACCCACCCCCCAGCAGGGTACCACACCCCAGGATGGCCTCAGTACTAGCCGCAAATTACAGCCCAGACGAGCGCGGATTCCTGGCCAGCAGGGAAGGGCTGGTGGGGGCGCGCAGGACGGGGAGGTGGCCCGTCACCCCCTTCTGAAGAGCGGGGGGACAAAGGACCGGAACAGGGAGGCTGGCCCCTCAGCAGCCGCTCTGCCCACAGCGGCTTCCCATACAGGTTTTACAGGTCTGCCACGGGGGCGGGGAGGAGCGTGGCCAGAGGCCATTCATTACAAATTGGTTCAGGGAGGGCAAGCCTGGAGAAGCTATTTACACACCCCCCACCCCGACCTCAGGTGGAAATTCTCTGCTCCAGTCAGGACGGGCCCCAGAGAAGCACTGGGCTGGGAATAGCGTCTCCTTTTGCTCGCTGGGTGATGTCCAGTGGGTCCCGGCCCCTCTGGGCCTCACTTTTCCCCATCTGGCAGCCAAGCTGTTGGCTTAGCTCGGCTCGAGCAGTATTGCTGATTCTGATCATGTCTGTGTTAGTCGCTCAATCGTGTCTGACTCTTTGCGACCCCATGGATTGCAGCCCGCCAGGCTCCTCTGTCCGTGGGATTCTCCAGGCGAGAACACTGGAGTGGGTTGCCATGCCCTCCTCCAGGGCATCTTCCTGACCCAGGGATCAAACCCACATCTCTTACGTCTCCTGCACTGGCAGGCAGGCTCTTTACCACAAGTGCTACCTGGGAAGCCCGATTCTGATCATAACAATCACTAAATAGTAACAACAACATCAGTGGTAAGTGCCGCGTGGGGAGAGCTGACCGGGAGCCAAAGCCGTGCCCTCACATATAGTGTCTCATGGAATTCTCTAGCAACACCGTGGGCTGGGTGTTGTCATCCTCATCACTCAGATGCGGGCGCAGGAGCTGAAGCAGCAAGTGCAGTGGCCGGGGGGGCGGAGGACGCTTTGTCATCAGGCAGGCAGTACCCGGGCCCCCATCCTGCCTGACTCCAAATCCCCGTCTCATGACTCTCTCAGTATAACCACCTTGGGTAGTTCTGCAGGTCTAGGGTGATCCATTTATCTTCCAACGTTTCCTCCTCAATTAAAAACAAAGAAGGAGATGTGTCTAGAATCTTAAGACTTCCAGAGGCTTTCCTGGTCTGGATAGTACTCTTGTCACGCCTATGCAAACATCAGCTGAAAGATGGGGAAGTCCAGGTCTGGGTCTTCGTTCCAGGAGGCGGGGAGGGTGCGGAGAAGGGCCCCACATCCTGTGATTGGAGACCTCACCTGCCCACAGATCGTATTATCATCCTCCCCATCTCCTCTCCTCCTCCAGGGCCCCCCCATCCCACCGGGCTCACCTCCCCTCCCAGTGGACCAGCATCTAGGGCAGGGCTTCTCAGCCTCAGAACCGCAGACCCACTGGGCTGGCAGCACTGTGTTAGAGGAGCCTGTCTTGTACGTTGCAGGACATTGAACAGCATCTCCGGCCTCTACCCACTAGACACGAGTGGCTTCCCCTCACCTATCCCTGCCCCCATCATTGTGACAACTGCAGATGTTTTCAGGTATTGCTGAATGCCCTTTGGGGGACAAAAGCATGCCCCAGTTGTACAGGGGCCAGGGTACCCCGGTTCAGATGCCCCTCTGCCACCGAGAGGATCCCATGTGGTGCTCCTCTCTAAAGCTCAGTCTCCACATCTGTAAAATGGGGGTGGTACATTGGTACGGGGACAGTGTCTGAGGAGCCTCTGAGATAAAACCTATGAAGGGCACGTGGGGAGCTTAGCCTGGCAGCTGGCAAACGAGCTTCACCAAGGAAATGGTCCCGGGATGGGAGGGACAGACTACGTCACCCAGAGAAGACCAACATCAGTGATGGAAGTCGCCAGAGCCAGCTGGGAACAGCACAGGCTGAACAATGTGTGGACTTTGACACTTGATCCTGAAGACCCTGCTGGTCACACTGTCCAGTCCTTTATCCAAAGACCCCACATCAGGGATGGTTTCCTTTCACTAGATCATCGGTACCCAACCAGGGCACTTTTAACCCCCAAAAGACATTTGGCATTGTCTGGAGAGATTGCTAATTATCCCAGCTGAGGGGGGTGGAGGGTGGGGGTTGTTTCTGGCTGGGGGTGCTGCTAAACACACCACATGGCACAGGACAGCCCTTCAGAACCAGGAGCTATCAGCCAACACGCCACTGCCACCCAGGTGGAGAGACCCTGCGTCAGATGGGTTAAACCCACTTGCCTCCGCTTTTTGCACTGGCCACCAGGCAGCTCAGAGCAGAGCTCCGATGAGCCGGCGCCGTCGTCACAGTCCTCCACCACCACCGCCCCCCCCTTCCATGCCAGTCTGCCTGGTGGGAACACCAGACCCAAAACCACAAAAGTAAGTGTATCCATACAGTGGAATATCATCAGCCATAAAAGGACTGAGGTTCTGATTCCTGCTACAACACGGATGACCTGGAAAACTGTTGTGCTAAGCGAGGGATGCCAGACACTAAGGGAGACATTGCATGATGCCTTTGATAGGAAACATGCCTTTGATAGGAAACAGCAGGCAAAGCAATAGATATGGAAAGTAAATTAGTGGTCGCTAAGGGCTGGGGTCAGGCTTCCCAGGCGGCACTAGTGGTAAAGAACCCATCTGCCAATGTAGGAGACATGAGAGATGTGGGCTCAATCCCTGGGAGGGAAGATCCCCTGGAGGAGGCGGGGCACCCCACTGCAGCACCCTTGCCTGGAGAATCCCGTGGACGGGGGAGCCTGGCGGCTGCAGTCCGTGGGGCTGCACAGAGTCAGACACGGCTGAGGTACTTAGCGTGCACACACACAGGGCTGGGGGCGGGGGAGGAATGAGAGGTGGCTGCCACGGGCTATGTGGTTTCCTTCTGCAGGAGGGAGAATATTCCAGAACTGCGTAGTGGCGATGGTCACACAGTGTTGTAAATGCTCTGAATGCCGCCACTGTAGCTTGAAACGGTTAAACACGGCGTGCTTCGTATGCTGTTGCTGCTTACTCACTAAGTCGTGTCCGACTCTCTGCGGCCCCGTGGGCTGCAGCCCGCCAGGCTCCTCTGTCCCTGGGCTTTCCTAGGCAAGAATACTGAAGTGGCTTGCCATTTCCTTCTCCAGGGGATCTTCCTGACCCAGGGATGGAACCCACACCTCCTGCATTTGGCAGGCAGGTTCTTTACCACTGAACCACCAGGGAAGCCCGTATGTGTTTCACATCCATGCATGTATTTCCCCACAGTTGTTTTAAAGAAAGAATGGAAAAAAGAGGACGAGAGAGAAAGATTTATAAAGGAAGGAAAGAAGGAAGGAAGAGGGGGAGCAGGACCAGTCTGACCCCTCTGGGCCAGGCATGTGTGTGGGCATCTTTTTCTTTCTCTCCCTTCTTTCTGTGTGGGAACATCGTTTGCACAACAAACGAATCAGAGGAGGAGGAGGCGGGGGAAGAGGAGAAGGAAGAAACAAACAGCCCAAACCACTGGAACAGCTGAAGTCTCGCTGACGTGGTGGGGAATCAACAGGTCAAAGAGGTGATCCGATCGGTCTGTCAAAGGGTTATTTTGTCTACACAACACGGCACAGCTGGTTCCAGGTTTCGGGCTTTGTTTTCTTTCCCCTCGCTTTGACTGGCTGCTTTAACTTGGTGAATAAGCAATTTGAGAATGACTGGGGAAAAATAATATTTTCACTCAAGCCCGGGTTTCCAAATTGCCCAATTAATAGAGGAGGGAGAGACCTCTCTTTGAAGGACCTGGCCTCAGGCATTTGGAGTCAGAGTGACTATTGGTCCCTCTCCAAGCGTCGGGAAAATGATGCAAGGGGCTTGGCTCTTCCCTGGGGCCGAGAGAGGAGGGTTTATCTAACAGGTGTGCCGGGGGGCTCATCACAGCCTTATTTCTCCTGGGGGAAGGGGAAAGCAACCGCAGAAAGGTCAGCTGGGAATAGCTAAAGGAACTGCACTATATCCATACAATGGAAGATGATGATGTCTGGATTTAAAAAAAAAAAAAAAAACTGCACATGAAGATACACTTTCCTATAGATGTGAGTGAAACTGCACATAGTAGGGTGGCAAATGTAGGTCCAGGGGAAATACTGGAAACAAACCCGTGAAAAGAAGAAAATGCCGAGAATGATTTCGTGATGGGCAGTCTTTATTTCATCCTACATCGCAAAGAGCGAGTATTGCTTTTATAATCCAAAAACATTTTTTTTTTTCAAACATTTTCAGGGAATATCAAGGACCAGCCTTCCCTTTGAAATGGCTTCCAGCTTGCAAACAGCCTAAACTCGTCTCTGCTCTCCGCCTGTCATGGCAGCGGCAGGGGGGATTCAGATCACAGGTGGAGAAGCCACTTGGTGCAGGCTGCCGGCCACCTCCCGGAGATGCTGCCTCGGCAGAGAGCAGCAGAGAAAACCGGTGCTGGGGAGGCCGTGGTGTTTGAGGGCTGGCGGCGGGGGGGGGGGCATTAGGGGACACACAGCCCCTCTCCAGGAGAACACGGTCCTCTCCATCCTCTGGCCTCGCCCATGATGCACTTCCTTCTCAGAATCAGCACCATCCTCTTTGTCCTGAGGTCGGTGGTCCTCCCCTTCCGTCTCCCATCCTGCCTTCTCTCGCATGCTCGCCACTCCGACTTCCATCACATAACTGGTTGTGTGTCCTTGGGCAAGTCATTTGAATCACCACTGTTGAAGGGAAATACAGGGACTTCCCTGGTGGTCCAGTGGTTAAGAATCCGCCTTGCAGGGCAGGGGACTCGGGTTCAATTCCTGGTCAGGGAACTAAGATCCCATGGGCCTCAGAGCAACTAAGGTTTCCCACAGCAACTGCTGAGCCCACACGCTCTGAATGCGGGCCACAGCCAGAGAACCCGTCACCACAACCAAAGATCCCCAGCACAGCAACTAAGACCCATGCGGCCAAACAAATAAGCAAAAAGAAACCGACTCTGTCGCCATGGGAGCCAAACCCATGGAGGCGGAGGCTGAGCTGTATTCTGCCACGCGGTACCATTTCATACAAGGGACTTGAGCATCCACAAGTTTGGTACCCACGAGGGCTGCTGGAACCAATCCCCCAAGAATGCTGAAGAGAGATAAACGCAGTTGTTTCAGTGAGATTCAAATGAGCCAGTCCTCAGAGCTCCAGTCCTGCCTGTGACTTTAACGCTGCATTCAGGCCGCCCCGGTCTACTTAGTCACCTGTCTGGACAGCTCCCCAGGGCAGACAGACCTCTGCCAGCGAGGAAAGCCACACAGCTGGAAGGTGGCAGAGCCGGGGTTTGGACACAGACCTCAGGCTCAGGGCCAAAGCCCCTGTGAACTGTTGCTTGTTTTTGTGTCCATGCCATCCCTCTGGCTGCGGTGTTTCCTGGCAATACATGTCATGTCTGGTTCACTAAAGGTGTGTGACGAACCTTTAATAATCATAAACATTGATTATGCAACTGCTAAACGTCAGCGGCTGTGCTAAGCGCCTCTCGCGCACCACCTCGTCTGACATTTCACCAGGTAGGTGATCAGCCCCGTTTGACAGATAAAGAGATGAAGAAACAGGGATACGCAGGATCACACAGCTTGGTGAGCCAGGGTGTCTGAACCCAAGAGGGCTGGATATGCTGAAGTTTACTGGCTCTACGGCTTGGGATGTACAGCTGGGATCTGTGTAGGGGCCTCAGCGGTTAAGAACCTGCCTGCCGATATAGGAGACACGAGAAACCTGGGTTAAATCCCTGGGTGGGGACGATCCCCTGGAGAAGGAAGTGGCTACCTCCTCCAGTATCCTTGCCTGGCAGGCTCATGGGGTCCACGGGGTCACAAAGAGTCGGACATGACTGAGCGTGCGCGCGCGCACACACACACACACACACACACATCTATTAATATATAAGACCAGGGGTAACGGGTCCTACACTGACCGCCCTGGGTAGGTTCAGACAGTGAGGCCCTGGAAACCTCGGCCCCAGGTTCTGCTTAGAGCCAGGCAGCAGTGCCCTGGGGCTGACGCTGTGAGTACCTTGGGTCTCCCGTTACCCAGCAGAGACGGCAGCGGCAAGGAGCGCTGGCCGGCTGTGCACTGGTGGAGGCGAGGACCCAGCTGTGGGTCAGCAGACGCACCCGGTTGACAAAGACAAGCTCCGACGCTCTTTACCTTGCAGCCTGAGCACGTGCCGCGCTGACAAAGGGTAAGTGTTCACCTCCCAGCCTTCCACACATCATGGCGTGCACAGAGACTGATGCCCCCGGGGTGAATCAGGCCTGCAGCTGGAGGCAACTGGCTCAGCCGCTCCCATTCGCTCCCCAAGTTTGGGGACCCAGATCTTGGAACACCAAGTGGGAGGCGTGGTTCAGGAAGCTCTCTCCACTGCCCTCTCCCATCCCTGCCCTCTAGGGTTTACTTTGCACTTGAAGGGAAAAATAAAGAATTTGCCTCTGGAGGGTTTTTAAAGAACTCCCAGTTCTTTCCAACGAAGCTCTGCTTTCAGGCCAATTCCCAGTTTGCCGGCAAAAGCTTTGGTGTCCATGAGCACTTGAAGAAATGTTTGACTTTCCAGTGAGGACATTTGAACGGCTCACACTTTGCAATTCACAGCAACCAACCCATGATCAGTCAACACTTTTTGGTTAATATATCTTTAAGGGAATAAAGACGACTGAAGTCTGCTCCTTTTATCTGTATCTGTCTACATCTTCTATGAATTCCAGCCCACAGCAGTCTTTAGGGCACAGACATGCACTGCAGCCATGAAATCAAAGACGCTTGCTCCTCGGAAGAAAAGCTATGACCAACCTAGACAGCACTTAAAGAAGCAGGGACGTCACTTTGCCAACAAAGGTTTTTTGAAAAGCAGTCATGTATGGATGTGAGAGCTGGACCATGAAGAAGACTGAGCACCAAAGAATTGATGCTTTCAAACTGTGGTGCTGGAAAAGACTCTTGAGAGTCCCTTGGACTGCAAGGAGATCCAACCAGTCCATCCTAAAGGAAATCAACCCTGAATATTCATTGGAAGGACTGATGCTGAAGCTGAAGCTCCAATACTCTGGCCACTTGATGCAAAAAGCCAACTCATTGGAAAAGACCCTGATGCTGGGGAAGACTGAGGGCAGAAGGAGATGACAGAGCATGAGGTGGGTGGGTGGCATCACTGACTCGGCAGACCTGAGTTTGAGCAAACACCAGGAGACAGGGAAGGCAGGGAAGCCCAGCGTGCCGCAGCCCATGAGACCACAGGGCCGGACACAGCTTAGCGACTGAACGATGACCAATGCCCAAGTGCACATCTACACATCCTCAGTGTCATGAGTTTCTCCCGTAAAATTAACCAATATATGAAACACAGCTCTGTGAATTTTCTCAACCAGACCCAGCTCTGGAAATTCAGAACAGAAAAAAAATTTCAGGTTCCAAATCCCGGATACAAGCTTATAGGGACCCTCAGACCCTGCACTTAAACAGAGGAGCCCACTGAGGCCCGGGGGAAGTGACCGGTCCAAGGTCACTGGTGAATCTGTGCTGGAGCCCAAGTGGGTCCCGGGCCCGCGGCTCCCAGTCCAGCACTGCCCAGAGAGGTACAAGAACCAAGGTCACTGTCTAAATCGCAAGGAGACGAATACACTTCCCCATCCCCGAGGAGAGCCAATGGAGGGAATCTTCGCAGGCACAATTGCTGCAAAAAGTTTTCAAAGCCTTTCCTAACCTAATATATGTAAAGAAATCTTTGGAGAGTCATTCCCCATTAATCAGCTGTCAGCAGCGTTCTCAGGGACGGAGGAGGAGGGGAGGGAAGACTAACTCATTTCCCAGAGCCTGTCTTCAGGATCTCAAAAACGAGTTTAGCAGAGCCAGTCGCTTTGGGGGCATCTGAAAACGAGGAGAAATGCCTCTCACACCGCCAAATACGTGCCTCCCAATACCGGCACCAGGGTACCCCTCACGCCCCCAAATATTCTAACCCGGCACCATGATCCTGAGTTAGCGACCCTCACCCTTTACATGAATCAGAATCACCTGGAAGGCTATTAAAACACATATCGTTGCCCCCACCCCGAGGCTCCACCCACCCACCCAGAGCTTCTGCTGGAGCAGGTCTGGCATGGAACCCCAGAGAAGCTGCATGGCTAACAAGCGCCCGGTGATCTAACGCCGCCGGTCCAGGGAACCACGCCCGGGGAGCCAGTGTTGTCTGCCCCTGAAGCTGCTGCGACAGTGCAGACCGAAGAGTGGGCGCGGGGAATACGCTATGTATCTGGGAGCCGTGGCAGAGGGTGGGGCCCAGGACGCCAAGTCAAACAAACAGAGGTAGTGGCGCCTGACGCCCCTGCCCGCTGCTGCCCCCTGCTGTCCGGGCCGGGAATCGAGGGTGGGTGTCGGGGGACGAGGTTTGGGGCCGGTACCCGGGTGGGTGGGTGTCGGGGGAAGAGGTTTGGGGCCGGTACCGGGTGGGTGGGTGTCGGGAGAGAGGTGCTGCGGCCGCTGCGCTGGTTGCTGGGTGGAGGTGAACCAAGCGAGTGCTTCCCCACTCCCTCCGTGGAAAGGAAGGGAGTCACGGCACAAGGGTCTAGGGGAACATCATCTAGGAGAACATCTAGGAGCGACCTGAGGGGCCTCCCTGGGGGTTCAGAATCCGCCTGCCAGTGCAGGAGACACGGGTTCCATCCCTGATCCGGGAAGATCCCACAGGCCGCCCAGCAGCGCAGCCCGGGAGCCGCAACTCCTGCGCCCACGAGCCGCAGCTGCTGAAGCCCGTGCGCCTGCGAGCCCGCGCCCCACAGCAAGGCACGCTGCCACGGGACCCCGCGGACGCTACCACAGACGCCCTCGCCTGCCAACGAGAGAATGCCCACGCTGCAACCAAGACCCCCACGGCCATAAATAAATAAACAAAACTATTTTTTAAAAAGTGACCCGAGAGTCGCATTTCTTTGCCTTGATATTGGGTAATTAGGTACTGAGACAGCAACATGGGCCCAAAATCTGTTTCTTTCCATTTATAATAATTTGCACGTGGATATCTTTCTTTTTCAAAGTTAAAATTCTCATGAGAGAAAATTCAGAAAGTGCCTGTAGGCAAAAAGAAGAAAAATGTCACGAGTAACCTTGCCCTTTAGTAGTCCCTATTCATTATTTGGGTCAGCATTCCTCTGGGGTTACTTTTCTACGCACAAGTGTTGCTTTTTTTTTTTTAATGTAGAATCACGCTGTTTTGGAAGTGACTTTTTTCACTCAATATTTCATAAACGTTTTGCCAAGTTATTAAAAATCCTGAGAGGTAGCATAGTTCAGGTAAGACAGACCTTGCATCCAGGTGACCTGAGTTCATACTGCCGTCTGCCACTGACCAGGTAAGAGGCCAAGAAAAGTTAATGTCGCCGTGCTTCATGTTCTCCCCCAGCTGGGATGATGATGTTAGCAGCTGTCTCAAACAGTTGTAGGTGTTAAATGAGCTAAGCGTTTACAGAGGTTGCTGGCGTGGAGTGAAAGAAATATACAAATGCTACTCCCCTTACTATGTGTCCCTGCGATGGTTCCAGAGTATCCCACCACATGGATGTTTCATAATATACTGGCAATATCCTCTTGTTAGAGGTTTCTTTTCCTGTTTTTCTAATTGTAAAAAAAAAAAAAAGTGACAAACACACTTACACCTTTGCCCATATGCATGATAAATTCCTAAAAGTACAAAGCGATAGGCCGAGGATGGTTCTAAACATTCCTAAAGCTTTAGAAACATGCTTTCCAAGTTGCCCTTCAGGAAACTGATACCAGTACAGTCTGCCTCAAACAGTAGATGAGAGTCCCAGCTCCCAGACCCCTCAGTAATCCTGGACAGTATCATTTTCCCCCTCACAACTGCCCCTGTGATGGGTGAGCATGGTAACTTGTTAATTTCGTTTCTTGCGTATCTGGCAGTCCATGGGATTGCAGAGTCAGGCACGACTGAGTGACTGAACTGAACCGACTGGGTATCTGGTAAGACCAGCAATTTATGGCTCAGACAGGAAAGAATCTGCCTGCAAAGTGGGAGACCCGGGTTTGATCCCTGGATCAGAAGATCCCCTAGAGAAGCAAATGGCTACCCACTCCAGTATTTCTTGCCTGGAGAATTCCCAGGACAGAACAGTCCATGTGGTCACAAAGAGTCAGACAGGACTGAGCCACTAACACTTAACAACTTGCACATACATCTTTAATAAATTGCCTGTCCATGTCCATTGACCAGGGGTTGTTCGTCATCCTTATTGATTTGCAGGAGCTCTTTGTATAGCAAAGACGTGAACAGCAGAGATGCCGAGAGCATTTTCTTCAGCTTGTCACTTACTTCTCAGCCTTATTTTTGGTGGGTTTTCCCCACCTCGTGTGTTACTTTTCTCTCCTCGGATCCATTTGGCAGCAAGCCAGGGGAGCTATAGCTTCCTCCTCATCCGCATCCACATCTTCCCTGCCCAGTTCCGTCAGCCTAGGGCCCTTTTAAGTTTGTAGCCTGGGGCAGGCCCTTTGATTTACTGCCCCCTACATAATGAAAAAACCGAGATTGGAAAGTGGTCTCTCAGATCTTTCCAGAAGTCCTGGATGACCCCAAATCTCCTGGGCTCCCACCCCTGCTGGCTGCATAGGTCAGAGGTCATCACGCCCCAGTGACGCCCAAAAAAGGGATAACTCGGGCCCCTTGGTGATAGCAGTTGATGCCAGCCAACTGGTTTGGCGGCTTGTGTCTCTAAATTTCCCTGATAATTTTTGGTGGAATGTAGGTTACAGCCCAGGACTGAAAGAGGAAACGAACTATTCAACTGAGGAAAGCAGTGAGAGCTGCCCCTCCCTGAGCCCTGCTGAAGGCCTTCTCGCCCCAGCCATCCCCACAAGTTAAGTGTTTCTGTGCTTATTTTTAAAATGAAGAAACAGAAGTTCAGAGAGGTTATGTCACTTGCCCCAGGAAACACAGCTCCTGAGGACCAAAACCAAGATGAAAAGGGAGCTCATCAAGATGTAAAACCTATGTCCTCTTGCACAGCCCCACTCACGGGACCTACTTGGATTCTGCAAACTGGCTTCCCTCATAGCTCAGCTGGTAAAGAATCTGCCTGCAATGCAGGAGACCCCTGTTCAGTTCCTGGGTCAGGAAGATCTGCTGGAGAAGGGATAGGCTACCCACTCCAGTATTCTTGGGCTTCCCTTGTGGCTCAGCTGGTAAAGAATCCACCTGCAGTGCGGGAGACCTGAGTTTGATCCCTGAGTTGGGAAGAGCCCCTGGAAAAGGGAAAGGCTACCCACTCCAGTATTCTGGCCTGGAGAATCCCACGGACTATACAGTCCACGGGGTCACAAAGAGTTGGACACGACTGAGTGACTTTCACTTTCACTTCACTTTCACTTTGCCACCTGCTTGCTCTATGACACCAGGAAAGTTGCTTCATGCCTTCATCCTCAGCTTTCCTTCATCTCGGAAGAATAATTGCATGCCTCTATATCACGCCACATTAGGAGAGAACCAAGTTTTTTTTCTTTTTTGGGTGGGTTCCAGTGTCTTCCCATCGATGGTTGTTCAACAGCTAGCTGTGATTTTAGTACTCTGGCCGGAGAAGGTGAGCACACGTCCTTCTACTCTGCCATCTTGAACCAATCTCCTGGTTTTCTTATTCGCGGGTATTTGGCGTGGATCCCAAGCTCCTGAGAAGCCTGGGGTGGGCAGGAAGCTGCTCCATCCTACCCAGTTCACCCGCTGGCAGTGGTTCTCAGCAGAAAATCAAGTTTTTAAAACATGGTCATGAAAACTCCATAAATTGTAAAAGTGTTCAAATGAGGTGCAAATCCTAGGTGAATTTCACAGAAGCGCTTACTCACAACCTTACAATTTATACCAACGTGTATCAACTTGAATCCATCATATATACTATAAACATACAGGACAGATCTCCAACCGATTCCTACCCTCACAATCACACTCATTCATTTGCTCAACAAACAACCACTGTTTCCTAGGTCCTGGTGGGGTGGTGGGGGAGGCAGACTGTATCTGTGACCTCAAGGAGCTCACACGAACACACGCACATGCACACGTGCACACACATTCTTGTCTCCACTTGAGGGTTCCTTTTGAGAGTCTTGCTCTTCATGTCTGGGAACGTTGCCTCTTCTGAGGTCTCAGAGGCATGGAATCCTTAAGTTCACTTGAAATCAGGCTCCCATAGCTTCTGTCTGCTGCAAAGATCCCAGCCTTCCCAACACATGGCAAATCTGTGTTCATCTGGGTCCCCATACCTGGGGGTACAGGGAGGGTAAGTGTGCCCTTACAGAACACGGCAGCAGAGACAGCTCAGCTTCTACCCAGCAGAACATTTCACAGAGGCGAGAATCAGGCCCCTCGAGATCCAAGTGTACTTGCCCAGCGTGTTAGATACTTCTCTGTCTTTGAACTAACACTGTTTGGAACTTCTTTGGTGGTGCAGGAGACAAGAATCCGCCTGCCAAAGCAGGAGACACAGGTTCAATCCCTGGTCTGGGAAGACTCCACGTGCCTCGGAGCAACTAAGCCCATGCATCCCAGAGCCCTCGGGTCCTAGAACCTGTGCTCGGCAACAAGAGAAGTCACCGCCGGAGACGCGCACGCGCTGCAGAGAAGGGCAGCCCCGCTCACCGCAGCTAGAGAAAGGCCCGCGCGCAAAGCAACGAGGAACCAGCACAGCCCCCCAAAAGCCCAAAAGCCTGACAGCTGCTTACGTCAATGAGGGTGAATTTCAAAAACATTATGTCGGGAAATAAAAGCAAGTTTCAAGATTAAGCCTCCTGCAGCATACCACTATATAAACTGTAAAAACTACATCGTTCAATGTAAAAGGTAGTAAGATTATAAAAGGATGTATTTTACTTTCCTGTGATTGTGGTAACAGATTTCTACAGACTTGGTGGCGTAAGTCGACAGGAATCTATCCTCTCACGGTTCTGGGGATCACACTGTCACCAGGCCGAAACCAAGGTGTCACAAAGTACGTTCTCCCTGGAAGCTTTGTGGGAGAATCTCTCCCTTACTCCTTGTGGCTTCCAGTGGCTGCCAGCATTCCTTGGTTTACGGCTGTATCGCTCCAGTCTCTGTCCCCACAGTCACAGCAACCCATCCTCCTCTGTCTGTGTCAGATCTCTTTTTTCCCCTCTCTCCGAAGGACACGTGGCGTGTCATTTAGGGCCCTCCTAGATAATCAGGATAACCTCCCTATCTCAAGGTCCTTAGCTCAGTCTCATCTGCAAAGACCCTTTTTTATTTTAAGGTAACATTTACAGGTTCCAGGAATTAGGATCTGATATCCCTTGGACTGCAAGGAGATCAAACCAGTCAATCCTAAAGAAAATCAACCCTGAGTATTCATTGGAAGGGCTGATGCTGAAGCTGGAGCACCAACGCTTTGGCTCCTGGTGCGAAGGGTCAAGTCATTGGGAAAGACCCTGATGCTGGGAAAGATTGAAGGCAGGAGGAGAAGGGAGTGACAGAGGATGAGATGGTTGGATGGCATCACGACTGAGGGGATGTGAGCTTGAGCAAGCTCCAAGAGATAGTCAAAGACAGGGAAGCCTGGCGTGCTGCAGTCAACGGGCAACAAAGAGTCAGAAACAACGATCTTTGGGGCTATGACTCAGCCTCCTTCAGCGTATACAGAAATAACAGCAAATCCATGACTGTGTTTCTTCTGAAGGAAAAGAAAGGGAAAAATTTGGTAGAGGAGCATGAGGAAGTTGTCTGTAGGTGCCCCTCTATCATATCTGCGTGAAATACTTGATAATTTTTTTAAAAATTTAAAACCCTGCCACCTCCGAGCAGTGTGACCCTGGGCAATTTATTTCCCATTTCTGGACTTTCATCTCCTCTTCTGTAATATGAAGATGCCAATCCCGCCTTCATGAGAGTATAGGAGCTTTCAAAAGTATCATGTTTATGAAGTGCCTCGCAGGTGTCTGGTTCATCATAAGCCATCATTATTATTATTGCTGTTGTTACCTTTCTGAAACTGAGCCGCATTTTCTACATCACACTCATGGGCGCATGCAGACACACACACTTACCGAGTGAGAGAAATAAGTTTTTCTGCTCCAAGCTCTGGTTTCTGAAACCCAGCATTGGTGGGGGTGGGGTGAGCAGAATAGCTGAAACCACGGTGGTAGAGGCGGGTGCGGGGGGGGGGGGGGGGGCCCTGTGCAAAGGCCCTTTTTGATCTCCTCTAACTGCCACTATAGAGAATTAGATGGAATTCATTTCTATGATGAAGGAATTAATGGTTATGGAGAGAATTGGGTTCAGGTGGAAGACTTGAATCCAAAGAAGGGAATAAAGCCTTGAAATTCAAATGAAAAATTATTATATAAGCATAAAGGAAACCTATTTTACACCTGTAAGACTAAATGTATAAATATGAACCAACTGCTCCCTCTGGGAAATGGGGATTGTGCTTTTAATTCACCTAGACAAATATGCAGTGCTCGCTCCTTTCCGTCTATACATTCCAATGAAGACCGGCATTTGCTGGGGCTGCAGAGTAACCCCCCCCCCAAGACTGGCCACCTCCTCCCATGGTCTAAGCATCTTCTGGGTTCCCCAGGGCCCCCAGAAGGGGGCTGGGCTCCTGAACCTGCAAATTGCGTGGACAAGGTCATCTCAAAGACTCCCTCCCAGCGCTGGCATGCTCTGGTCTGGTCCTGCCATCCCCTCCCCACCCCTCCTCACCCCCACGGACCCTCGTACAGAACATAATACCCTACGGTCATCAGGCTGTCTCAGTTTCACTCATTTATTCATTCAGTAGCATCTCTGAGCACCTGCCACATTCCAGTCTCTGTGCTCAGTGCTGGTGATCACCCAGTTTACCAAGAGAAGAAATGGAGCAAGAAAGAGAGCAGCCTTTAGAGTCACGGAGACTAAGGTGAAATCCTTCCCTATCCCCTGGTGGCTCCGTGACCTGGAATCAGCCTCAGTTTGACCTTTGGTGTTCAGTCGCTAAGTCACGTCCGACTGTTTGACACCCCACGCACTGCGGCACACTGGGCCTCCCTGCCCTTCACCGTCTCCCAGAGTTTACTCAGACTCATGCCCACTGAGTCAGTGATGCCATCCAGCCGTCTCATCCTCTATCGTCCCCTTCTCCCCCTGCCCTCAGTCTTTCCCAGCATCAGGGTCTTTTCCAATGAGTCGGCTCTTCACAGCTAGTGGCCGAAGTATTGGAGCTTCAACTTCAGCCTCAGTCCTTCCAGTAAATATCCAGGGTTGATTTCCTTTAGGACGGACTGGTTTGAAAAGGCAAAAAAAGATATGACATCAGAGGAGCCCCTCCAGGTCGGCAGGTGTCCAATATGCTATTGGGGAAGAGAGGAAAAATAGCTCCAGAAAGAACTGGACCTTGGGCCGCCCTGAAACTCAGCTTCCCCCTCTGTGCAACACAGACGCGGGGTCTACCGCCCGGAGCGGCTTTCCTGAATGCCTGGCATGGGGCTACCGTTCAAAACCACTAGTTACACTGGGGCTCAGGGTCAGAGAGCAACATGCTCACTCAGTTTAGCCCTTTCTTGAGCACCCTGTGTTCTAGCTCAGCCCCAGAACTGCAGGGATAAATGCAAAAGGAACGCAGTGGCCTTTTGGGAGGCCGCGGGAAGGAGTGGGGCCAGCACCCACTGAGGGCCGAGTGCAGATCAAACACTAGCCTAGGTGTCTGCACCCAACTCGCCGCTGCTGCTGAAGACGGCACAGAGCAGCCATGCTTGGGGCTCCATCTGAGCGTCTCTCTCTCTGCCTGTGTGTCTAATCGCCCTTCTCAGGCTCCAAGAGGCTGAGACAGTCTTGGCGCACAGAAGCCACGCCAAAGGTTCAATATCCCTACAAATCACTGGCCTCACAAGATCCAAGCCCCCGTCTCCCAGCCTTTTCTCAAGTCCAGACATCCTGCTTGTGCCAGATTCATTCATTCGCCCACCCATCTATCCAATGAGTATTTCCTGAACGTCTACTAGGGGACTTAGTTGACAGCGGGAAATACACAGAGGAAGTGCTCCTGAACCCAGGAGAAGAAACCCCGCCCCATGCGACGGAGGAGGCGCCTGCTCCAGGAGAGGACACCCTGGGGACCCGAGGGGCTCGATCCCACCAGCTTCCCCTTCGCAACAAGCCCATCTGAGGTGGGAACCAGCAGTGTTTGATCTTTGCTCCTCAATCCCGGCCCACCCAGCCCTCCAAAGCCTGGGGGCCTGGAGGGAAAGTTTGACCGGGCTTGCGGCATCCCTGGAACGTGTGCAGAGCCACAAGCTCCAGGCTGGCTGGAGCAGACCGCCGCCACCTCTTTTGGATTTGTTTAATGAAAACGCTTTGCGGTTCCATAGATGCTCAGCTGTGATAAGGTAGCCGTGTCAGCACGGTAGACAACCCGTTAGCGCTGGACTCGGGGCAAGTTGAACTTGGAAAAATGAACTGAAGGGGCCAGTGACGGCAGCCCATCTTCATCCGACACGTGGTCTTCTGTCCAGGCGGCCGGGGGCTTGGGAGGAGACAGACGCCCCTCTGCAGGTGCCTCCGTGGGTCCAGCACACAGGGCTTTCTGCGGCACACTCACTTCCACCTCCTTGGTCTGTGTGTGTGCACACACACAGGCACACACGCCCACACACAGACGTCCCCGCACGCTCTCACACACTCGTCTGGGTACCCAGGCGCGCTGAGCTCACTTGTCCTCACGCACACTCTGACACGCAGTCACCTGCACCCCACTCCACGCCCCTTAGGCCACTGGGGCCCGATCGAAGGGACACTCTCGTCTTCCTGGGCAGGTCCTTTGCCCACCCCAGAAATGGCAGGGGAAGAGAGATTCACGGGCAGAGGGAAGGTGTGTACAGATGTGGGGGAGCACACTGTGAAGGCGGCCTTGCCTGCATTTCTGAAGGTCATCGGGAAAGCAGTTATAAGAGAGGGAAGTCCAGGGGAGGAAGAGGAGGATGCGGGACGGTCCCAGCGGTCAAGTCACCACGTCAGTGAGAGACCCAGGCGTCTCGGCACCTTGAGCTTCGACCTCACTGTCCTCCTTCCAAATTTCCAGGAGGTTCTCAGGACAGCAGAAAGAAGAGCGGGAGTAGGGGGAGGAGGACGGAGCCCCAGGAAGAAGGAAGGAAGGAGGAGGCCGCCTGAAGCCTAAGAACAGTGGGCCTGGGAGAAGCCTCGTTAGGAGTGCGCTGTTGCTGTTTACCTTGGGAACTGGAATCCAAGGCACCCCACTCTGCTTTTCTGGGGGAAATTAAAACGTCAAGCCCAGCAACACCCCCGTTTTCTTCTTCCTCCTCTGGTTTGGGCAAATATTTCAAGGTCACTCTGAGAAGAGTGTTCCTTTGTAAGAGGAAAAAAATAATAAAAGATGCTGGGGAGTGGGGAGAAAGGTGTTTTTTCTCAAGGCTGCCTCTTCCAACACAGCCCTGAGGAATTCTGGCCTCCGGAACCTGGAGAGAGCCCGAGCCGCCACTGGAGGGGCCTTTGTTCGCAGATATTCCATTTCTCTCCCCGCCCCCACCTCCCTCATTATCAAACATTTGAAGACTGAATAATTCCGTTTGTCGATGTCTTCGGCTGGAGCCTCTGAAAATGCAAAAGGCTCTGCCAAAATCAAAACCCTTGGTTTTCAAGGTGGATTTATCACCCTTTAAAGGAAGGTTTATTGGGTAATCGCCTTCAAAAGGTGCTCACTGCACAGGGATCTGAAAGAGTGTCCTCTCCCTGGGGCTGGGGGAGAGACCCCTGGCCCCCTGGGGGCCGGGAAAGGAGCCCCAGCGGTGGCCAGGACTGATCTCACGTCTCATCAATCCACAGCCAGAGAGAGACCAACCTCCGCAGCGGAAGTCACCCTGCGGTCTTGCCCCTAACCCTCGGGGCTTTGTCTTTCCCATTTTAACTGGGGTTGGAGTGTTCCATTTGGGAACGTGGGAGTGGGAGAGTCCTTATTTTAGCATTGTTGTGGCCCTTCAAAGAGAGGTGGAGGAGATCTTAGCCAGACAAGGTGGTGGTAGAGAACCACTGCTCAAGCCTTTAGGGCGTCTAGGAGAGTGGTTTCTGCAGGGAGCGGGGTGCTCAACCACACTGGGCCGGGCCTGGACCGCCTCCTTTTGAGAGATTACGGTAGCTGCCAAACAGAGGAAGGTGTCTTCCCAAAGGTCGATGTCCAACCCCATCTAACCAAAGCCCCCCCCCCCCCACCCGGGACTCAGGCTCAGAGAGCCAAGGAGGACCGCACATACTTCTGGAAACCGCGGCGATGGGGGGCGCGGTGGACAAAGTGGGCAGAGGAGGAGAGGAGCTGGCCGGGGAGAAGTCAGGAAGGCCGAGAGGAAGCGAGAGGGGCCTGGGAAAAAAGACAGAGGAGCCCGTGACACAGACTGTGGGGGGCAGGGAGGGACCGAAAAGTGTGTGCGAGAGCGAAAGAGGAGGGGAATGAACAGGGAAAGCGAGAGGCTGGGGTGAGGGGCTGGAGGGAACGCTTCCCCGGCCACCTTCAGCCCAACAGACGCCCTCTGGCTTACAGCAGCGAGTGGGGCTCTGGGAGGAGGTTAACCCTGTGTTGGGGAGCAAAGCGGGGCCAGGGGGTCAGCAAGAGAACCGAGAGGAGGGGGAGTGTTCCCTCCCCTTCCAGCGGCGGCTGCCCCAGCGCCCAGGTGAACCACCCCCCCTTTCCCCTGCTGGATGTGAAATCGCCATTTCACCCCGCCACACTTCTTAATTGTTGCAAAAATCATTTGTGAAATTGGTCTCCAACAGGCGAGAACGGCCACGCTCATTCCGACAGACACCCCCCTCTTTCTCCCCCTTCGCCCGCCCCGCAGGAGCCCACAGGATCCCCCAGCCACGGAAACCCAGTGTTGGCGCTGCCAGCCTGGGTTTAGGGGCGCCGACTGGGGGGGCAGAGGTGGGAATCTCCCTTGCGACTGACTGAACCCGCCCCGCTGAATCTTCTGCAGCAGCGGAGGGCAGGGACCAGGCCAATAGTTAGATGGCCCCCGAGTGGGCCGCCGTCCTTGGCAGCCACTGGTCGGGGGCCTGAACCGAGAGGTCTGGCTGCGCGCTCGCCCCACTGGGTCCGGAGACGAGCCCACGCCCGCCCCCGCGGCCAAGTGCGCCGGGAGACGGAGCTCAGAGCGCTCCAGAGGGCTTCTCTCACCCCGGGGACTGAGCAAGTCCTGACTCACACCTTCCTGATGGGCGCTTAGAGCTACCCTAGGACAACAAGGAAGAGACGGCAGAGCCTAAACGCCGGCACCAACCCTCACTTAGAAGCACACACTGAGGTGGGCACACAAGCCACACGCCCACCGCGACCTACACGCAGACGCCCCTTCCCCAGGGCTCACACAGACGTGGGCACAAGCCTGTATTCACACACAGACACGCTGACCCACTCCACCCACATGCACAGAGGCAAGGTGGCTTCAATTCTTCATCACGTGATGGAAATTACTGACGGACGCATGAATGCATGAACAACATGTATGTGTGTGTGTGTGTGTGTGTGTGTGTTACATACAGCCACCTCAGGAGGTCAAGGCAGGCCAGACCCGCCAGCGAGATGGGATGGAAAAGGGACTGACTCAAGGCTGACTCATCGTCCCCAGACTCACACATTGCCGTGTAAAATGCCACCTTCTCATCTCTCTTGGAGGCAAGTGGATTCAGTGGGGTCGCATCTCCAGAAAGGAAAGGGTCACAGAAGACCTTGCAGGGCCCCTGTAACTCAGGCAGCCTGGTTTCCTAAAGGCACTGGTGGGGGGGGGAGCTTTCCAATTTTAAAGCTACTTGGACTTCCCCCCTCAATTCTGGGGCCCCTAGGGGGCATGAGTGTAACAGCTTTGCAGCGGGCCCCCATTTCTAGAAGGTCTCCCCCACCCCCGCCCCACCTCTGGCGGGAGCAGCCCCCAATACTGAAATAGAGGGGAGAGGAAGGAGATTGTCACATGCTGAGGGGGCAAAGGTCACAGGTGAGGAAAGAGGGAGGGGAGGGGGTGCCCGGGGCCAGCCTGAGGAGGCTCCCAGGCCAGGCCAGGAGGGGGCTGACCCCAGCACGGGGAGAGGGCGGGCAGGGGGCAGGCTGGGGGTGGGGGTGAGTTTGGGGGATGGGTTTACTTTATTGTATCTGGCCTCCAGCGCTGGGCCGGAGACACTCTTTCTCGGGGGAGACAAAAGACCCGCAGTCGTGGCGTCCTGCCCCGCTGGGAGGGCGTTTCGCCCCTAGGACTCGGCATCCCCCTGGCAGAAGGGTCCGGTCATTCCAGCCCTGGGGAAGGTGGCGAGAGCGTAGAAAGGCAGGACCTCCCACCCACAGTCAGTGATTAACTGGGGCTCCCTCCCCCCCAGCAGAGGACTTCTGAACTGGGGTGCTCAGGGGGTACCCCCATTCCCAAGCCAACCCTTTGGACCCCCAGATCCTGGGCACCAACTTGCGGGTCCACTCAAGGCAGCGAAGTACCTGCTGGAGACGGCTTCTGGGAGTGAGCGGAAGTGGGGCAGGAGTTTAATCCTGGCTGGAGATGGGTGAGGGCTGGGGGCCCGGGACGGGAGGGGAGGAGGGAGTGGGTCCCTAACACTGAGCAGAGGGCTTTCTGAGCCCCTGGGCTTCCCAGAGCTGCAGGAGGCCAGGCAAGAATAGGACACCGGGGCTCAGAGGCAGCTTTGCCAAGAAAGTCATATCCCCACCCCCAGGTCATCTAGGCCAATTCCAGGTGGACCCCCGTGGCAGAAATGTCAGGGTGTGTGAGTGAGACCAGGGGGAAGACGTGAGATCCAGCTGGGCTCGGACTCTGGGAGGCTAGAGCTGAGGCGAGAACTCCAGGCAACCGCCGACGGGAGGCAGGCATTCCCATGCAGCCGGACTGCAGAGCCGGGCTGTGGGCGACCGGGGGGCTGGGGGCCCGGCCGATCTGGCCCACCCGTCAGGGGAGGACACGGGACTGGGCGGGGGCCCGCCCCTCCTCCCTCGCCCCCCAGCCCCCACCACGCCCCCGCCTTTTGCTCCCTCTGTTTTAACGGGCGGTTCAGATGCTCCCCCCAAAGCAAGGTGAGTCGAGGCTTAAAAAACAGAGTGGGGGAAAAATAAATTCGTAGAAGATTTCTTCGTTATTGGTCCTCGGCTGCCTTCCGCCCTGGCCCCCTGCCCTCCTCATGAATAAAAGAAAAGTCCGAACCCATCACGTCTCATTCGCCGCCGCCTCCTCCCGCGCGCGCTCCAGCCAGCACTTCTGCGCAACTTACCCAGCGGATCGCTCGCCCCTCGCCTCCCCTCGTCTCCCCCCGACCCCGCCACCCCCTGGTCGCCCCCCCACTCCGGCCCCCGAAACCCGAGAGGTTCCTTCTTCCCTCCCCAGATCTTCGGGGTGGGGGGGGGCGGGGGTGTGAAAGCTGGCGTGTCCGCGAGGAGCGAGTGTGGTCGGAGAAAGAAGGCGTGGAGAAGAGCCGGAGAGGAGAGGGCGGGGGAGCGAGAGGATAAATATATAAATAAATAGGGAAACAGGAATCCAGTCCGCAGCCGCTCGGCTCAGAAACTTTGGCCCGCAGCGCGGGAGCGCGGCCCTTGCCAGTCCGAGGCTAGGGGCCCGGACTCCGGCCGCGATCCCCCCGCCACCCCCGGCAGCCTAGCTCGGCGTCCGGTCCACGGCCCCCGCTGCCGCCCCGCGCATCCGCCCGCACAACTTCTGGCCGAGCGGGGCGGGCAGAGGAGGCCTCGGGGTGGCTGCGTTCGTTTGTTTGAACTTCCTCGTCGCCACCTCCCCTCTTTCCCCAGCCTCCCGACCTCCGCCCCCCAACCTCACCCCCACCCCGCCCTCCCCAGCTTCTGGACGCGGGCGGCCGCGGCCGGGGGTGGGGGGTGGGGAGTGCTTGCCGAGGGGAGGGGGAGGAGGTTTAAAAAAAAAAGGAGGCGAAGAAGAAGAGGAAAGAAAGAGATCGCGGCAGGGGGAAGGGGAGCGGACGGGAAGCGATTTTTGCCGACTCGGGACCCGCGGCCGGCGTGCGCGAAGAATGGCGGCGCTTCCCGGCACGGTCCCCAGGATGGTGCGGCCGGCTCCGGGGCAGAACTACCCGCGCACGGGGTTTCCCCTGGAAGGTAAGATCGCCCGGGGTGGCCGCCCTCCTCCGCCGGGCCTCCGAGTCCTCGGAGAGGTGGCAGTCTTCGCGGGGCGGCGGCGGCGCCAGCACGGGGGGAGCCGGGGGTTCCCTTCCCTTTCGGGTCCGAACCCCGGCGCCCGACCCAGGAAGTTTCAGGGGACCCTCACTTGCCCGTTTTCGGGTGGGTTTCACCGACCGGCGGCCCCAGCGTCGCAAGTCCTGGGTTCCGGCCTTTCCCCGCCAGGCTGAACTCCGAGGCGATCTCGAGTCCTGGTCAATTTCAAGTCCTAGTGGCTCTCAGCGCATTCCACTATTTTCAGATACTTTCCACCTAATACTCTCTGCTTTCCCGTGTCCTGCCAGCTACGGGTCTTTCTACTCTCGTTTTGAATTGTTCTTTTCACCCCGGGATGGTTTAACAATCCCTTTTATTTTGAAATAACAGTGTGTGATGTTTTATCTGTCTTAACTGGGACTCCCCTTCGAGGCTGGAAACAAACAAAAAAATTACTTCGAGACTGAAGTAATGAACAGTAACGATTTCCGCCCCCCAGAAACTTTCCACTCGGGCTTCCGAACTCTAGAAATCCCTCGGGAGAGACCTCGAGACGGCGAGAGGGCACAGAAATGCCCAGACAAGGGGAAAGTGTCAGTTTTCTAAGGTGTCCTCCCTAAACACCCGGCACCGGAGATGAGCCGGAGGGACTGGCGGGGTGGACCGGTTCTCGGCTCCAACAAGGGCTGGAGCGCACCGAGACCATTTCCTGAGTTTTTGTTTTGCTTTCTTTTTAAACTAATATTAGGCCTTCGACCTGTCAACTGAGGGATCCCTTGGCTTCCGGGGGTAGGTAGCCCAGGATGTCAGACGTGGTTAGAGATAGGTGCGACTTTTTTTAATTAGTCTTCTTATAATTGTGTGAGCCACTTGTGCGCAAGGAAGGGAAACAAGGCAAGGAGGGAAGGCCGGGCAGGCAGCCTGCGATCTGTGGAGGGGGGGGGGTCCCTCCGGCAGCTAGACGGCGCGGGTCCCGGAATTAGACCGCGGCGAGGAGAGCGGCTCCGTGATCAAGTGCGCGCGAGCAGCCACGCAGGCGGGAGAGCGCGCCGGCCCGGGGATTTGTCGCAGCGCTCTCTTGTAGCGAATGCAAGTAAAACAGGCGGCCGTGGCCGCGCAGCGGATTAGGACAATATTTGCCCAACATGACGGAGAATACTGAAGAGAGCCGAGTGCCGGTCGCTAAAGAGGCTCTTGAATATAAAGTTGGGCGCTCGAGAGCTCTCCAGCGCTAATGGCATATCCCGCCACGGAGACCGAGTCACTCTGACTTGGCGACGCACGATTTCTGATTAAATCCGAGGGTAGCTTCAGGCACCCACTTTTCCATGGTGGGGGGGAACGGCAGAGCGAGGGGAGGAGGCGGTAAGAACAGCTCAGCCACCGAGCCGCTGCTCGCCGCCTTTCTTCCAATTATACTGCCAGTTCCCTCCACTCCCGGGGGCTGTGAAATCGTCCTAATCTACCAGATCTCCGCAACCGCCGAGTCCCCAAATTGGGGGGATCGAGGCTGGATTAGTGTGCCGGGTGTCCCCCCCACCCCCAACCTTCTGGGAAGAAATTGTGTGGACTCTGCATTAAAGCCTCCTCCGCGTGCTCCCCTCCCCGGCTCACACGGAGTAACCGCGTCTGTCTTCCTGGTTCCCAGAAGGGACTCTGGCCCATCTGTGCACCGGCCTCCCCGATCCTGCAGGGACAGTTCATGGGTGTCTGAGGCCAAATGAGTATTTGATTTAGGAGCTTGCTGCTAGTGGAGTAGATCACCCCCAAATTATCCCCAAATGAAATCTGAACTGCGAGAGGGGTTGGAAGGAAGTGGAGTCCCTCGAGGGGTAGCCAGGAGCCCCTGAGGACAGCAGCCAGCGGCTTTCTGTCGCAGGCCCCTCTGCCGGCCCCTCTGCTGCGCCTCGGCCATCCAGTTATGGGTAGCACAGCTCTGCTGCAGAAGCCGGGGCTGTAAATACTAGTAATCCACCAGCCTTTCCGGGGCCGATACCCAATGGATCAGACTTGACCACTTACAGCACAGAACCGACCGGATGGGCCCCATTGCACCCGTTATCAGCCTCTCTAGGAGGCAAGCAGACCCTCTGTCCAGGCTGCCAGCCCAGGGAGGCATCGGTTCCAGAGTCCCCAGGCTGCACGGTCTCTGGGCTCTCCCCTCTCCCCTCCGTGTCTCTCCCCCCCTTCTCAGACACAGGCCCCCCAGGTGTGTCCTCATCCCGCCTCGTGCAGCAGGACTGGGGACAGGCGGCATCTCGGAGGACTCTGGCAGCCGGCCGTGACCACTCTCCCCACCCCTGCCGGGCCTTCCCTTGGCTTCATGGCAGCTTTCCCCCTGACATCTGAACTGCCACAGCTCCAAATGTGGGGGACAGAGATCTGCTTACAGGGGTCTCGGGGCTCAAACAAAACTGAAATCCAAAGGGCGGAACTCAGTGTCGGATCCTCATCCTCACCCTGGGTCTCTCTTTTTCCTCATCTCCCCCTTCCCTCTCCAGTGTCGACTCCGCTTGGCCAAGGCCGGGTCAATCAGCTGGGTGGGGTCTTCATCAACGGGCGACCCCTGCCAAACCACATCCGCCACAAGATTGTCGAGATGGCCCACCACGGCATCCGGCCCTGTGTCATCTCCCGCCAGCTGCGTGTCTCCCACGGCTGCGTCTCCAAGATTCTCTGCCGCTACCAGGAGACCGGGTCCATCCGGCCTGGGGCCATCGGCGGCAGCAAGCCCAGAGTGAGTGTCTTTGCCGCAGAGCTGACAGCCAGCCTTCCCGTGGCTGGGGGTCCTGGCTGGAGCCCCGCTCTCCACCCTGTGTCACCCAGTAGCAGTAGGGAGTCTACATGCTACCTATGGGCAGTGCAGTGGAAGAGGGTCCTCAAGCCCAGGCCTCCTCCATTATTTGAATTTCTCAGCGATGGGGATAACTGGGGTCCAGATTGCCCAACAGGCCATTGAGTCATTCCTATGTTGTCCCTACATCTGCCCAGAACCCCGTTGCCATCCCAGATGAGGGAAATCTTCCTTCAGTCTTGCATGGAATAGTTGGGGGGGGGGCGGAATCCTAATTAGGTTTCTAGTTTATTACCTATCACTATCCTGCTGCACATTCCCCAGCCCCAGCTGCCTTCCTGGGAGCCAGGAACAGGTTTCTGGAAAGGATGAAGCCAGTCTCAGAATGGAGGCAGGGTGACCAGAGCCATCAGCCTGGCCCCGGGGCTCCTGGGAGGTTGATATTAAAAGTGTCTCCCTCCCCCCACCCCATCTTTCCACTCCGACTCTCCCACCTCCACCTCTGAAGCAGGTGGCGACTCCGGACGTGGAGAAAAAGATCGAAGAGTACAAGAGGGAAAACCCAGGCATGTTCAGCTGGGAGATCCGAGACCGGCTGCTGAAGGACGGGCACTGTGACCGGAGCACCGTGCCCTCAGGTGAGGAGGCCGCTGAGCCAGCAGAGCTGCCCGAGTCCTCAGCCTGCGTCTTCCGTTTCCAAGGCCCCAGGGCCAGGGCTTGGGTCGTGTGGGGCTGGAGCTGGGAGCCGAGAGGAGATGATGGATGATGAGGAACTTGGAGAAAAAGTTGGGAGAAAAGGCACCAGAGTGCAAAGGAGGCGAGGGCACAGGAGGGAATTAAAACTGCAAGGAAGAGGGGAGCAGGGAGGAAGGGAGGGAAAGAAGTTAGGAAGGGAGAGCGGAGGAGAAGGAAGGGAGGGAGGGAGGAAACGGAGAAAGGAAGGCAGGGAGGCCGGGAGGGAGAGGGGGAGGGGGGAGGAAGGGAGTAAAAGAAGTTAGGAAGGGAGAGAGGAGGAGAAGGAAGGGAGGGAGGGAGGAAAGAGGGAGAAAGGAAGGCAGGGAGGCCGGGAGGGAGAAGGGGAGGGGGGAGGAAGGAGTTGAGCAAAAAGTTACAGAGTTGGCCGACAAGGGAAGTTCGGCCTACAGAGATGAGTCCAGCCTAGAAGGGTAGGTCACAAGCTCCCTGGACTTTGCTCCAAGTCACAATTCTGTGCTGTTGCTGCCACCGGCCCCCAGTGGGTCCCGAACGTGGAGGCCCCGGATCTTGCTGCCGGCAGGTGGGAAAGTGCCCCCAGTGTATACGTGTGTGCACCTGAGCATTCGGGCTGCGGAGCTGGGAGTGTGGGGAGCAGCCAGCAGCTGGAGGGGCTCCGGGAGGCCCTGGGGGTGGGGTGGGTATGAGTGCATCTAGGAGAAGGGACAGGCTGCCCACTCTGGTATTCTTGGGCTTCCCTGGCGGCTCAGCTGCTAGAGAATCTGCCCGCGACGCGTGAGACCTGGGTTCGATCCCTGGGTCGGGAAGATCCCCTGGAGAAGGCAATGGCTCCCCACTCCAGTATTCTGGCCTGGAGAATTCCATGGACTGTATAGTCCACCGGGCCGCAAAGAGTCGGACACGACAGAGTGACTTTCACTGACTGACGGAGGGTATGTGATCGTGCAAAGTCCAAGTGTGCAGAGACCCAATAGGGAGCTCTAGGTGGGAGCCTCTGCCACCGCGTGGGGAGTCCTGCCCCGGGGGTCTCCGTGTGAGTGACAGTACCTGCGCCTCCCAATAAGCCTAGCTGTTTACCTGCGATTGGGGTGGGGTGGGTGTGAGTCCCCCTGAGTGTGTGTTTAGAGGGGAAACGCGCTTCCTGACTTCTCCCAGGGCCCCAACGACTTATACCCGCTCTTTTGCCTTTGAATTTCTGAGGTTTAGTGAGTTCGATTAGCCGAGTGCTCAGAATCAAGTTCGGGAAGAAGGAGGAGGAGGACGAAGCGGATAAGAAGGAGGAGGACGGCGAGAAGAAAGCCAAGCACAGCATCGACGGCATCCTGGGCGACAAAGGTAGGGGGCCGCCCCGCGCCGGGGCCGCCGAGCCCGCGGGGCTGCTGGTGCGCCTGCGTGTGGGCCTGTGGCGGCGCTGTCCCGGCGCACCGGCGGGCGGAACGAGAGCCTGTCGGGGTGTGTGGGGAGCGCCCCCTCGGTGCGCCCCCCGGCCGGGCTGGGAGCGGCTCCCGCGACGCCGGTGCGCGGCAGAGGGGGGTCCAGCCGGCCTCTGCGTCCCCGGGGACCCGGCAGCGCGTGGGGGCGCCGGGGGCCTCGAACCGCGCACCCTGGCGCGCCCGCTCCAGCCGAGGGCTCCGGGTCGTGCGTCCCCGGGGGCCGGCGTTTTGGCTGCCAGTCCCGGTGTCGATCTATTATTTATAGGAAACTTGGGCAAAGGGGCGGGGGCGAAGAAGGAGGAGCCGGCCCGCGGCTCCCTAAATGAATTTGTTAACCAGACCCGCACACGCTCTTTAAACGGTCCCTTGAAACCCCGCCTGACAGTTGACTGACCGCTGCAATCAATAAAAATTAGCGCGGGCCGCGTGGGCCGCCGCCTCACTCTCCGACCCGCGACGCCAGGGCCGCACAGACAGCGCGGAGGCAGAAGCCTACATTTTGAAGGCGCTTTCCTCTCGGGCACGCGCCAGTGGGCCCAGGGGCGGAGGCCAAGCTCCCAGATACCCGGGGTGGGGGTGGGGTCTCCGTGGGAGGGAGAGTTTCGGGCTCCACCACGCCCTCTCCCCGCTTTTAGAGGGGCTGGAGTCTGAGCCCCGCCGCTTCGGAGATGAGCTAGGGAAGGCATTTCTCTTTCAAGAGCCTGCACGCCCAGGAAAGGGGGGGTGTGCTTTTGTTTACTGACGGGTTAGTTTCAGGAGAAAGGAAAGTCCTTCCCCATCACCACTGCCTCCGCAGGCCTCTTTGAGAGTTGGTCAGTGTGTTTGGGAGGGGGGGATGGTCATGGAAAAAAATAGAAACGCAAGACCCAAAGTCACAAAGATGGACCAGGGAAAGAAGCTAAACCCCCAGACACACAGCGCGGGGAGGGAGCAGGCAAACAGGAAAGGCGATGGCTATTATAACCTCCAAAAAAAAAAGTGGCTTTGGAAAAAATGGGGGAGGAGTGTCTTGAACCCCGAAACTTGTTCAAGCGCACAATTCTGTTGGAGTTTCCTTGCAGGGGGTTATTGAGGTCCTCCTCGCCTCGCCTCCCTGGAACTTCTCCCCGGGTCTCCCTCTGGTTTTCAGTAGCCTCTCCCAACCTTGAAGATGAACTTCACAGACAAAGCTCGCTTCCAAAGACAAGTCCCAGCGAGGCCCAGCCCCCACGGGCCGGTCTAAGGGGGAGGGGGGAGCAGGGGCGGCCCCGTGTGAGAGCAAGCTGGGGCTGGGGAAGGGGCGGGCTATTGACATTCAGGGCCCCGAGCAGAGCCCAGTCCCACCGGGACAAAAGGCCAGGAAAGAAAGGGAGCGGGCTGTGCCCGGCACCCCGCTGCGCGGAGGCTGCGGAGGGCCTGGGGTCTGCGGGGCGGGGGGGGGGGGGGGGAATGGGGACCTGCATGCCAAGGAGCCCCTGGCTGGGCAGAGGCAGTCTGGGATCCCTGTGTGGGGACCCACTCCATGTTTCAGTTTGGACTAGAAAGGGACTTAGTTGGACTTCCTTTGTGGGGGGCTGGGAGGGGACAGAGAACTGGAATAATCTTTCCTGGTCAAATACAGCACTGCAGACATCTTCTGAGAGGCACCCTGGGAGGAAAGAAGAGGTTTGGTTTTGTTCGGAGAGACTTTTAAGTGTGTGTGTGTGTGTGTGTGTGTGGCACGGGTATGTCCAATTCAGTCTGTGAGTAAGCACAACAGATGCATTTCTCCTGAGACGGAAGAGAAAGAAAGAGGGTAGCAAGTCTGGTCTGACGATGCCTTTGGCTCAAAGGAATCCAGGGGTTTCTAGTGCTGACCTGGGCTTACAGAACCAGCCGTCAAGCAGTTTCGTTGGACAGAGGTTTTCCCTGAGTGTAACGGGGAGCTCCAGGTCCCCAGGGGTTTCAGTAGGAGGCTGGCGGTTGCAGAGCACTGGTGCTCCTAGGAGTCCAGGAGCAGAGTTGCAGAAATGAAATGAAAGCGGTGGGCCGGGTGTCCAGAAAGCCGTGTGGCTTGGGGTGTGTGGAGCCCTGTGGCTGGGAGCTGGATGGCCCCTGTAAGTGCATGTGTCTCTCAGTGTGGCTGTCTGCCCACCAGACTTTGGAACGGAATCGTGGGGGTCTGCGTGGATGTGTGGTGTGATCGCAGACTGGCGGAATGGATGATGTGAGAGCTGGGAAGGAGGGGCTGTCTTTCCATCTGGGGACAAATGGTATCTATCAGCTCTGAATGTGAATACCTTGGCCAGTGACTGGCATCTTGGTGAACCACCCAGTTGGAAACTCTCATCTCTCTCCCAGGCCCCAGGTGTCAGTTTCATGGCCAAGTTAAAGGTGAAAAGACCTCCCAGCCTCCACCCGCGTGGGCCAGGTGGGGAGAGGCAGAGATCCCCTTGGGCAGAGCAGGGGGAGGGGTGCACACCCACAAACTTTGTTTTGGCTTCTTGCTCTTGACAAATGCTTTCTCCGGGGGTTGCCCCTCTCATGGCGGGGAGTCGCCCAAGAAGGGGTTTAAGAGCTCTCCTCTTTAAGCGCTAAAGAGAGATCCCTCCCTGAGTCCGTTTTTTCCTATCGTCCGCTTGGCATTTAATAATGTTAAGACTTATTAGAGCTGGTAATGAAAACTGGGACTGCTGAATAGGAAACTGTGTTGGAGAGGGGTGTAATAGCTTCCAGGCATGGTAAGAAACTATTTATCCGCAATCAGTCCTCACTCTCAGAGTTTGAAGCACAAACGTTAAGTTGAAGGGTTTTAAAGCAGATTAAATTGAGCTTTTATTTCTGTGCACTTTCATCTCTGAACAGCTCACTCCTGCTCCCCTTGGGCTGATATTCATGAGGCTGTTCATATTTTTTTTTTTTTTTTTTTTTTGCTCTTATCCTTGTTAAGACTGAGTTATTAGGATTGTTGGTTGTGAGAATTCTCAGACCACTGTGGAAAGGAGCTCCGGCCACACTCAGCACACCTGAAAAGGTTCCTTGCCCTCAGCCACTTGGCCTCTGTCCTCCTCACCCCTTCTCTGAGGAGAATCAGGGCAGACCCAGGCAGGAACCAGCCTGGGAAAGGCTTTGAGGAGGGATGGGGAAAGAAAAAGATTTTCCCAACCTGAGTCCAGGGAGATGCTTGTGGGAAATTTGATAGGGGTTTGCAGAGTCAACTGTTCTTCTGTGAGAGCTGAGGGAGTGAGTGTGAAGAAATAATTTAGAAAAAGAGTAACAACAGTAATAATCAGTAAGAGGCCTCTTGCATTTGACAAGTTTAGGCTGAAACTGACCGGATCAGACCGCAGTTGGTCTCTAGGGTAGAAAGCCCATCTGGGTCACCATTAATACGAAATAAGGGGGAAAGTCACAAGTTTAAAAAGAAGAGTGTGCATTCTCCCGGGGAGAGGGGGCGAAGTCCATCTGAGAATCTGTTGACATCTGAAGTGGGGGCCAAGGGTGTGTGTGAGAGGCAGATTTGTATTTCTTTGCGTTTTTCCTTAATTCATTTTTAAAGCAGCGAATTTACAGGTGTGGGATGAGAAATGACGGAGAAGGCGGGAAGGAGGGGAGAGCCCGAAGTCTCGGTTTTAGACACTTGTAAAAGGAGGTGGGAAACAATTTAATTTGGCAGCAGCGATAGCTGCTAATGCGGTTTTCGGTCGTTTGCTACACCGGAGGAAGCTGTTTTGATTGTGTGTACAAGGACCTGCCAAATTTAATTAGGCTCCGGGGGAGCGAATGAATAGGGGGAGGGGGGCAGGGCTCCCCTCAGCCCACACGGTTTTTTCGGCTTCACACCTGGAAGGGGCATTGTTTACTGGATAGGCGAGAAGGGGAAAGGGGAGGGGAGGGGCCCCTAGGGAGAGGGGCCCTCGGAAGAGCGAGCGAGGGAGGGGTCGAAGAGAGTCCATTTATCAAGAAACAATCTGCATTGATTTAAACCAACAAGTTCCCTCCTCTGTAAATGTGTGTTTAGAGAAAGGTAATTGACACTCCACCAAATCAAAGGATTACCCCGGGTTGGCAATCTAATCAAACAGAGTCCAGGCGGGATTTGAGGCTGTTCAGAGTGGGATCAGCTTCGCATAATGGGGGCTTGGAGGAACATGGGAGGGTGTCAGGCAATTCCCCGGCTTTAGGCAGCGCTCGGCGGTGGATATTCAGTGAGACCGAAGGGGGAGAGGGAGGGGGCGAGGCTGCGCCGCGCCGGGGCGGTGGGGGGATGGCTGGAGCGGAGAGGGGGCGCGCGGGGTAAGGGGGGATCTACCCGGCGGAGGGGGCCCTGGGCGAGGGGCGAACCCACACTGGGCTGACAAGACTCCCCCTGTCTTTCCTCTACTCCCCCCAACCGAAGACGAGAGAGGGGCGGAGGGAGCTGGGACTAACGAAGAACAACAATGAGATAACTATTACAAAGGCGAACCCTGGCGCGCGCGCGCTCGCAGCCCCAGAACCCACGGTAAATAAACAGAGTCGGCAAACTGTTTGCCAGATAAACTCGTGCCTAAATCGAGTGTGACGGGCAAAGAGAGAAGAGACAGAAGGAGATAAGGTTGGAGGGGGAATGAACGAACATAATCTAATAGAAGACATTTAGAAAACAAACTTGAAACAAGCGAGAACAGGCGAGCGGAGGGTAATTACCCGCCCCGGAGAGCGAGGGACGCCTTCGGAGGGCTGCGGGTGGGGTCTCGGAGCCGCGAGCCGCCGGGAGCCGCGCGCTGCGGAGGAGGGGGCCTCTGCACTCCGCAGGGAACCGGGAGAGGGTCCCCGGGGCGCGCCAAGGAGGGGGCTCGGATCCCAGACTGAGGCTCCCGCGCGGCCCCTCTCCGAACGCGTTTCGGAGCAGAGTGGGGTCCCCCGCTGCGAGGGCACGCGGGCTTTCTGTTCACCCCCGGGCGCGCACCGCCACGCACCGGCTGTTTCCAGGCGTTTGTACCTAAAAGACTTGGTGTGCAAGGCACAGCCGTTAAAGGAATTAGATATTTACCAGTTTGAAATAAGCCTGGCTAAGAAGAGAGGAGAGAGACATTGAAAAGATGAGGCTGGGGGAAGACTTCAAACGAATCCATCATTTGGAATGGTGGAGAGGAGATTTACCAGACAGTATTGGGAAGTTATTTAGATATTAATAACACATTTTCCTGAGGCGCGACCACGGCGGCCATCTGCGCTGTTCTCCGAGCTATTTGGCTGGGTGAAATATGGGCGTCTCAAATGTTGGGAAGAGATAACGCAATCAGGCTAACCCTGGTCCTAAGACGGCATCTCAGCGTTAAACCCGGATTAACCTCCCCCCTCCCACCCCCGCGGCCCCCTCCCCTTTCACAGCTTTCCAAATTTTTCAGTGGAATTTACATGGAAGGATTTAAAAGCACATATAACAGTAGCCTTAAAGCAGTAAGGTGATTATTTGGGCTTTTTTTTTTTTTTTTTAAGGACGTCTTTCTGAAAATGATAGTTGTCACACAGTACATTTTATATAAATAATGTTATATACAAGCATATATTTTTTATACAGAGAGAGCACTGAGCAAATGAGATTTCCTTTTAGGTTGCCTGTTTGGAGTTTCTAGTTACCATCATCAGCAAAGTTGATGAGGCTTCATTGCTAATGGGGAGTAAGGACATAAACATGAAATGTACGGGAACCTGGGCTCTGGCTCTGGCCCTGGGACAAGCAGCGTCCAAAGCCAGAGAGAACTCACACCACACAATAGACGGTCCCTGGTGCGGGGAAGCCTTCCTGCTATAAAGTGGGATGTACAAGAGACACCCCAAAGGGGTCGTTCTCCAGGGGCTTCGGGGCCTGGAAGACCAGGACTAAGGGGGGCACATTCCAGGGATTCCATAAAAATAGTTCCTCTCTGTCTTCCACTCCAGACTAACAAGGTAATTGGGAAACCCAGTTGGGGTTGGGGTGAGAGGGGCTGGAAGGTTGGGACAATCCCCCCCGCCCCCAGTTTTTGCTGTCGCGGGCCTTTCTGCTTCTCCGCCCCCCACCCTCCTTGCCCCAGCTCTGGCTGAAAGAGGAAAGGTGGAAATGGGGTCAGCGCTTTCTGACCCGCTCCGGAGCGATTGGCCCCGGCTGGGGTCGGGTAGGGGGAGGGAGGGAACGCGCCTTCCCAAATCGAATCAAGGCAGAACGGTGACCTAAGGGGGAAACTTCCCCATTAGTAGATAGATCTCTCCAGAACTTCAAACAAAGTGGGGGGAAGGGAGAGGCTAGGCAGGGGGGAGTCCGGAGAGCGCGCAGGGGGAAAGAGGAGCTAGCCAAGGGGAGGGGCCTGCAAGAGGAAGAGACGGGGTCGAGGGCAAAGGGGAGGCGGGGGCCAAAGGAAGGGGGTGCGGGGTGGGGGGTTGCACTTGAAACTTCAGCCCCCCCGGGAGCGGTGAGGTGTCTCCGACCACAGCAGCGAGGGAGCGATGAGGGGAAGTTGCGTACACCCCAAGTCTTGCTCCCCAGAGGCCTCGAGGGCATTCCAGGGCGCCTTGGGCTGCTCTCTTGGGCAGCTGAGTGACCGCGGGTTGCCAGGGGCTGAGGATGAATTGGTTCAGCTTCCCTGGGGCTGCGGGTCAGTCCTTGGACGTTTCCAAGATGTGGTCGGCCGGGGCTTCGGGGTGTGCTGGGCCCGAGCCCGGGTCGAGAGGAAAGGAGGGATGAGACCCGGGAGACCCACGGAGGCGGGGCGGGGGGGAGGGGGGTGACAGCCAGGAAGAGGGTGGAGAGCGTCGGAACAGAGCGCGCGAGAGAAAATTAAGAGAAAGACCAGCGCGGGAGGAGAGAACCTTGCCTAGAGCGTTCGTGCAGGGCGAGGGAGGCGCGCAGCAGCAGGAAGACAAAGAGGCGCAGAGGCACCGAAAGGCCGGCCTGGGCCGGGCAGATCAGGAGGGACCGCGGGGCGCGGAGACAGCCTGCGGCAGAGCGCGGGCCGAGAGGGCGAGCGCGCAGGGCCGGGCGGCGGCGGGAGGCGGGCGAGCCGCTGCCGTGCTTTTGATCCTCTGCGGCTTGCCCTTATCAGAAGAGCTTTCGGTGACACGGGCACAAAGGCAGCTCATCATATTACAGCGCGGCCCGGCGGCTCGCTGAGATCCCGCCGCTTAATTAGAGGCGAGCAAGTCGGGCCGGCGGGGCGGGCGGGAGGCCGACCCGGGTGCTGGAAAGAGGCCGGCCCGCGCGCCTGGCCCCTCTGGGACTAGCCGCGAGCGAGAGGGGGCGGAGAACCCTTTCTCGGAGCGTCGCTAAAGAGACGTCCCAGCCCGGGTTGCGCAGCGCGGAGACGGAGGCTCACCGCCTGCGGATTTTAGCAGCCCCTTCGAAACGCCCAGCTTGGGGAGGAGATGGCGCCCAGGCCATCACCCCGCTCGCAGCTTCAGCGCGGAGACCGGAGGGTGAGCAGAGTTACAGAGCTGGACGAGCTGCCCGCTTCGCGCAGTTCTGGATCCGGTTCTCACCCACCCGCTCCCGGCAGCTGAGAGCTGGATTCCCGCCTCCGAGGGCCTGCTCTCCCAATCTCCGCCTGAACCCAGCAGGGCGAATCCGGGAGGGGCCAGGAGCGCTGCGCGGACCAAGGGAGTCGGGGTTCTGCCACCCCCACCCCCCAACTCACTAGCAATGAAATCCTGAACAACTCTCTTAGCCCCCTCTGGGTCTTTTTTTGTTTTCATGAAAAACCAGAGAATTGCACCAAGCCAAAGATTCTCATCCTCTGGGGGGCCCTGGACCCCTTTGAGAATCGGATAGCACCTGAGAAATTGGCCATTCACAGAGGTTCATACAGGAGGCATTTTACAGACAGAATATAAAGGATCTCTCTCTGGGCTGCTAGAGGCCACACCCCACTAAGAACTTCACATCCACATGTTTTCTGGTGACTCCGGGATTCTTGAGGGAGCTTGGGATTCCAGGAGCAGGCGTCCAGGAGGAGGAAATGGATGGTGGATGGGGTGGGGTGGGGCAAGAGATGAGGCTGATCGCCTGCCGGCCTCCGGCCGTAGCTGCTTCCTCCTCTTTCCAAAGCCATCCCCATTTGGTGGTTGGAAGGGTCCTTTAGGAGGCTGTTACCTGCAGAAATAACCCCAGGCTGTGCTCCTCTTTTGTCCCTGGGAAAGAGAGAGAAGGAAAGGAAGAGAAAATAAGAGGGGGGAAAAGACAGCTTCTGCCGGGGGGGGGGGGGGGGTGTGCAAGTCTTCATTCATTCTATTAAAAATTGTTGAGCATCTACTATGTGCCAGGCTTCGTGTTAAGTGCCCAGGGAACCTGAGACATCAGGAATGCCCCCTGCCTTGGTGGAGTTCTGAGCCAGGTGGTAGAGACACAAAATAAAAGGTTGGTGATAAACAGGCGTGCTTCAGTGCGTGTGTCTGTGTGAGTGTTTACCTACCTGCCTGGCTACCTGTGTATGTCTGGGTGTTCGTGGATGCTGGCGGAGGTGGGGATGAAGTGTGTGTGTGGGTAGCTGGAGCGGCGGACACAACAGCAGGATGTGTTTGGGGGCCGTGGCTGAATTTGGCACGCAGCCTCCAAGCTCATCTGGGCAGCCGCAGGCATCTGCCGGTGCCTCCGAGCGCGCCGCGTGTTCGAGCGGGAGGAGGACCGGCCGGCCGCGGGCCGGAGCCGCCGGCCTTCCCTGTGCTCTTTGTCTCACCGGAGATCAAAGAGGCCCCTGGGCCGGGCCGAAAAGGGGGTGGGGCGCCGGCGCGGAGAAGTGGCTTGGAATCTCCCCCAGAACCCCTCTGGGGGCCTTTCCGGGGGACTCGGACCCAACAGAGCCCCAGCCGAGTGGGCGGCCATCCTTCCGCGGGGCCCTCGCCACTAGGGTCACCCGGGGTGACAGGTGGAGAGGATGTGATGGCTTTGGGGCTGGAATTCAGACCGCCGGACCCTGGGCAGCTGGGGAAGGTGGAGAGACGGCAAGAGTGAGTGTTCGTGGGTTTGGGTGCGCTGTTGGCTCTACGTGTGCGCGGAGATGGGGCCAGACCGCCTGTTGCCTGGAAGCTGATCCTGGAAGCCCGCGCCGAATCTTCTGCGCCGCCTAGACAAGAACCTGGGATTCACGCTAGAGTTTTCTTTCTAGAGAGACAGTTTCCGCGTTGGGAGGGGTCGGGGGCGTCTTAACGAACCTTCTGGGAGTCTTAAGGAAGCTTCTGGAACTCTCTGGTTCCCAGTGAAAACCTATAAAAAGCCTGTATCCCCGGATCTCTCTTGTATCCGTGGGTACAACTGACCCACGGCTGGTCCAGCTGCCGGACTAGAGCCTGACCCCAGAATTTGCACTAAGCTCCCCCTCCCTTCCCCCCCTCTCGACCCTCATCCTTATATTTTCCCTCCTAGACCGGACTTTTTGAGCGCGGATTCACCCTTCGGAGGGTCAAAAAGTCCGGCAGAAATAAATCCCAGTGTCTGCACTTGGGAGAAGGGGGCAGCTAGTCTCGTTTTTTTTTGCCGCCCCCCACCCCACCCCCATCTGTATCCCTTCTCTGTTCCTCCTTCAGCTGCCGGCAAAAGTCAAAGTGCAAAATCTCTGCCACCCCTCCCATCCTCGGCGATGGGGGAAGATTCTGAATTATTGCGCCCCCATTTCTGGTGGAGAGTGAGTCCCAAGACAGGAGGTCCTGGAACTTTCTTGAACAGGTGTGGCAGAACTTCCCTCCCTCAGGGGGTCGCCTCGCGTTTGGGTCGGGATTTTCTTTTCGGTGGCCTGTACAGGCAGGCGACAGCAAGAGATTTAGCTGGTGCACTCGGAGTTGAGAGCCCTGGGAGTCTCCCCGCACCGAAAAACAAAACAAAAAACCACACAAACCCCCCTTTCCGCCCCTGGTTGCGCGGTGGGTTTGAATCCCGGGAACGCATCTTCTAGCGGGAGCCTCGGTTTCCCGATCTGATTAGTGGGGCTAAGACCCCTCCCCACCTCGCGAGGCGGGCGGGAAGCAGGGCCGGGAAAGGCTCTTTAGAAACCCGTCCTCGGGTCCGAGGAGGGGGAGGGGGAGAGGGAGGACGGGGAGAGGGACCAGGGGGAGAGGGAGGAGGGGTAGAGAGAGCAGGGAGATCCTCCCCGCCCCGCCGCCCCCTCCTCCCAGCGCCCTGTCGCCCCGTCCCGCTTGCGCCTCAATGGCCACTTTAGAAATACAAACAACTTTAGAAATAAAGTAACCAAACCCCCAAAGGGGCTTTGAAGGGGCGAATGCCTGGTGGCGCTTACTATGGTGTGGGCCGAGGCCCCGGCCTAATCCCGCTTTCATTTTCACCGACGGCCGCGGGGGAAGCGCCCCCGGCCTCCCGGCCCCTCAGGAGGCTGATTAGGCCACAAAGAGCCCCCATTATCCCGAGAAGAAAACCGGGGGGCGGCGCGGGGGGAGCGGCCCGCCCGCGCCCGGGCTATTGACTTAGTGGATGAAGTCAAGAACCGGCGCGCTGGGACCCCGGGAGGGGGGCCGGGGGCCGAACAAAACAGGACGCAAAACCCCACCGCGAGCCCGAGCCCGGGCCGGGGCGCGCCAGGCTCCGGCGGGCTGGGGGCTTCTGCTGGGTCAGCGGCCCCCGGGGCTGGGGATGTCGCACAGGAGCCTGGCGTCGCCGGCTCTCTTGGGAGGGGGCTTGGGAGAAGGGAGAAAGGTGTCTGGGGTGAAGCACTGCTGGCCAGCGACGCGGCCCTGACTCTCAGGCCTTGCCTTCCTCCTCCTGAACCGAGGGGCTGGGGTCCAGAGGCCTCGGAAAGTCAGCCCCGCGGGCCCACCTTAGGCCTGTGATGAGTGCCGTCTGCTGGGCGGCGGAGGAGGGGCCTGAGTGAGAGGTCGGGGAGGGAGGAGATGAAAGAAGTCCTGGACTTCTGCACGGTCTGCGTAACTTTGAGTGAGTTCCCTTGAGAGCCTCACTGTCCCCATCTGTAAAATGGCCCCATGGATGACACCTGCGTGCGAAGTGTGCTGGAAAGAGTCAACAGTATAATGACATAAATCACAGGACCGATTGAGGGACTGAATTGATATTTTTCTCCAATCCCTTCCACCTCTCCTTCTCCAAGGCCTCTTTCAATCTACAGGTCACTGTCCTTTGGCTTCAGAAATAATGCGGGCTAGAAATCTGCAAGTGATCACCGTATTTGGACTGGGGTGTGTGGGGGTGATGGCAGGTACTCAGCTGGGTGCCAAGGAATAGAGTTCTTAACTAAAAGAAATCAGCCGTCAGTGGGCTGCTCTTCATTCAACAGAGGCCAAAGAAGGCAAAAATAGAACTCCACAGCATTGTCGGATGTGCGGACAGACTTTCCTTCCTAAGGAGCTCTGCCCTACTCCCACTCCCAGAGAAAGGCAGCTTTGGCAGGTGAGGGAGGAACGTTGGCACCAGGCGGTGATGGGGAGATGCGGAAGCACCCTCCAGGGATGAGGGAAGCAGGCCCCCAAACACCTCCCCTCCTCAGCCCCAGTTCCTCTCTTCCGAAAAGGAGTAGGTCCAGACCCTGACCCGTATGACATGGAAGAGCTTTGAGGCTGCCTGTCTCTTCATTCCACAAGTGTTTATGAAGCCCTCCTTCCTGCAAGCTGTGCTGGGGGTAATCCCACCGGAGCCCCGACTGTAGATTCCTCGAGGCAGAGTGAAGGAGTTAGGCCTTACTCCGGGAGCAGTAGGGAGCCAGGGCCGGGCAGAGATGGACTAAGCAGAGTGTGTCCCGGAGGGTGTGCAGAGGCCAGCTAGGAGGTTAACTCGAGACAGGCACAGAGGCTGAGTGGAGGGAGTTTAGGAAAGGGGAGCCCCAGCCTTGGTGGAGAGGCAGGGAGAGAAGATTCTTCCCACCTGATGCCCATGTATGCTGAGCCCATGCCTGGCTGGGTGAATTCAAGGGACCTTGGAATTCCTCTCTAGACTGAGATCCCAAAGGGTAAGGGGGTTGAGCCTGTACATCTAGAACGGCCTTCAGGTCATTTCACAGATGGGAAAGCTGCGGTCCAGAGAGGACGTAGCCAGAGAGAGTCCAAAGGAGGAAGAAATAACCCTGGTCCGCTGGCAGTTGCTTTGGTGAAGGGTCAAAATGAGCTGGTGGAAATCTCATTTCCGGGAATTGAAGGCTTTCGGGGAAGGGCGTGTAAATACAGCCCTTTCCCATCCGTACAGCACATCATGCTTTCAAGTTCTATTTCAGAGGGGGAAACTGAGGCACAGAGAAGTGTGCCCAAGGAGGAAGGCCGTGGGGGCGTCTTCCCTAGTAGGGTCTGCAGGACTTTGATGCCTTTTCCCCCAAGAAGCCTGAAGGGCACAACCCCCGCTGTGCTTCCTGGCGCTTCTGAATGACGCAGCCCCCCCCCCCCCAGCAGCCCCCAGTGGCCTCCCCTAGATCCTCAGGCGTCGCAGAGACTCTGGCTTAAGCTGGTCCCCTCCCCCCTCCCCTGAGCACATACTGGGGTCTTGAGACTTGAGGGAGGCCGCCGATTTGGCCCTCCGAGGGTCTGGGAAGAGTCCTTTTAGCAGCAAGAGAAAATAAAGCCCCAAGGGAAGGTGAGCACAGGGTCCTGGCCAGGGCCGGCACTCAGACCCCCCCCCCCCCCCAAAGCGGCCCTGGCTTCAGCGCTGACTGCAGCAGCTCTGGACACAGTGTCTCTGGTCCCCGCTCCTGTCTGAGCAACGGCAAGGTGCAACCAGCCTAGCGGTTCTCCAGCGGTGTTCCCTGGAGCCTTGGGGTTCCACGCAGGAGCTTCAGGGGTGACGCAGTCTGTGAGGATCCTCCAAGCGCTGGTGCTCTGAGCGAGTCTGCACGGGGCGGGGGTGGGGGGCAGGGAGGAAGTCAGAATTACTGATAGAGGAAATTCTGGTGAGACAGGACTTTGTCCTGGAGAGGAGCCGCGACTACCGTCCTGGCTGCTCTGGAGGGGAGGAGGCAGGGGCTCTGTTTACGCCTGGAATCGCAGCCCCAGGCTGTGGTCGTTGGTCTTCAGAGATAAGCTGATATTGCTTATCGGGTGACAAATGGTTCCCCCTCCTCTTCTATTGCCCTGATTAGGGAACTTTCTCTCCTGGCTGGGCGGTCTCTCTGGGAGAGCAGGCAGAGCTGGGCTGGACTCCAGCCCGTGGGGTCCCTGCCCCGTCTGCTGTGACCACGGGGAGGCGGTTGCCCTCTCTCTGGGACACTGGTGGCGTGGCTGGGTTGCAGCGCCGTCTGGCTTGGTCCTGGAAGGAGGATTGAATACAGGGCAGGGGAGATGGAAGGGCAGAAGGGTGTGCCCGAGTCACCCAGGCATTTTTGCCAAGCCTGCACACCCACTGCTGTCTCGACTTGGGACTTCTGAGGGGAGCGGGGCGCGGGTCATTCTGATGGCCTCCCCAGTTGAGAGCCATTGGTCTAGTGCAACGCCCTGCTTATAGATGGGGAAACTGAGGCCCAGAGAGGGAAAGAGACTTGTTTCCTGTTGCACAGCAGATTGAGAAGAGAGTCAGAACAGAGACCGACCTCCAGACTGGGGGGCCAGACCCCATGCAGGGAACATCCCTCCCAAGCCTCTGGGTGCCTCACCTTTTATTCCTGTCACCTGCCCCCATGGAAGGGGTGTTCTGCCAAGGCACCATGCCGAGAACCGTGGGACTGAGGGCGCTCCCCGCCTGCCCTGTGCCAGGCTCTGCCCACATGCGGGAATGGCCTCCAGACACTCACCTTCATCTCAGCTCCGGGCGCCCAGCGCTCGCATCCTGAGGCAGCCACTGCTGGGCCGTGAAAGGAACCAGTGAGACCCGGCCCAGCACCCTGCCCCGTGTCCCCTGAGAGGGTCGCTTCACCTCCCTGAGGCTTGCTTTTCCCATCCAGCCAGTGGACAGCAAGAATTACTACAGGAGTGAATGAGTGAAAACAGAGAAAAGAGGGCTGGCACCCAGGGAGTGTGCGATTAAAATGAGATAACAGGCCTGAAAGTAATTTGTGTGGCATAGGGGATCCGTAAAAGTGGCCGAGAAGAGAGTTTCCCGAGCCAAACATACGTTGTTTTATCAGGGGCTGGAAAATAGGTATGCATATGTTTTTTCACATGAATTTTAAAATATATTACAGAAGCCATATAATGCTTGTAATGTTTCAAAGCAGAAAAAAAGTATATAAGATAAAAATTGAGAATCCTCCACTTCCCTAGAGATAATGTTGTTGAGACTGGGGGTAGGTATAGCTGTCTCAGCGTATATATATATATCTAGATTATATCAATACTCGTCGATCCACCCATCTAGATACAAATGTATATTTAAAGGAAAGTGAAGTGAAGTTACTCAGTCGTATCCGGCTCTTTGGGACCCCGTGGACTGTAGCCCACCAGGCTTCTCGGTCCATGGGATTTTCCAGGCATGAATACTGGAGTGGGTTGCCGTTTCCTTCTCCAGGGGATCTTCCCGACCCAGGGATTGAACCTGGGTCTCCCGCATGGTAGGCAGACGCTTTACCGTCTGAGCCAGCAGGGAAACCCGAAGGGAGATGACATCATGTCAGCTTAACCCAGGACCACAGAGGCTTCCGAGGGGACCCTGGCGCCCCGCACTGAGGCTTCACTCACGGGTCTGTGTGTGCGTTTCCTCGAGGGAGAAACCCTTAGGCTTCCTGGGCCTGCTAGCGCTCAGGAGCCTCAGAAGGTTGAGCGTTCTGAGGTGGGGCTTTGCAGGTGTCTGTCCTCTCTGGTGAGACCAGGCCCCTCAGTGCTCCCCCCTCCCCTTCTTGCACCTGCCTGGGCTTCCGGCCTCCTCGGCTTCAAAGCGGCAGGCTGGGCTTTACCTGCCTCGCCTTGGAGAAAAGGGGCCTGGTTTGAAAGGGGAAGTGGCATTTCAGGCACTTAATTAGACCCAGGACAAGAATGGAGGCTGGCTCTCGGGTCAGGCCAGGGGGGATTGTTGGGGGATTAACACCCAGGTAAAGCCAGCAGGGCTCACTGGGCCCCTTGGCAGCAGGCAGCGGAAAGGCTGGGCCGGCAGGCGGCCGGGAATCACATTCCCCAGTCGGGAAGGGGGCGGCGGGGTGCAAGGGGGCGGAGGATGGGAGGAGAAGGAAGGGCCTGCAACCCCACCATCCTCCTTCCCCTCCCTCACCACCGGTGCCCCAGGGGGTGGGGCTAGAGCTACCGCTTTATTCTCACAACGTTGTGCTGAGCACCTACTGTGTGCTGGGCACTGTGCCAGGGGCTGGGACAACAGCCCAGAACCACTCAAGGCCGTGGTTCCCTGGACCTGGCACCTTGCACCTTGGGGGAAGGGAGGCAGCACGCACGTGCTCAGGTCAGGAAATACTTTCAGAGGGTGGACAAAGGTTTGAAGAGGATGAAGCAGAGTCCTAATAGAAACGACTGATGGGGTGGGGTGGGGTGGGGTGGGAGAGTGGGTATCAGGGCGGCCTGCCTGGAGGAGGTGATATTTGACCTGAGACCTGGATGACAGGAGAGAGACAGCCATTTATTGAACATCTACTTGGGAGAATAGCCCATGGGGAGCCTACTATGGGCCAAGCACTCTGCGTTAAGCCCTTTACAGGAATGAATGCATGAAATCCTCCCAAGAGCACCTTGAAGGAGGGATTATTGTGATGCTCGTTTATAGATTCAAAACATGAGGCACAAGGAAGTATTCAGCCTTTGGGGCACAAACAGATAGGGATGTCTCGTTGGAAAACTGTGCTGTCGTCCTGTCCACCTCGCGATGCTCTATCGGGTGCCTCATCTCACTTAACCCCCCAACCCTGCCCTGTGGGTATTTATTATCCCAACGCTGAAGACGAAAGCAGAGCTCAGAGAGGTTTGCTGGATTCCCCAGAGACACACAGCCTACAAATGGCAGAGCCAGAAATAGAGCCCGGGCGCCATGAACGCTTCCTGCTCTGACGCACCAGCTTTTGGCGGGCATCTGACTTCGGAATGCCTTGCGCTGATTCACAGGGTCCTGTGTCCCTGGGGAGTGGCTTTCCCATCTCTGGAGCCAGGGGCTTGTCAGTAACAGAAGATTCAGCAAGAAGACGGCTTGATGATCTGTTTTTTAATGGAATATCCTGGCACATTTCTGATTTGCATTTGGCATTCTGAACTGAGAAATCGAAGGTGGCCTTGGGGAGTGTGTTAGAAGGTAGATGCTGGGGTGTCTGTTAAGGGAGTGTTTTTTTGTGGGTGCATTTTGTTGTTGGAACTGTACTGTGTACACATGGTCGCTGATGGAACATATTTAGGAGTCAGGGTGAGGTAGAGTTGGTTCTGGTTAGATTGGGTGGGTTTTTTTGTTTTTTTTTCTTTTTAATCAATTTACTTTTTGGCCACACTGCTCGGTATGTGGATTCTTAGTTCCCTAGCCAGGGATTGAACCCAGGCGCCTACATTGGAAGCATGGAGTCTTAGCCACTAGACCTCCAGGAAAGTCAGGGCAGGGGCTTTATCTTGGGATGTTGGTATGTGTGAGTATGTCCTTGTGATGTGAGGTGTGAGAACGGCGTGTGAGTGTGTTCAGGGGTGTGTGGGTGTGTAGATATGGGTGTGCATCTGTTGGCGATGTCGGGGGGACGGCCCTGGGTATGTATGTACTCTTGGGGATATGTCCTTTCCGCTGTGCGTGGGAGAGGTCAGTGCGTTTCTCTGGGGTCTAAATACACCTGCCCCCATTTTACAGACGGCAGCTGAGGCTCAGAGAGCTCAAGTCTGCTGGAAGCCGCCTAGCTAGTTAGTGGCTGAGCTGAGAAAGAAAACCAGGGCTGCCCTGAGTTCCAGCCTCTCTCCTCCGGTCTCCAGGAAGGGTTTAAGGAACAACAAAAGGTTCAGATGCCAGCATGCATGGCGGCAGCCTCTGTCCCGGGGCCTGGCGGGTGGACGTGTGTGCGGTCACATGTCTGTCCCCCTCCTCACCCTGGCGTCTCAGCCTCTGCCCACTCCCTGGGCCCCCGGCCCAGCCCTGTTGCACGCGGGGCCTTTCTTTCTTGGGATTGCAAATATGCCGAAGATTAACGCCCGCAGCTGGCTACAGCCCTGAACAATGGCAAGACCTAGGAAGTGAAGAAATCACCAGAGAGGCACCGCAGTCCTGTCCAGAGAGGCGGTCCGTAGGGTCTGCCCACTTGACTCGGAGTGACCCATCCCCCCGCCCTCCCCCCGCGCCCCACCCCCTCCTCCTCCCAGCTGGAAGGGGAAAACAGGCTGTAAAGAAATTCTCACTCCAGAGAACACCGCTCACAAGTTCACCGCCTTAGACCAGAGATTAGGGGAAAGTTAAAGAAGGGGAGGGGGCCCCCTTCCAGGGGGAAATACCCAATAAATAATCACGTGTGGGAGAGAGGAGAGAGCTGGGCCCAGCTGGATGCTGTGACCCAGCCTGAGATGTATCAGCTCCGGCTCTGTTCTCCTTAGTGGATGACCAAACACAGCAGAATAAAGCGAAACCAGCTCGCCAGGATGCAGAGCCTTGCTCCTTCCTGAATCTCAGCTCACCCACTTCTTCCCGGCGAGTGGGAAGGTGGCCAGGTGCCCCCGGAGAACTTCACGGGTAGCAGGGGCTGGTGGAGAGAAAACAGCAAGGTTAGGTGGGCTGGGAGGTAGCAGGACTAGATTGCGAGGCTGTGATAATCCCAGGTGGACAGTTCGAGCTCTTCTCCAGCTAAGATAAAGTAAAGGGTTAGTCGCTCAGTCATGTCTGACTCTTTGTGACCCCACGGACTGTAGCCTATTGGACTCTTCTGTCCTTGGGATTCTCCAGGCAAGAATACTGGGGTGGGTTGCCATTCCCTCCTCCAGGGGATCTTCCCAACCCAGGGATCAAACCCCGACGCAGCTCTGGAAAACAACCTCAGCAGGGTGGAGGACTCACCTGTGTGCTGGTCAATCGCCCTCCTTAAGGCGCCCGCAACCCTGGAGTGATTTAATAAAATCACAGGTTTTATTAAACCCATTTTACAGATGAGAGAACTGAGGCCCAGAGAGGTTAAAGTCACTTGCATAAGATCAGATCTAGAAAAAGAAGCGGAAGGAGTTTGATCCCAGCCTCTCTGGCTTTCAGGTCAGCCCCCGACCACCTCCCCACAACCATGGCTCAAGAGGGGCCAGTCAAAGGGAGAACTGAGCTTGCTTTGCACGTGCTTACCGTGACACAGTCACATCAGAAGCTCATGTGTATTCCTTTCTTTTTGGCATAATTATTATGATTTAATTTTAACTCTGCTCTTTCATCTGGAGCTGGTCAGATTTGTACAAGCTCCTTCCCAATTCATCTCAACAGCACAAAAAAGAAAGAAAGAAAGAAAGAAAAAATACTGCTTTAAAGGAGGATGACTTGAGTCCCTGCTAGCAGCCAGACGCTGGTCTCCCTGGATTCCAGTTTGCACGGTCAGAAACAAGGGCTACCGCCCTGTCCCAGCCCTTGACTGGGAAGCTTAGAAATGCAGGTGGCGCGTCCCCTCCTCAGATGAAGCCACTTAATTACCACGCAATCAATATGCAAACAAGTGCCAAACTGGGTTTGAATCAAATTTCTCATTGGGGACTCAGTGGGGGAGGAGAGTCCTGCAGAAGGGGGGCCCTCTGGGGTGGGCTGGCAGGGAGGGGGCTGTGGAAAGGGGGGCTTTGACTGGGACCCAGGCACCCGAGGGCCGCCGAGACCCCCGGAGCCCCCAGGGTCTAGCTGGTGTGGGGCCCTGCTCCCATTGAGGGAGCCAGGGTCCATGGCTCAAGGCTGAGGGCTGCGGGAGGGTTTCCAGGCCTGTCAGCTGAAGTCTGGCGGCCTCCGCTAATTCATTTGACTCGGAAATCTCAGTTTGACCAGGTCCCCCCTCCCCTCTTTAAAACAAACTCATTAAACTTGTCAACACTCATTAGGCCTGTAAAACATTGAACTAGAGCCACTGGGGAGACTTCGAGGAGGGGTGTGTGTGTGTGTGTGTGTGTGTGTGTGAGCCTGCACTGCAAAACTGAACCAGGACTGGGGAGACTTCGAGGAGGGGTGTGTGTGTGTGTGTGTGTGTGTGTGTGAGCCTGCACTGCAAAACTGAACCAGGACCTAGGAAACCACTTCCAGGCTTGTCGGAGTAGAAGTCAGGTTCGTCTGGTCATCTGCTTCCATCTTTCTGCATCTGCTTTTCGTCGTACTCACAGCAGCGTGGGGATCCAGGCGGAGCCCCAGAGTCAGGACAGTCTTGAGTCCAGATCTGACTTTGCCCGTTGGGCTGCCTGCCAGCTCTTTCTCCTCTGTGCCTCAGTCACCATTTCTGTGTTATGGGTGTTATAATAAAAGGACCCATCTCCCTGGAATCTTGGGAAGATAATGTCCATAAAGTCTTATGACACAATGCCCAGCACCTTTCAAAGTGTGACTTCTGTAACTATTATGACTATAAATAACACCTTAAAATGTAAGAGGCAGCTTTGTTTAAAACTTGAAAATGTGGATTAGAGAAGACTTGCGTTTGGACTTTGGATCAGGGATCATTTCTCTGAGCCTTGGTTTCCCCAAGTAAAATGAGAAAAAAAAATGTGTTAGAAAGTAGCACAGTGGTGAGAAGTGAGTTAACACAAACAGAGTCAAAATTAGTATAGCGTCCAGCATGGCAGAAATGTTGGAATAGCCTTTCTTCTCCCCAATTCAACCCACTCTCCTTACCTCACCATGCATCATGGAAATGGGGGCAGGGTGGGATTTCAAGGTCTTACTCCTTTGGGGAGGAGTAGGGGGAGCATTTTCTGGGCTTCCCAGGTGGCGCTAGTGGTAAAGAACCCGCCTGTCAATGCAGGAGACGTAAGAGACGCAGGTTTGATCTCTGGGTCGGGAAGATCCCCTGGAGGAGGACAACCCACTCCAGTATTCTTGCCTGGAGAATTTCATGGACAGAGGAGCCTGGCGGGCAACAGTCCACGGGGTCACAAAGAGTCGGCCCCCACGAAAGTGACTTAGCCACACGCACGCGTGGGGACACTTCCTACGACCTCAGCAGAGCTTTAGCGGGAAATGGGCTGGAGACTGCAACTGCAGAAGGAAACACTGCTCAGAAGGGAAAAACTGCCCCCACCTCACCCCATCACTCTCTTGATTAACAAAAAAAACAACAAACACACACCTCCTCCCACTTTTAAAAACCAGCTAATGGGGAGGAGACCAAGGGAGCCAGATCTCACACAGAAGCTGGGCAGAAGGCGCCTGCCTGTTGTCCTTTCTGAGCCACACGTTCCTTCTAAGAAAAGTCTCCTCTCACCCCGACTCCCTGCAGCGGCGACCTCAGCCTTTCCAGCCAAGGGACCCAGTGCCAGTGGCCCAGAGACGCTCAGATGCAGGCAGGCCTGGGGCCCCTGTGAATAGCGGTTTTGTCTGGGCTCCCGTCTAGGATTTGTGGCTGTAGTTGTGATGTGTTCTTTTTCCCTTTAAAGTGGGGTGTCCGCCGGCTTTCTCCTTTTCTCTCTCTTTTCCATTCCCCTTCTCATTGAGAATGCCTCCTTAAAAAAAAAAAAAAAAAAGCCACGCCAGCCTTCTGCTATTTTTCTTCCCTCTCTGAAAATGAGAACATCAGCTATTGAGGCGGATTGATGAACTCTTCCCAAAAGTTTATTAAGGGAAGGTTAGACAAAGGCCCCGAGGCCCGCGGGCAACTGAGCAGTCAGTACGTGTACCGGCCCCTTTTGTCCCCCAGGGCCGACGCATGAATACCTCTCAATGGCCCTCTTCAGAGTGACAAGATCAAGCCAGACAACGGCTTGTTAAAAGGAGCTGTTTCTCTTCCCCCAGCCTGGAGCTCCATCCCGCTTCTCCTGCATTAATGTGCATCTGCAGCAGGAGAAATAATAATCGGCTGGAATTCACCGGTTTTGTGTGGGTTTTTCTTTTTTCCTAAGTACAGCCTTCCTCCTCCTCCTCCCTGCCCCCACCTGCCTTCCCGCCCCTCCCCCCGCCATATGTTGCCCAGCACAGCCTGCTGGGGTCTTCCAGGGACCCCAGGGTGGGTATTTCTGGAGATGGGCGAGAGACTGGGGTCTCCTTCCATCGCGCCGCCTCCTCGTAACCGCTTTTATTGAGCACTTACTGCATCCCGGGGACTGGAGGGGGTGCAGATGTGTGTTATGTTTCATGTTGAGGATGGGGTTACCCACCCCGAGTCGTGGGTGGGAAGTGAGACAAGAGAGAAGGAAGATGCCGCTGGGGTATACGCCGAGCCTGGCTAACGCTTGAGGCCTCGCCCTGTTTTCCAGGATCTGCATTCAGGATGTAGTTTGAAGCCAAAGGCAAATCTTAGTCCCAGTGATAAGCAGTCTTCTGAGCCGGCTGGCTGTGACTCAGATCAGAGAGAATCAGTGGTGTTTGGGGGGAGCAGTTGTCTGGAAGTGGCCTGAATCTTGGGGCACCGGGCTGTGGGAGAAGAGCTGGCAAGGGCGCTGGACTGGAAGTGGGACCAGCATCCCTTCCTGTCACTCAGATCAGACACCAGAAGGAGAAAAACTCCAGGTTCCCTCGAACTAGGATGGGGAGTGTGTATGTGTTTGTGTATGGGTCGGGATGTGTGTGCATATGCAAGTACACATGGGCAATAGTGTGTGCTGTGTGTGTGTACATGTGTGCATGTGTGTGCATGTGAGTACACATGGACAGTAGTGTGTGTCCTTGTGTTGTGTATGTGTACGTGTGTGCATGTGTGTGCACATGCGAGTACACGTGGGCAATAGTGTGTGCTGTGAATGTGTACATGTGGATGCAGGTGTGGGCATATGTGAGTACACGTGGGCAATAGTATGTGTGTGTGTTGTGTATGTGTACATGTGTGGACATGTGTGTGCATATGCTAGTACACATGGGTGATAGTGTGTGCACTTGTGTGTGCATGTGTGTGCATATGCAAGTACAAGTGGGCAATAGTGTGTGCTGTGTGTGTACATGTGTGTGCATGTGTGTATATGCAAGTACATGTGGGCAATAGTGTGCGCAATTGTGTGGTATATGTGCACATGCACATGTGTGTGCATATGTGAGTACACGTGGGCAGTAGTGTGTGTGCTTGTGTGTGTTGTGTGTGTGTACGTGTGTGCATGTGTGGGCATATGTGAGTACACGTGGGCAGTAGTGTGTCCTTGTGTGTGTTGTGTGTGTACGTGTGTGCATGTGCATGCATATGTGAGTACACGTGGGCAGTAGTGTGTGTCTTTGTGTGTGTTGTGTGTGTACGTGTGTGCATGTGTGTGCATGTGAGTACACGTGGGCAGTAGTGTGTGTGCACTTGTGTGTGTGTGTTGTGTACTGTATGTGTAAATGAGCACGCGTGTGTCCTGCAGATGTCACTGTCCTGGTGGGTTTAGTTCTGTGCTTCCATTTCCTGTGCCAGATTAGAACTTTTTTGGAGGCCAGGGACGAGTTAGCTGCATTCTATTTTGTTTTGACCCCCTCTGCTTGGTTCAATACCATAGACAGGGTAGGTGCTCACGACCTGCCCCCTAAATCCGGAACTTTCCTGAGACGGGTGGGCAGTGGGGGCGGCACCAGGCGTCTGCTGGGAGTGCGGCCAGTCCCTCTGGCCCTGCCTCCCCCTCCCCTCCCGCTCGCCCCCTCCCACACCTGTCCCAGCCTGAGTGCTGAGGGGGCCCGAAAAGGGAGCCTCATGATCGCGGGCTAGAGAACCACCCCGGATGCCTTGCCTCCACCTGCTGAGTGACTTCCCTCGTGGCGGCACCAGGAGGGGTGTTGGCAGCCCTCCTCTTCCGTGCTGGTGGCCCCTGGAGAAAGGGAGGGATGGGGGAAGAGAGGGAAGCTGAGGCAGGCGGCAGGTGGCAGGAGAACGCTGCTGCCTGGGAGCCAGGAGCCTGGCCTCTGCTTCGGGCCTCCCCTCCCTGGGGGCCCAGGCTGCCCTGGTTTGCGTGGCGCTGTCCTGGGTCAGCCCTGGGGCTCTCACATCCCCAGGGAAGGTTCAGTCCTGGGCAGACTGGGTTGGCTGGTCACCCTCCCCCCTGGGGTGCAGGAGCAGCTCTCTGAGGCTCAGCTATGTCACCATCTCAGCCTCGCCCCGGCTTTGTGAAGGGGCGGGGTGGGTAGGGAGGAGGACTTTTCTCTCTGGAAAAGCATGGAGGGCTCTGTTTCGAGGCAGCGTCTGGGGAGGCCTCTTGGGCGTGGGTACTTGTGTTTGCTGGCTGAGGAGTCTTCTAGGTGCTCCTGGAAGTGGAGCTTGGGGCTAGGGCCGCGGGGCAGGGGAGTTTCCACCAGTGGAGGGGTCGCCGAGGTGGGCCCGATTCTGACTTGGGGGTTTGGTCCTGACTTCATTTCGCCACACTGCGTGGCTTGTGGGGCCTTAGTTCCCCGAGCAGCAGTGGAAGCCGTGCCCCCCTGCAGTGGAAGCACGGAGTCTTAACCAAGCGTCCCGCCCTGGGAGTCCCGACACTTAGCTTCAGACTGATCTCCAGTCCCCTGGCCCTGCCACTTGCCAACGGGTGATTTCCGCCGAGTCACCTGGCCTGTGAAAGGGAGGTGAGACCCCGTCAAACTCCAGTCTGCCCAGAGCAAAGCAGGCCTCCAACGAATATCCCCTCCTCCCTTCACTTCTGCTCTGCTGGTCCCCCAGACCCCATATTCCTTTCTTGCTGAAAGGCAGCATTAGAGGGAAGCAAACGGGAAATCCAGATGCTGAATCTACCCAGAGAGACCAAAGCGGGGCGGGGATGAGTGAGGCCTGCATGGGGGGCGTGGGGTGGCGAAATGGGGAGGTGGTCGAAGCATCATCATAATTTAAGAAATCTGCCTCTCCTCCCCACAGCCCGCCCCCCGAGATAACAGTCGCTATTTCATGGATGGTTCAAGTCAAACGTCCCCCAAGGAAGGGCTGTGACCTTCTGACCCCTATAACCTGTATTTAGCATGTTCAAAAGTCCCTCCTAGCCCCAGAGAGCTGACCTGAGCTGGGACCCAGGCAACAGGGCAGGCAGGGCTATAAACAAGCCCGGCTCCTTGGACTTAGGAATCCTGAGCGAAAAAACAGAAGGGCTCTCAGAGGTGGGGCAGATCCGGGCTGGAACCACGAGGCTGAGGAGGGGCTGGGTGAGGGTGGAGGGGCGGGAGGGTAATCGGGAGGTAGGAAGGATTAGGGGAGAAGCAGTGGTCAGCCAGCTCCCCCCAGAGAAGAAAGTGTTTCTTCCCTCTGACCCTCAGTTTTCGCACCTGTGAAATGGAGCTAAGAATTCTGTTCTCTTGGGGGTTTTAATAAGGATTCCGTGAAATAGTGTGGGTGAAAGCAGCCTGTATGAGCGTGGGGCATATTAGGGGCTCAGGAGTGCTGCAGGGGAAAGATCAAAAGAAAAATGTGGTAAGGTGGGGGTCACAGAATGGGGGGTGATGGAGAATGGAAATCGTCACTGGCCCGTTGTCAGTCCATCAGTTCGTCTTTGCTGAGCTCTGACTAAATGCCAGGTGCTGGGCTGAAGCCGAGAGCCACCTGGGGGCCCTTGTTTGGTGTGGGGGACAGACAGACAGACAGGATATGCCCCTCCCATGGTGTGAGCGGTGCCTGAGGTGGGGTACGCAGGCTGAGAGGGGAGGGCGATGAGTTTGTCTTTCTTTTCTTCAAGCTCACGTTTCCTGTGCATCTTTCCAGAATCTTTCTAAGCCTCGGTCTTCTCATCTGTAAGACAGGATGAATGACACCCAGCAGACAGGGTTAGAAAAAGCCAACGGCCTGGGGCCGACCCGGCACACAGTGGGTCCTCAGGGCCAGGCGCAGAGGCCGGCCGGGGCCCACGCTGCCTTCCGGCGGCACACAGGCGCCAGGCTCCCCAGCCGGCCGGGCTTTGAAGCGGAGGGCAGCCCCTTATTACCGCAATTAATTACCCGCGACAATGGCGCGCAGCCCTGCCCTCTGCCCGCGCCTTCGAGTGGCAGGGGGCGAGCGGAGGGCACTGGGAGGAGGGGGCCAAGCGGCTGCCTGTTTGTTTACGGGCACAGGACACGTCATTGGTTTTACACTCCAGCCCGTTTTGAAGTCGAAGAACGTTTCCAGGGAGCGGGTGGAAGCCAGCTTCTCAGAGCTCAGGGTGGCGTTCTTCTGTTTTTGGTCCCTGGCCGAGCACAACCTGATCCCGGCGAGCACCAGTGTCCCAGGGGCTGCCCGGGGGCTGGATGGCAGGGAGGGCAGGGTGGGCACTCAAGGGCCAGGGAGGCGGCCTTTCTCCATGAGCTCCCTGAGCTGGGGGCTGGGGGCGGGCTTGACCTCCTGGAGCCTGAAGTGAGCGCTTCTGAAGTAGAGGGCCCTGGTCAAGCCTCTCATTCTCTCTGAGCGTTGGTGACCCTGTCCTCAAAACAGACCCAAAGATGATGGCTGCGTCCCAGCAGCCTTGTAGGATGCCCTAAGTGATGCTCCGTGATGATGCGAAAAATTTAGGTAACCGTCGTCAGGATGTGGAGTTTGTATTCACTTCTTTGTTCTTGCTTTGGCTTGCTTGCTCTCTTACCCTGTAAGAGAGGTGATGGCTGCAGGTCAGACTTCTGCTTGGAATGAGCAAAAAGAAAGCTGGTTTCTAACGTCCTATTAGTTCTTTCTTGTTTTTAGCAAAGATGTATTTATTTTATTTTTTGACCACGCTGGGTCTTTCTGCTGCTCTCGGACTTCCTCTGGTCGTGGCGAGCAGGGGCTGCTTTTCGCTGTGGGGTGCGGGCTCCTCACTGCAGTGGCTTCTCCTGCCGCAGAGCCTCGGCTCCGGGGCCCGCAGGCATCAGGAATGGTGGCACAGGGCCTTAGCGGCTCCGTGGCATGTGGGGTCTTCCTGGAGCGGGAGTCAAACCTGTGTCGCCTGCACTGGCAGGTGAGTTCTCAACCTCTGGACCGCCAGGGAAGCACCTGTTAGTTCCTCATTATAAAAAATTACCTGCTTCGTGTGAAAACAGAAGTCAAACATAGGAAGGATATAGAAAGTTAAGTTGTCATCTCCTTCTTTCTGTCTCCCAGAGTTAAATATTGTGACTAATTTGGGAGTCTGATCTTCCAGGTACTCCTCTGCAGGGAAATGTGCACATCCATACATGTATTTATTTTCACAAAGTGGGCAGCGTGCACTGTTCTAGGCTCAAACAGTTCGTGCGTCAAGGACATCATTTTCTGGAGGCTGGTACCAGAAGCTGCTTCCTTCACGATGCCTCACAAGCCGTGGGCTTTGTCAGTTGCTCAGGCCCTGTTGATCTGACAGGTGAGAACTGATGTGCCCAGCTCTGGGCCTATGACTCTCACCTGCTAACTCCAGGAGCCCCTGCTGCTCCCATTTTACAGATGGTGAGACTGAGGACCTGAGAAGTAGAATGTTCCATCAAGTCTCTTGATAGAAAGTAGCTGAGCTGGAATTTGAACTTTCTAAGTCCTCTGGAATATTCTGGGGTATGCAGAGGAATTGACCCCATCCTAAAATACAACTGCTGAGTTCAGAGGACAGACTCCAGATGAGAATTTTCTGGCCCCATTGGAAAGATAAGCAGTGCTGACATCCTCCCGACAGGCCAGGAAGTGTTGCAAGACTTCAACATGGCCTTGACGTTAGGGCCGGCTGCTCCCAGCCCATCCTCAGTGGCTCGTATGAGGTACCATGGCCTTTCCTTCTCCTTCCACTAGAGAGAGAGCGCGGAGAGAGAGATGTCCACCCGCACCTCACCCATCGTGAAGAATGTGGGGTCCCGGGGCTCTGATTCTCTTTCCCATCCAGGATCGGGAAACGCCCAGCTTCCCCAGGTCGTTGCACTGGGATTGCGATTTGGATCTGAAAGGAACTTGCCCAGCATCAGATCCATCTCATATGTCAGCTTGGGAGGCGTCTAGTCTGACCCTCTCACTTTCACAGATGGAGGGGCAAAGGCCCCAGAAAGGTTAAGTGACTTGCCCAAGGTCACACAGCTAATTAGTGGCAGGGCCAGTACTGATTCCATCTTGCTGGAAAGATGATCTCGTTCCTCTGAGGCGGCGCTGACCCCTCTCCTGGCCCCCGGACGGCCTACAGCCACATCTGGGTTTCTCCTTCCCAACTGTTGAGAGTCCTCCAAACCCGGAGGAGAGCAGGAGGCATGACAAACGGGGAGCCGGTGACCCGGAAAAGGGAAGACGAAGCTTGGTGGCGGGGGGAGGGGGAGAGGAGGTGCTCCCGGGGCTGAGGGTGAGCCAGCCCTGCCCGGAGTCCACTTAGGGAGTAACCGCCGGCTTCTCCTTTGGCCTGCACTCCCCTGTGGCTCAGCTGGTAAAGACTCTGCCTGCAGCGTGGGAGACCTGGGTTCGCCCCCTGGGTTGGGAAGATCCCCTGGGGAAGGGAAGAGCTACCCACTCCAGTGTTCTGACTTGGAGAACTCCATGGACTGTATAGTTCATGGCGCCGCAAAGAGTCAGACACGACTGAGCGACTTTCACTTCACTTTACAGTTTACAAAGCTCTTCCAAGGCTGTGACCCTCACTGCCCTCTGTAGGTCGGCACCCTGTTTTACGTAAGGGGAAGTTGAGGCCGGAAGGGTGACATCAGTAACTCAGAGCCTCACAGTAACTGATCGAGTGTCAGACCCGGGCTGGGGCAGGGAGCTTTGGGGTCAGCTAGCTCTCTGCCCCCATTATACAGATGAAAAGTGTAAGGCCCAGAGGAGGGCAGGCCAGGAGCTCCTATTCTGGGACCTGCTCCCCTGGACACGTACTGTTCCCCTGGACATATGACAGGTGAACCCCAAATCCTGAGGACAGTGCATTGCCTCACCCAGCGGCCACGCCAGGCTCTTGACCACACCCAGCCTGAGATACCACCTCTTGCTTCCAGGGACTCCAACGTGGCAGCGTAGGGTGGTATCTGAGACCCCAGGCTCCAGAGTCAGCTGGACCTGAATTCCAGTCCTGACTCTGCTCTGTGTCCTTGGGAAAGTGACCTCATCTCTAGGCCTGCGTTCCCTCGTGTCCGCTCACTCCTTCCTGTGATGGAGTTCCATCACAGACGGGGGCTGAGCAGGTTGGATGGCATGACGCACACACAGAGCAGGCGGCCTGGATGCAGCTCTCGATAAATGTGGCGGCTGACTATTTTTACTTCCGGGGGAGGCTGAGAGCGGTTGAAATTGGAGCTCTTGGAGCCCAGTAGCCTTGACAACACACCTATGGCGCGTGTCCTTCCCAGGACTCCAGCCAACACGGAAGGCTGAGGCACCAGGTGTCCTGTGTCTGGAGCGAGGCAGACGTGGGTGCGGGCAGGCTCGGGGAGCGGGGTGTTTCAGCTGCAGCAATGGTGGCGTTTCCTGCAGGAGAAAGCAAGCCGTGGTTATTTGCACCCGAAGTGAAAGTTGCTCTGTCGTGTCCAGCTCTTTGTGACCCCATGGACTATGAAGTCCATGGGATTCTCCAGGCCAGAATACTGGAGTGGGCAGCCTATCCCTTCTCCATCGGATCTTCCCGACCCAGGAATTGAACTGGGGTCTCCTGCATTGCAGACGGATTCTTTACCAACTAAGCTATCAGGGAAGGCCCAATAGGTGCAGAAAACTTGCACCTATTTTCTGCCAGTTCAAAATAATGATTCTGTTTCGAAATGACGCTTTAATCTGGAGGAGAAAAGCCCCCAGCTTTGCAGCTCCAAACCTTAGGCCTGTCCCCTGCCCCAGCCCGTCCACACACAGGGGTCTGGCTTCGGTCCAGGGGGACCTGAGCACTCTGGCCTGTGGGGACCACAGGAGAGGCTGTTGGGCACGGGGACGTGTACTCTCTGCCTCGAGGCCCAGCAGGGCAAACAGCACGGGTGAACACGCCTGCTAGTGACGCGTTCCCTCTAATAGCTGCCCGGCAGGATCCTCCAGGGTGTGAGGGGCCTCCAGCCCGCTCTGCCCATCTCGGGCCCCCAGTCGGGGTCAGCGCCACATCAGCAGTGGCCGTGGCAAGGCTCCGGGTGGGGGAAGGGCACGGTGGGGCCCCGCGTGGACTCTGGGAGGCCCCCACCCAACCTCGGAGCTCGGAAGCCTCCCATTCGTTTCCTGGCAAAGTCCTCCGGGTTCAGCCTTTCGCCCAGGTGGTGCGTGGCAGCGTTCCACCTGAAGACAGGCTGTGAAAGTCACTTATTTGAAACTGGGGAAGCCAAGGCCTTACGGGCCTCTCAGAGCAAACAAGCTCTTGGCAAGTTCAGAGAAAAGGAAACAGGATTGAATTTCCTCTCCGGCTCACCTGGGGGGAAGTTCAGACTGCTTGGTGGTGGGGGTATCTGGGAGCCTGGCTCCAGTGGTAGGCTTCGGGGGCAGGCATGCTTTGGGTTGGGGGTCATTCAGAAGAGCCCCCTGAGACATCCGACCACTCCCTCTGAACAGCTGGTTCTAGGGCTTGGGACGTCTGAGGTTGGGCAGTCCTTCTTTTGGTCTGACTCTCTTCCCTCCCGCTGCAGATCCAAAGATGACAGTTTCTCGACTGCTTGCCTTTGAATTAGCGGCTGAGCTGAGGAGCTGGTTTCAGGTCCTGACCCTGGCACAGCTAGCCAGGCGTGAGGGGGGGCAAGCCGCTGGCCTTCACTGTGCCTGCTCCCCGTTGGTACAGTGGGGGACAGCAGCAACACCCGCCCTCAGGTGCCTGGTCAGGTGTTAAATCTTACAGGAAGGGAAGGGCTGGGAAGAAGTTTGTTCTGTTATTCATCTTCATTTCTGTCCTCTGTTAGAGGCTTGGAAGGGAAGGAGAGATTCTTTGGACTAAACACATCCCTCAATTTGCAGCAGCCCCTTAAAGGCAAACCCTTTTCCCAAGAGGCGTAGCTAGATCCCCCACCATGGCGGAGCCCAGGGAGGACAGGTTCAGAAGACAGATTCTGGAGGGTGCAGCTGGAAGGACTGAGGTCAGATTTAAGGAAATGCCCACCCACTAGTCTCTACAAGTCATGAGGCCTGGGGGGTGGGGGGCGGGGGGAGGGAGATTAGCTAGGGACCAGGGTGGGATTTTCTCCGAGAACGTGGTGCAGGAGGACGGCGTGAATGACCTCCCCAATGCAGTCCCAGGAGCTCCTGCCCACCTGTGACCTTTGGCTGGGGCCCCTGAGCCAACCCAGCCAGCACCAGGGTTAGCTAGGGAGAGTCCACAGACTTTGCTCCGTTCTTCCCCCAGCCAAGGTCACTGGCATACATGCTCCCAGTCCTCATGCCGGCCCTCTGAACTCTCTTAACCATCCGTCTCTTCAGCTCCAGAGCTAACTAGGAGATGCGAAATTCTGGAGCAACGCCCAGGAGACCTAGAGCAGCAGTTCTCAGCCCTGGCTGCACAGAAGAGTCACATGGGGGAGCTTTAAAAACCTCAGTGTCCACCCCAGACCATTACATCAGAAGGGAGCAGTGTTTTTTTTTCTTAAAAAAAGCTCCTCAGAGGATTCTAGTGAGTGGCCCAGGTTGAGAGCCCAGAAACAGCTGTGGGTGTTCCATCACACGGATGCCCGAGCCACACCGTCCCAGCTTCAGCCTCTTCACCTGCAAAACCAGGAACCGTGAGAACCCTCTCAGATGGATGGCAGCTTAGGCGGGAGAGCCCGTGAGCAGGCGCCTGGTACTGAGTAGGTGCGTGTTAAATGCTCGTGAAAGTAATCGCGGCTCCCATCATGGAGCACGTGCGTGGCACCGGGTGGGCATGTCTTTCTCCACGAGGAGGGTGGCCTTTGTCCTGATTTTGGAACCGGCAGGTGTGTCTGGAGGCCCTGGAGGAGGATCTTGCCTGGTTCTTGTTTGGGCACATCTTAGGTAAGCGTCCGCAAACAGTGACTCAGCCGTTGTGGAGTCCCTTCCCCGGCCAGGCCCATCTTCCTCAAGTTTCTTCCTGCAGCGTGTCGGGGCCCACAAGGAGGTAGCCAGTGCCTGTGTCTGTTTTCCTCGGGGGCCCTCGGGATAGATGGGGGTGAGGGACAGCGAGTGTCTCCCTTGCCTTCCTGTCCTCAGACACTTGCGTCACTTGGGCACCCCCCTGCCTCCCAGATGCTGGAGCTCAGAGAGGCCAAGGGTCGCCCAGGACTCGGACTCCCGGCTCACTGGTCTCCGAAACCGTGTCTCGCTGGCCACCTCTGGTTCCACGTGGGGAACACAAGAAGGTCACTCCAGTCCCCGGCCTGGCTGACAACACTCAGTTCCTGGCGCTTGGCCTCCCTCTCTTTTTTTCTTCCTTCCCAACTCCCAGGTCTGCAGCATCCTCAGCCAGGCGGTGGCAGCCCATAGTATTGCTTCCAGGATTGCAGCAGAGGGCTGGGAGGAGCTCAGGGCGTTGTTAGGACTCAGAACATCCGTCCTGGGTCAGTGGCCCCCGGGCTTAGCTAAACAGCAGCCACACAGGCAGCACCCTTTGCAGAGCCCTGTCCGGGAGGCCCGCTGCTGGCCACCCTCCCCTCCGTTGCTCACGTACCTGAACGTGTCTACGGGTCTCTAGAGGACGGCCAGTCCAGCTCTCCCACTGACTTGCTGTGTGACCTCAGGCAAGTCACACCCCCTCTCTGGTCTCGGGTTTTTGCAACTATAAGTTGAATCCTAATGAGTTGGGACTCTCAGGTCTCTTAGCTTGAACTAACAGACTCTCTCGACAAAAGGATTTCAAACATCAGAGACCGAGTTCATCTGGGAAAGCCTCCCGTCCACAAACAGAAAGGTTGGTGCCTGCAACGGGACCTAGGATCAACTCAGGCTTTGCCTCTCTGAGTCTTGGGTTCTTCTTCTGTAAACGGAATAATAGTCGTTACGACATGTTGCAGTGGTTAGGGGAGTTCACTTATTCACATTTAAACAGTGCCAGGCGCATAGGAAGGGCTTCCTGGTTACTCCCAGCAGTAACCGCCGGGAATGGTGTCTCCGCTTTCCAGAGCGCTCCTCTGTACAGTGGGGGTAACAATGCCTACCTGGTGGGAATACTGCCAGGACTCAGTGAGACCGCCGTAAGTGCCTGGACCTGGCTGCCTGGCAAATGGTCCCCGTTACTGTCAGATGAATTATGTGCGCGGGTGTAGCTGAGTCGTTTTCCCATTTCCAGCCTCCACTGTGGGAGCAGGGGCGGTGGGAGCTGGGAGGTGGTGGGGGTGTAGGAGGAGTCGCCCTGCTTATGATGCCAGAGAGGTTCTGTCCCACGAGTCCTGCGTGCCCGGCCCCACGGTCCCGCCGCGCCCATCACCCTCGAAGCCCCCGCCGTGCTCGCGCCAGCTACACCCTCGGCCCAGCCCCAGCCAGGCCTTGTTCTGCACTCAGCCTCCCCTCCACCCTCCTGCCTCCCCTCCACCCTCCTGGCTCCCCTTGGGCAAGAGCTCTCAAACACTAATTTATGAAACCTGTCCACTCGGAGCCCAGATCCGCCGTTCCCCAGGGGCATCCGTCTGTCTGCCCGTCTGTCCGTCCGCCACACGTGGCCACAGGTCTGGCTGAAGACTGAGTGCCCGCTGGCCGCCGAGGTGACACCATCCACCTGGCCTCTCGTCCCATCAGGCACCACTTAAAGGGATGTACCCTTCAATGTGGAGGGCCAGGGCAGGGCTGGGATGCTTTCAGAAATGGAAATGGGGCCCATTTGTTTATGATTTATTCCCTGACACTTAACGGGAACCCGATGGGCCCAATAAAGGGCCTGCCTCACCCAGCTCCCACCTCAGAAGTGGCTGGAGCCGGTCCAGTTCTCCGGAGGCAAAAAGTATCTCAAAGTAGAGCGGACCGCTGCACCCCCCGCCCCCCACCCACTCTCAGCTTTGAAAGGCTCCTCGCTGTTCCCGAGATGAGCGGGGCTGCCAGGCTTTCCAGGCTGTGGGGCAGGAAGGCAGGGGGGCCCTTGCTTTTGAGGTCGAGAAGGTTCCAAGGAGGGTTTGAGGAAAGGACGTGCATATTCTGGGCTCAAGATCGGCCAGGAGCAGGGGCCAGCAGTGGAGGAGAAATCCAGTTTTCAATTTTCCTCAAGAGAAAAACGAGTGCATGAGAGACAGAATAATTTTCCAGCGTGCAGGCCCTAAGTAAAACCTCCTTGAGACATTGCGAGTTATTAAAGAGGAGGAAAGAAAAGACATTGTAAAATCCGTTTGCCTTCAGCAGAATGGTACAATGCAGTCTTATTTCCAGGGGAATCTAATTAGAGGGCAGGCGGCCCGGCCTGTGGGGGGCGAGGTGGGGGGCTGGGGGGACCCGTGGCCGCGTGCGAGCAGGGCTGTGAGGGTAACAGTCGGACTCTGGGGGAGGCCTCCCCCTTCCCAGCGTCACCGGGGCTTGGCTGGCTGGGATTCGAATCTTGCACCCGGACTCTGCCTTGTCTCTGAGTTATAGCCTTCGTGTGACCATCTGTCTCCTCATTTCAAAATGGGAACGATACAGTTCCTTTCTGCTCAAGTTGTGAGGATGGGAGGAGGGAATGTATTTAATACCATCCAAGCTGGACACGGGGCCTCCCTGGTGGTTCAGAGGGTAAAGAATCTGCCTGCCATGCCGGAGACTCAGGTTCGACCCCTGGAAGGGGAAGATCCCCCAAGGACTTCCCAGGAGGCGCTAGTGGTTAAGAACCTACCTGACAACGCAGGAGATGTGAGACGTGTGTTCGATCCCTGGGTCGGGAACATCCCATGGGGGAGGGCCTGGCAACCCACTCCAGTATTCTTGCCTAGGAAATCCTGTGGACAGAGGAGCCTGGCGGGCTACAGTCCACTCCAGTTCAGTTCAGTTCTGTGGCCCAGTCATGTCCGACTCTTTGCAACCCCACAGACTGCAGCACGCCAGGCCTCCCCGTCCATCACCAACTCCCAGAGTTTACTCAAAGTCGCCCATTGAGTCGGTGATGCCATCCGACCATCTCATCCTCTGTCGTCCCCTTCTCCTGCCTTCAATCTTTCCCAGCATCAGGGTCTTTTCCAGTGAGTCAGTTCTTCACATCAGGTGGCCAAAGTATTGGAGCTTCAGCTTTGGCATCAGTGCTTCCAATGAATATTCAGGCTACAGTCCACACGGCTGCAAAGAGTCGCAAATGACTGAAGCAGCTTAGCACACGGCACGCAAGCTGGACACACACCAGCCCTGGGACTGTGTATTTCTGTCCCTCACCTGCGGCCAGCGTCCATCTCCACACCGCGCTCCCTGACACCTTCCGACTCTCCAGGCACCTTGTCAAGCCCCTCACTCTCAGAATCCCTGGACATCTCCCTCTCTTTCCCCGCTGACCCTTGGAAGGTGCCTTCGGCGCCTGGTGTTACCTGTCTGGTTCAGCCTGAGGTCGCCAAGCCATCCCTGCTCCTTCAGTACACCCGCCCCGAGCTCTTGCAGGATACGTCAGGTTCTTTCAGTAAAAGATCAGCTCTCTTGTTCAGAAATATCTAGCAGAAAGTAGAGGTCCCAGGGGTTGTAGGCGTATGGACTTCCATGTCCAGCGGGACCGTGGCTAGCAGTGGGTGTGGGTCCTTCCACGGGACCCATGTTGCACGGGATGGAGACCTTCCCACCATGTTCCCTGCTGTGGCAAGGGCTGCGGCCCGCCCAGCCTGCCTCGGGCCAGACGGAGAGCGCCGGTCTGTTCAGCAGCCCCGTATCGGGGCGATTTGGAGCGAGCCCAGGGTGGCGTTGCGGGGAGAGGGGGAGAAGGCCAGCGTGCAGAGAAGGAGGCCCCGGCCTGCACTTGTTCCGCGGTTTCCCGGGCCTTGTGACTGCCCTCCCCCAGTGAAAGGGAGATGGAGGCAAAGGGGTCCGACCGTGCGCTCAGGCTCCTGGTGGCCCCAGGTTCAAGTCCGGGCCAGCTGTGTGAACTTGGGTAAGTCACTGCCCCTCTCTGAGTCTTGTCCCTAGAGTCAGTTCCGGATCAGCGCCTGCCCGCTTTGAGTCTCCTGGGAGGATGTCGGTTATGCGTGCCGAGCACAGCTCTTGGCACCAGGTAGAAGCATCATGAGTTTCTGTTATCGCTGCTTCACCCTCATGGAGATTTATCCCCACTTGCTCCCCAGAGCTGGGAAGCTGGGAAGCCCAATCCCTCACCATCTCGAAGCACGGTTTTGCCGTCTGAGAACCAGTGTCTTTTCAGGTTCCACTCCCTCCCTGCTGGTTTAACAGACCTGACCTATGGCTGGCCACGTTTGGGGAAAATAACATTATTTATTCTATCAAGACTCAGCAAACTGAGCCCAGAGTAATAATTGTCCCAGGGTGAGAGTAACAGATTTTATTTTTATTGATCAAAAAAAATTTTTTATCAAAAGCACATCAAACTAGAAAAGGCGTAAGCAGCAGGATCAAATTGGATTTTAACTCCTTTAAAAACAGGCTCCTCCAGCCACCCATTTCCAAAGGTGTCTGATAATTCGCAGGGAGACTTGCAGTCCAGGGTGGCTGAGGGGTTCCGTGGCAGCCACGGAGGCTGTTTTGCGAGCATCGTTCAGACAGCGCGTTAGCATCTGGGCTACCTCTGAGTGGACCAGGCATCTGGATGTGGATGAAGGGATTCAGTGGAGTACCTGTGTGTTGGTTTACGGAGCAGCGATCCTCCAGACCTCTTGGAACTGTTCAGCTGGCTAGCCGGGGGTTTCAGCGTGGTGCCAAGTGTCTGACGATGCATAAATACATTTCTAATGAGATCATTGTGAGGGATGATTCTAACCTAGTCACCAACGAGCATGTTGGCCTGAAGAACAAGCCTTCGTTGGCATCTGTCGGAGCGTTCCAAGTTATGACAGAGATCTGAGCATATTGGAGGGGGCTGTGCATTCATTCCATAAATGTGCATTTATTCACTCACTCATTCATTCATTCATTCAACAAATCTCTGTTGAGCTTTTTGAATGGGCCAGGCCCTCTTCTGCGCATTGGGATTAAAGCAGTGAACAAAACAGAAAGATCCTTGTTCTTCTGGAGCAGAAATAACGACTCTCCAAATAATTCAAGCTGGGCGGCTGGAAGGCGGGCCAGGGAGGAGGCAGGTGTGGGGCAGGGTCCCTGACTTTTAAAACCTTTCAAAGTCACTGTTTGATGGTCGGCAGGTCTTTCCCCTGCTAGTAACAGTGCCCATCCGATCGCTGATGGCGAAGGGAGAGATGGTGGGAGAAGGAGGGGAGCTTAGGAAGGGAGCCAGGGTAGATAGAAGGAGTGGGCAGAGGCTGGGGTGGAGCAGGGACAGGCAGGGCCCTGTGTAGGGTTCCAGGCGTCCCCGTGGTCTGTCCAGGGTCTGATGACCCAGCCACCAAGGCAGGCTGCAGGACCATGGAGAAGAAAGTTCACCTGCTGAGCTGACCGCCTGGCTGGTCCTCTGTGGGCTGACCGTCTTCTCCCTCGTCATTCTGAGAAAGGTCTAGGGCCTTGGTGCCGTGAGGGTCTGCGGTCTCGCTCAGCCTGTCCCCTTCCATTCTGGTAGGAGGAAGAAGACTGGTACGTTTTCCGTCTCCTGGAGCAGCGTGGGTTTGTTTGTTAGCTGATGCTACTTTTCCCTGATTTCTTGTGGAGCAGAGGTTCTCAAAGCGTGGCTCCCAGCAGCGGAGGTGGCGTCCCCAGGGAACTTGTTGGAAATGCAGCTTCTTAGGCTCCATCTACTGAATCAGAAACTTCCCTGGGTGACCCAGAAATCTCTGTTTCATATCTGAGTCCCCAATGGTTCAGTTGGTAAAGAATCTGCCTGCCATGCAGGAGACCCCAGTTCAATTCCTGGGTAGGGAAGATCCACTGGAGAAGGGATAGGCTACCCACTCCAGTATTCTTGGGCTTCCCTTGTGGCTCAGCTGGTAAAGAATCCACCTGCAATGCGGGAGACCTGGGTTCAATCCCTGGGTGGGGAAGATTCCCTGGAGAAGGGAAAGGCTACCCACTCCAGTATCCTGGTCTGGAGAATTCCATGGACTGTATAGTTCATGGGGTCACAAAGAGTCAGACATGACTGAGTGATTTTCACTTTCCAGAGGATTCCGGTGCCCTAAAGCTTGAGAACCACCCTTGTAGGAGCTGCTGGCGAGGCAGTTTGGTTTACTTAAAATGCATTCATTGACTCTGGCGTGGGACCCACCTGGGCTGAAGGGAGGATTTGCCAGTTAGTATCCAAGCAGGTCTCTGCCCTTTTCTGAGCGTTCACCAAGGAGCACCGGCTCCAAGAGGTGACTGAGAATTTCGTGCAAGGCCACAACGCGTGTTGACTTCTTGGCACAGAGCAGACTCTGAATAAACCGTAGCTCCCCTACTCCTTCTGTTACTGCGTCACGTGACAGACGCGAACCATCAAGAGAAGACGAGAGTGTTTCACAGGACAGATGCTGTTCACCTTTGAAAAAAACCAACCCCACCAACTCTAAAAATAATGGAATCACAGCATCCCAGAATCTCAGAACCGTGTGATGTTAGAGCCAAACGGAGGGAAATTAGTCCTGCCCCCTCTTTTCTCAGGGGAAGAGACAGGCTCACAGAGGTACCTGGCCCAGGTGACACAGCCAAAGCCATCGCTCTTCCCCTCTACCGCCCTCCAGCCCCACCGCCTGCCTCCTCCCCTCTGCTGTCCTGCCTGCTGACTCATTTTGCGGGAGGAGCCCCAGATGAGCCCTGGCCGCTTTTTGCTGATTTCTTCTGTAACTGGACATCTCGTCCATTTCATCCTCTGCTGTATCACCCAGAGCTGGTTCAGAACCTACACGTGTTCAGCCCCTGTGTGTGGAGCGGACGGTTTACTGTCTGGGTGCAGGAGCCTAGAGAGAGAGAGGGCATCGGGTCCTGGGAAGCACCTTGCCCTTGATGGGGGCGAGTGATGTCCTCCCACGGACCCGGCAGCATCCCAACCCCGGGACCCGGCTCCGAGCTGGTGTCTGCTTCAAGACCAAGTTTTCCCGGGCTGGGGGTCCGCCTGACATAATACGTAACCGTAATTAAGAAATAAGTCGCCTTGCCCAGCTTCACAGCGATCATTTGGCTAAGTAAGTACCATGGTCTGGTGCCTCAGAAATCACCATTAGAGCACGCTCCTTATGGCCATAAAATTTCTCGTTTTCTGCCTTTCATCAGCCTCCCCCTGCAATCTTCGCCTTGCTTTATTTATACATTCGTCCTCAAACAATGGCAATAAACTCTTTCCCAGAGTGTTGCAAATCAGAAATTTGTCCACATTTTTCCACCACCTTCCACTGTGGACCCGCTCTGCCTGGGAACGGCCCAGCCGGCCAGCTGGAGGGGCCGGGCTGCCATAGATTGATGGGGGTACAACAGGACGAGGTTGCCGGGGAGCAAGGCTGGGGAGGGGGCAGCGGGAGCATGAAAGGCCCGCTGCCCAGCGACCAGCCGGAGACACGGGATGGGGAGGGGACGAGGCGGGGAGGGGAGGGCGGGGGCGGGAAGGGGGAGGCAGGGGCGAGCCTGCCCCACCCCCGCCCCAAGAGAGGAAGACGGGGCGGGGAGCGCTGGCCAGCAGGGATGGCCCCAGGCAGACTGTGGTGCGCATCCCAGGGTCATGAAGTCCGTCCTTCCCCACCCCCACAGGAACCAGATGACCTTGGGGCGTCCTGTAGCCGACCCTGCACCCCCTCCTTAGCAGCACAGTCCCCCCGGAGCTCCTGGCTACCCTCGACCACCGGCATTCTCTTGTCTAGCCACAGACGCATGTCCCGAGCCCTCCTGTATGCCAGGAATCATGCTGGAGTGGGAAGTGATGCATAAATCAGATACCATCCAGCCCCCCTTCTCAGCTTCATCCCGAGACCCAGGACGACCTCAGGTTTTCAGGGATGGGCAAAAGGAGGTCCAGAGAGGGATTGGGACACGCCAGAGTCACACAGCTAGTTGGAGGCGAAGTCAGCCGCACAGGTCAGGATTCCAATCTGGAAGCCCCCATCTTTCCAAACAGCTCACAGGCTCCCTGGGGACCCTGCTCTGGGTAAAGTAATAACCCGCCCTCCGGCCATGGTCTCAGGTGCCTGTGGCAGGGGTGAGGAGGCATGTCTGTAGGGACCCTCTTTATTTTAATCTGGAGTTCCCAGAGGCAGCGAGAAGGGGAGATGGGACTCGGGTTGCCCTTTGGTGCTGGTCCGTGGAGGGGAAGTCTGTCCTGTTGGGTGGGCTCCCCAGGTAAAGCTTTCTGTCTCCAGGGAGGGAGGCCGGCCTTCATTAAGCAACGTTAAAGGTGCAGCTTGTTTTCCCAGCGATCCTGGTTCACTTTCAGACTTGTGTCCTAGAATCAGCTCACAGCCCTGTCTGCCTCTAAGAGAGTGGTTCTCTTCCAAAGGGGCGGGATTCTCAGAAATCCGCTCGTTTCCATGGCAGTGGACTTGAATTGCCCTGGCTTTTGCCTGTGGGTGCCCCTTAAGGTTCCACAAGATGTTAGAGTTTTCTGGAAGGCCCATTCAAAGAAAGATGAGGGTGGGGTCAGATGGACATTGGCCGGCCAGAAGTGACTCCCGAAGGGAAAGGGATCAGTCCAGGGTCCTGAGAGAGAACCTGTGACTCGGGGGAAACTTGAGTTGTTTCTCCTTGTTTTGCCTGCAATGGGAAGGTCCCTGGTGTCTTTGTTTAGCTGATGGCTGCAGTTTGTATTGGTTGCTGTTATTAAGAACGCTCTAGAGTGATAGGAACACAGAGGTGTGCCCAGTCACCCCACCCTGGGGTCATGCCCAGTTATAATAGAAGAAACATGTTAATAGATTAGAACTTAAGGAAACCCCCATCTTATCGTGGAAGCATAACCTCTACTCTGCCCCAGCTTGATGGAGGAGACCTAGTTCCCATTCTCAAGCAGTCCAAATAAACCTGTTACAAACTGGATGATAAGGCGTATTGGAAAACAGAACACAGGCCTTAAAACTTCATTATCTGACCTCAGCAGGGGTCAGGGCCATGTTGACAGGGTGCCACGGGGGGCAAATGGCACAGGGATTTCAGGAGGGTGCTCAGGGTGTGGCAGTCATGGAGGGCTTCCTGGACTAGGTGAACTTTAAGTCCAAACTTGAAGGATGAAGGAAGTGAGACAGTAGGAAGTAGTGGGAGGGCAGCATCCCAAGCCACTGCAGGGTACAAAGGCCTGGCCCTAGCCTGCAGGGGAGGCATGTTTGGGCCTGGACAGGGAGGACCCTGAATGCCAGGCTCACCTTGATGGTGAAGACAGGGCCTTGGGTGCAAGCCGCCCAGGTTTCACCGTCACTGCTCTAAGGCTCCCGAGCCTTCTCTCTGGAGCAGGGAATGCGTGGAAATGCCCATCTCAGGTTTATTCTGGGACCACGTGACTCGCACAGAGCTCAGAACGCACGAGCAGCTCTTTTCATGCTTGTTCTCCTGTGGCCTTCATGCAGTAACAATAATAACTAACATATATTGAGCACTTACTGTATACTCCTGCTGTACGAGGCTTTGTGTGGTCACAGAGCCCCGTCTTTGGGGTTCCATGAGACCCTGGTTTAAGCCCTTTCTCAGGGCTGAGCTTGGAGGCAGGAGGCTTGGTGGATGGAACCAGGCTCTGAAACCATTTTCCACCCCACTTCCTGTGATGGCTTTCTAGCGGCGGCAGCTTTGAGGAGGGGGCGAGGGGACCCGGGAGGTGGGGGAAGGAAGGCCACAGGCTTGGCTCCGCAGGCATACGGCCCTTTCACAGCGGCTTTGTGGGGCGCGGACGGGTGGCCAGGCTGCCTTTCCCTCCTGCCACGCAGGACGGCTGCATCTGGCTCACCGGGGCCCCAGCTGCTGCCGTTTCCCCTTGACTGGGTTTGAGGCCTCACCCCGGCCTCCCCGGGCCAGCTTCCCGGGGGCCTGCCGCCCTCCTTGGCCCCTTAGGCCCTGCCAGCGTTGGTGCCCCAGCTGGACGGCTCACCAGAGACCTTTGCACTCCCTCCTTTCCGTGGGCCCCCCCACCTGCAGATGGGATGTGGGGTCTGTGGGTGTGACTGTGGTTGTGCAAAGCCCCCACCGTAGGAGAATAAGGAAGAAATGACAGAGAGGCATTCATTCATTCACTTGTTTGTTCGCTCATTCATTGGTTCATTCATTCATTCATGCATTCTTTGCCTTTGTGCTTGGTTCCGGGCAAATGTGTTGTCTCCAGGGGCTACTGAGACAGGTGAAGCTCTCCTTGTGTCCAGGCACCGATAGCAATAACAATAATCACTAGCATATACCGATCACTTATTGTATGCATGGCAGTGTTGTAAGCCTTGTCTTGCAGTAATTCAACTAATTTTCATGTGTGACAACTCTGTGAGGTCCGTGCTGTGATTTCCCTCATTTTGCGGAAGAGGAGACTGTGGCCCAGAGGAGTGAGTAACTTTGCTGAGTTAGTGGGGGAGCAGGCTGCGATCATTGCATCAAGGGTGCCCCGTGGCATTTCTCCAAGTTCCCATCTGTGCAGCTGCCTCCACGCCCTGAGGGGCAGGTGGGTGGCAGTTCTCCCAGTGGGCGGATGGGGAGATGGAGATTCCAAGGGTGCGAGTGACATGTTCAAGGTCACACGGCACGTTGAGTGCTGAGCCCAGAGGGCCGGCTGCCCGCCTGCCAGGCTTCTGGCTGAATGAGAGAGATGGGTCAGCTCAGCTCAGCTCAGCTCAGTCACCCGCACTCCCGGAGCTCAGCCTCCAGACGGCTTTCTGTCTTCCCTTCTTCCCTGACTCACATCACTGCCCCTGTTTTAGAAGGGATGAAAATGAGGCTAGAAGGTCAGTCACACATTCAGGATCGATAGTGGCCGGAGACAGATCCAGAATTCAAACCCAGGTCCATCTGACCGCACAGCTTTTGTTCTGCCCACCTCCCCTCAGGGTCTGCAGCCTCGGCCGCACTCTGTGAGAAGAGGCCCCATTGGCCACCCCCCTCGTTAGAGCAAGCTCTGTTGTCTGCCCAGCACCTGCCTTCAGCCCAGCCTCTTGCCTTAAGCAGGTGAACCTGCTTTTAAACTGTGTCCCCAGGAAGTCTTCCCTGACAGAGTGACCTTGGCTCAGACAGTTCCGGCCCTTTACCAACTGTGTTCTCCTCCAAACATGATTTGTGCTTCACAATGTGTGATTCACAGTTCAGGGCAGCAGGATCTCTGGATCCGTCTTGAGAAAAAACATAGCTCTGAATCCTGGAACTACAACAACACAGTACAATTTTAGCAGTACTACTTCCTTCTTCCTAGATATGCCCCTTCCTGGCAGGAATGTAGGAAGAGCGCCCTCTAGTGCCCAGGGACCGGAGTATACTGCGAGCACAGAAGCCACAATCAGAGAATACCCCAATGGACCAGCTGTTTGTAATGCAAATCATCTACCAAAGGTTCGGTTCTGTTTGTTTGTTTGTTTAAGGTAGTCTTCTGGGGTTAGATGGACACTTCCCAAAGAAGGAAAAGTTTTGTCACGTTTTCCTCCCCTCCCTCCCCTCCTTGAGTTGGCAGAGTGACGCTGGGCGTCAGTCAGTCGCTGAGAAATAGCTTAAGATCTGGAGTCAGATAGAACCTATTTGGATTCCCCACGTCACCAGCTCCTCCAGCCCCCTCGGGAGGCCTCTGGGAGAGCAGGACTGAAGTGAATCCATGTGGACGGCTTGGCTGCGCCCCAGCCACGCGGGCACAGAAGCAAGCACTCCAGACTCAGACGGAGAGGTTGTGTCTGGAAGGCTTCCTGGAGGAGTGGTCCGAAACTGACGGCAGCTCCCGCATGCTGAGCACTCACTTGTCCCTGGCACTCTCTCATGGCCTCAACAGACTCACTCGCTTACTCGTTCAGTCATTCAGCAAATATTCGGGTGTCCACTTTATGCCAAGCCCTGGGGATTCAGCAGAGAAAACGCCCTCCTGCTTGGAACTTGGGCTCGAGTGGTGGCCAGGATGATGGAGGGGGTGGGGACAGGCAGTGAAAAGGAACATTTAGCACATCTGACTGTGATGTGCGCTGTGGAAAAACCGCAAAGCAAGGAAAGTGGGTCTTGGAGCAGCGAGAGGGAATTCCCATTATTGTCCATATTTACACACGTGAAATCTACAGAACCCAGGCAAACTGTGTCAGGGGCCTGTGCTGTCCACTGCCCCTCTTTGGTGGCCTGCTGCACAGGGCGGGCCAGAAGGGGGGTGAGGGGGTGCTCCAGGCGGAGGGCGCAGCCTGTGCAAAGCTGGCAGTTGCTGGGGCAGCAGGCAACCGTGGGAGTCCAGGGAGAGATGGACAGACCCTGGGCCCGGACCGGGGTGGGCCGGGGGTGGGCTTGCAGATAAGAAGGATGCTGAATCTCCCGGTTTGGGTGCTGGGCTGGCTGCCTGGGAGGCGTGATGGGAGAGCGAAGGGGTCATTAAGGACCCCGACGGTCTGCAGTCTGGATGCCTGGGTGCTGCTGAGACGGGTACCCCAGAGCAGTTTGGGCCGGGGAGGTGGACAGGAGGGGTCGCTTCCAGGGAGGTGTAACTTGGGGCCGATCCCCGCCTCTCCATCCCTGCCCGGTCCCCCGGCCCCTTGTGAGCAGTCTGGTCCGGACCCTGCAGAGGGACCCTAGGAGCCGCACGCACCACGTGCGGTCACAGCTGAGCAGTTCGTGCAGAGGGGCCGGGAGGACGCCTGCCGCGGCCCCTGCTCGCCGGCCCCCAGCTGAGCTGTAAATGACTTTTCCATTTTCCGAGACCTGCGCCCAGGCCTGCTTGGTATTCAGGGACACCCAGCCCGCACTCGCCGGCTCTCGGCTCTGCCCGAATTACTTGATTAAAACGCATATCAGCTATTATGTGATTCATTTCTCTGCCGCGGCTCCGGGCCGGCCTATGTTAAACTGTAATAAAGGTTGAGCTGGGAGGCTGTGGGAGTGGGGGTGGGGGCTCAGGAGTGGGATGGGAAGGCGTCTCTGAGTTGGGGGCAGCTGAGATGAGGACCCCAAGTCTCAGGGTCTCACTGCTGCCTTCCGCAGATCTGGGATGAAAAGGATTTGGCTTGGAGGTGGTCAGTTCCCTCCTGCCTTCTGAGAGAGAGGTGGGTAGGTCCCGAAATTGTGACCATCTTGTTTCCAGACTTTTCCTTTGGCAAATGGGGAACAGAGAAAGTTTGAGGGTCGGGGGTAGAATGGAGCAGAAGCTGCCTTAGCTTTCATGATCCAAAATGGAATTCTCCATCACCTGGGAATTATAGCAAAGTTGGCTTCCACTGGCCTGAGAGTCTTGAGTCCTGGGTGGGCTTCCCAGCTGCAGTGACCTAGATTCCACCCACCATCTGTAAAGTGGGTCTAATCCCGCCTGCTTGACCCTCCGTCGGGAGAGATCGTGTTGGAACATTGGAAGGGCCTGTAAACTGTAGAGTGTGTGTACAAGGGGAGAGTGGCGACTAGAGTGTCTGTCTGAAAGGAACGCTGTGGCCATTCTGCTAACCCTTATCCATTTAAGAAGGTTTGCCGAGCCCCTGCTGGGTGCCAGGCCCAGGCTCTGCTGCACCTCGCGATCTCCTGGTCCAGCGGGACCAAGAGACCCAGCAACAGGCCAGCTTGATGTCTCCGGAGGAGCTCCGAGAGCTCCAAGGATGAGAAGCGAGTGAAACCAGCCTGGCCTGGATGGACCCAGAAGGACTTGTAGGGGCGGAGGGACAGACACCCGCCAGCTGGGTTCTGCTGGATGAGCAGGAGTGCGCCAACGAAGGCTGAGGCTTTGTGAGCAGAGGGGGCTGGAATTCAAAGGCAGGGAGGCGTGAGGCAGCCTGGCTGGGTCGTTTAGGAAGCAGAGAGCTGGACAGGGAGCGGGGGGATGAATCTGATGTGTGGGCAGGCCTGAGGGTGGTGGGGCCTCACTGGCATAACTGAGGCCTTCACGGTCAGCGGCTGCGAAAGCCAGGAAGCTTCGGAGGAGGGGCAGAGGCTGGGGTTGAGAACCAGAGAGTCGCCCCCCAGGGGTTTTCTGGCCTGGGCTGGACTCTAGCCGGAGCAGACCTGTTGAAGCCTCTCCCCTCTTTTTCTGTCCTCAGGCTCTAAAATCACACGGAACTGTCTCCGAGTTTTACAGCAGTCTGGGCCCCAGCTCATCGGGAAGTAGTGTTCCCTCCACCAGACTGGGAAGTTCCCAGTGCAGGGGTGACGCCTCCTCCATCAGATCGGGAGTCTCCTAAGACAGAGGCTGTGTCACCCTCCTAAGATTGGGAGGGCTCCAAGGGAGGGAATGTATTGGACTCTCCACCTCCCCAACTGAGACAGGATCTGGGAACCCAGAGAGAGGGTCCCTCATCGTACTCCTCGCCTGGGGTCACCTCCAGACCGGTCCCAGGCTCTGTCCCACCCGCTGTGGGGCCTTTCCATCCACAACTGCTTCAGAGTCAGAGAGGAGGAGCCGCAGCTGCCTGGGAGACTGCTCCCCTGCAGCCCGCCCCCCAAGTCTAGCCTCTGTAACGGATGCAAGCCCGTGCCCACGCTTCCCACGTGTCCCCTTCCCCGTGCTGGCGGCCCAGGCGGCACCCAGAGGCTCTCGGTGCGTGGAGGACTCAGCTTCCACCAGCAGGGCCTCTCTGTAGCCAAGTCCACCTAATCCATCTGATTAATTTAACTCAAAGACTCAAGGGTTCCCAGGGGTGGGGATGGGGCGGGGCAGCACGGGGGAAACCAAGGCGAAGTGGCAGCATCTGAGTTCGCTGTGTCCCTCCTCTCGGGCCAGTGGGACCTGGAGCACCAGACACAGGCCAGCCTGCTGTCTCCCGAGGAGCTTGGAGGACTCCGAGGGTGAGCGGAGAAACCAGCCTGGCCTGGGTGGGCCCAGGAAGGCTCGCCAGGGGAGGACTTTACCCTGTGGGCTCTGCTGGATGAGCAGCGGAGCCCTGCGGCCCCTGATTCTCTATCGTCATCGTCATGACATCATCATCAATAATTAGCAATAATAATGGTAACCCTTCCTGTGCCCTTTACAGGTTCCAGATTCCTCTGAAAGTCATTATTTCATTCTGTTCTCAGTGCAGTCCAGTGAGGAATGCAAGGATGTTATCACTATCCTCATTTTTCCCTCTGAGACAGTGGAGGTCCAGAGAGGGGAGGCAGCGTGTCCAAAGCTGCGCAGCAAGGGCGGAGACAGACCTCAGAATCCAGATGTCAGGCGCCCCAGGGAAGGACTCTGCACCAGACCAGAGCTGCCCCGGGGGCCCTGCAGACCCCCTCCCGGTGTGTCCTCCCTCCCCACCCCTCTCCAGCAGTGAGCGAGGCTCACGCGTTGTGTGGCCTCTTTAGTTACTGAGCCTCTGGGCTCCACGTCCCTGTCTGTTTTCAGCAGTGCCCGCTTCATAGGTCTGCATGAGGCTGGCACGCTGACGAAGGAGACAGACCTAATAGGGGAGGGGGCTTCTTCCCCTGGGATGGGCCAAGAGGGGGTGGGAGGTCCCTCCCAGGGCCTGAAGTCACAGGCCCCCGCCCCGCTCTCTAGAGCTCTCTCTGCATCTCCCGGCCTTGCTCTCCCCACTTAGCATCCAGAAGGTTGTTATGACAACCACCAGCATCCGGGGCGATCCCTCCATGCTTTCCTCATTTTTAAAGTGGCTGTGTTTTTGTTTCTTTCTTTTATTTTTATTTACTTAATTTGGCCGTGTGGGATCTTAGTTCCCTGACCAGGGATTGAACCCTCACCCCCTGCAGGGGAAGCATGGAGTCCTAGCCCCTGGAACTCCAGGGAAGCCCCCAGATCTTCAGGCCCCCAGAGCAGGGACCTGCTCTGCCTTTCCCGGTCCACGTCTCCACCCGGGTGTCTCTGGGCCCGTGGAGTTCCCAGATCTGTGCTGCATAAGGGGCAGAAAGGACAGGGAGACGAAGGGAAATAAACACAAAATTCCACAAGGCGCCTAGAAAGCCCGAAGTCATTTGGATGGCAAGGCTCTGAGGCTGGGCAAGGTCTGGTATCAGAAGAACCTTGAACTTATCCCCCGTCGGTCATTTGCTGATTGCAAGCATGACTTTGATTCCCACCTGCCCTATTATTAAGGAATATTCTACTTGGTACAAAAGTATCTTTAAAAGCCAAATTCAAGGAAACTGATCTTCTTCTAAAGGGAATACACGTATCACGTCCTATAAATAGGTACACGCGTGCAAAGTCGCTTCAATCCTGTCCGACTCTTTGTGACCCCGCGGACCGTAGCCCGCCAGGCTCCTCTGTCCATGGGATTCTCCAGGCAAGAACACTGGGGCGGGTCGCCATGCCCTCCTCCAGGGGATCTTCCCGACCCAGGGATGGAACCTGCATCTCTTGAGTCTCCTGCAGTGGTAGGCGGGTTCTTCATCACTAGTGCCCCTGGGAAGCCCATAAACAGCTGGGACCCATACAAACGAATATCCTAAAAACAAACGAGGTCATTAAATTCTACCAGAGACGAGTGTGGGCAGAACGAGCTTGAATTCTGTCCTCTCCTTGTTAAAAAGAGAGACCGATGGTGCTAAAGACATGCTGTCACTTTGGGTGGCCACCAGCCCCGCGTGGTGATGTAGGTTTGCAGGAAAATGAGACAACATGAAAAACTCAGATCTTCAGTTGCACTAGACACATTTCAAGTGCTCAGAACCACAGGTGTCCACCACGACCACATGGACCGGCGCAGACCTGGAACATTTCCATCATCACAGCAAAGTTGTGTTGGACAGCACTGCTCTAAACTGCACTGAGACTTGGTCAGGCTGGGGGTTCTCCCAGGACAGGGCTATGCCTCCTCCATCAGGCTGGGGCCCTCATCTCCTCCCCAGTCTGACCTGGCAGCTCTGAGTTCAATCTCCGCTGATAGGCCTTGCCCCGGGCAACCCTGCTCCCTGTCTCAGCTCCGAGTCCAAGGTCCGCACTGGAGGACAGAGCTGGTTGTCCCATCCCCTGTCTGTGGGCAGGCCTCCCTTCCTGCCAGCCTCTGCTTCCTCCTCCTGAGGCCCCAAGGGCCCTCTCTCCTTGTCAATGTCAGAAAACTGAAACTATGCAGTGAGTTTCAGCAAATGAATCCTTGGGATTAGTTGTATTTGGCTCTGAGCCCCAGCCATGCTGGGGAAAGCACCCCAGATGCCAGCCGTGCCCGTCGTGACGCCCTCGGTGACGGGAAGCTGGGCCGCTGGGAGAGGGGGGCTGGACCCACCAGGTCCCTGCCGTTAGGGGTGAGACAGGCAGCGGTGAAGGCAGGTCCCCCTTGCCGTTGGTTCCCTGCTGTGTGGCGTCATCATCGGAGGCCAGTGAAAAGCAGGGATGACTTCCCAGTGGCCGTTACCTACGTCCCTTCAGACCTGTCCGACTCCTCGCGACTCCCTGGACTCTAGCCCGCCAGGCTCCTCAGTCCATGGGTTCTCCAGGCAAGAACACTGGAGTGGGGAGCCATGCCCGCCTCCAGGGGATCTTCCTGACCCAGGGATCGAACCCAAGTCTCTCGTGCCTCCCGCACTGGCAGGCGGGTTCTTTACCACCAGCGCCCCCTGGGAAGCTGGCCGTGTCCGCAGGATGGAGGAGAGGTGGTCTGGGGAAAAGGGGCTTTGCCCGAGACCTGCCGGCCGTGGGTGCCGCCCCACGATAGCATCGCCCACCGTGCGCTGTGACGCTCCAGACCTCTGCACGCACGCACTCTTCCCCCGGCCTGGAAGGCCTGTTCCTTCAGCCTCGCTTGGCGTCTGAGAGGCTGCCTTAGATGTGTTGCTGTTTGCAGGGTTGGGAGAAGGTTGTCCCTTGTGGGAGGGGCCTCGACCTATTCGTGTCACCAACCCTTGAAGCCATCGGGTAGGGACAGGACGGGAACAGGAGAGCAGGGGCTGAGTGTGGCCTGGACCCTCACGGAGACGGGCGCTTCAGTTACTTCTCCGTGGCTCAGTTCCCGTCTGTGGTGCAGGCACATAAACCCTGAGGCTCTGAGGCTTGGCTCCGGTGAGCTCCCCGCACACGGCTGGCGCACGCAGTCCGCGCGTGGCACAGAGCTGGTGCTGCGTCAGCGCTCCGCAGAGCGAAGGAGGAAACAGAACACTTCCAGGAACACCGAAGGCGGCCGTGGCAAAGGAGGGGAGAGGACAGTGACGCGAGGCGTGGCGGGGAGGGCGCTGGTCTCTGCCTGCTTTCTCTCTTCCCGTCCTTGGTCTCCTCTTCTCACCAGCCCCCTTCCCCCTGCTCCCTCTAGGCCCCCCAGGACCCCCGAGGGTGCGGTTTCAGAGCCCCAGCGAGCCCCTCGCTAGCATTCCTTCTGCCAGATCAGGGATGGGCAAGGGGCCCAAGCTTTGTGGGCAGAGAGTCAGTTCAGTCCCCAAGGTGTGTTCCGCCCTGCCTGTTTAGGAGCTTGATCTAGCCCTTCCTGCAGCCTTCCTCACCCAGACAGAGAACAGGAGTAGATGCCTGGCCTGACAGCCCATTCAGAGTCAGAAAGTGAGCTGGCCCCAGACCCCCGAGCTCTCTCTGCAAAGGAGGCAAAGGCCTTCCCCCACCCATAGGCTCCAGGGTGGAAATTACTGGGCATGATGGGGTGGGAGTCATGGTCATGGCCAAGATCATCAGGTGAGGTCGCCCCCTCCAGCCTGGAAGATCACTCAGTGATCCTGGAACTTCCCAGGAAGGGCGTGGGTGTGGAAGTCATACAGTCTAAACCTTTCATAGAGAAAAGTGGGGAAACCGAGGCCCAAGGTCAGAGACCAGGGTACTTGGGAGAGAAGCAAGCTGGAATCCGAGCTTCCTGACTGCCAGCCCCGGGCACAAGCGTTTGCCCCCTTTCTCCGTCCCTCCCTTTCTTCCGGCTTCTTTTTCTACTTAAGTTTCTGCACTGTTTTCCCAAAATGCAACAGTGTCATTGTCTAAATGATCATCATTTTAAAAACATTAAACTGTAAACGAATCTCAAAAAGAAAACAAAAGTTCTGTCGCCCTGAAGGTTCGCATTCGTTTATCTGTTGAGTGTAGTGTTCCATGACATCTGACACAGGCTTTCTTCAAAAGTGGGTTTCGTCTCTGCACACGGGTTTGTTCCTTGCCTTCTTCTTAAAGTCATGCTGATTGAGGTACGGTGAATATATGGGGAAAATTCTCCCCCTTTTGGAGAATTCGGTTCTAGGAATTTTGACAAATGTGCTTCATCTTGAAACCACGCCCTGAGTCCTATGTCATGGGCATCCTTTCACGTCAGTGGTAATAACCTAAATGCCCAGCTACAGGGTTTTGATTTTATGTGGCTGGACCACAAACTACTTACCCAGTCCCGTGGGGGGGCAGGGAGGTCGCGCCCCGGCCTTCGCTCTGATACACGGCGCGTGAGGGACGTCCCTCCAGTGCTCAGAGGGCTCTGACCCTCAGTGCCGTGGGGGCCCGAAGGTGGGCACGCAGCTCCCGTCCGTCTCACTGGCCCCCCGCCCTCTCCTGCCCTCTCACCTGGCCGTAGGGAACCGTCTGGACGAGGGCTCCGACGTGGAGTCAGAACCCGACCTCCCCCTGAAGCGTAAGCAGCGCCGCAGTCGGACCACGTTCACGGCCGAGCAGCTGGAGGAGCTGGAGAAGGCCTTCGAGAGGACCCACTACCCAGACATCTACACCCGAGAGGAGCTGGCGCAGCGGACCAAGCTGACCGAGGCGCGCGTGCAGGTGAGCGCGCCGCAGGGCTCTGCGCTGCGGGCGTCCTCTGGAGGGGCCTCCCCGGCGGCTCTGTGGGAAAGAAGCCGCCTGCAGCCAGGGGCGGCAGGAGACGCGTGTTCATCCCTGGCTGGGGGAGATCCCCCGGAGGAGGCCATGGCAGCCCACTCCAGGATTCTTGCCTGGAGAATCCCCCGGACAGAGGAGCCTGGCGGGCTACAGTCCATGGGGTCGCAAAGAGTCAGACACGACTCAAGCGGCTAAGCACGCACCGTAGCACACACGTCATCTGGGGAGCAGGATTGGGAGAGGGGGTGGCCAGGGGGGGTAGGGGGTCCCCCCGGAGTGGGAGTGGGGAGTTTTCAGCACGTGGTGCAGGGGCTGTGTAGACACGTAATGCCCCCAGCACTTGGTACAGAGTAAATGGGCAGCAAAGGTTAGTTGATTGACTAACCAATCCTCGGACAGCCCCAGGGATGCCAGGAGGGGCCGTGAGGACTTGGGCTGCCTCCCTCCTCCTGCCAACAAGAACTTCAGGAAGACGATGGGAGGAGGGATGGAGGGAGAGACGGAAAGGGAGAGGAGGAGAGGGCAAGGGACGGAGGGAAGAGGGACAGTAGTTCAGCCACAAGAGAGGGAGCTCAGGAAATAGGAAAACTTCCCAGTCTCAGAGGAGGGGAGGAAAGATTCAGGGCAAAAACTTTCCAGAACAGACCTAGCTTCCTAGGATGGGTAGTGAGTTTCCTGTTATGGGAAGCATGCAAGCTGCCTGGGTGCATATTCCTGGCCAGTTAGAAGCATCCGGGGAAGGGTGAGCAGACTTTGAACACCCTCTGGGCATCCACAGCCGCAAAGTGCGTCGTGCCTGATCGGTGGGCCTGGGGAAGGTGAGGCACAGAAAGAGCCGTGTCTGTCTGGGGTTCGAGGCCTGCCGTGGGGATGGGGGAAGGACCCGCCTCCTCTCCCAGAGCTGAGTTCTCAGATTGCATGATGTCTGTAGTTCTCTAAGTCAGAGTCTCTGGGGGCCTGGCTGGGTCGGGGCGGGGGGCGGGGAGGGGCAGAGGAGGAAGGGGGGGCTGATGAGCAGTTCCTGTGGGAGCCCGTCTTGGCCTGGCCCCTCCGTGAATGGGGCGCTGAGTCTACCAAGGGGCTGCCCCCAGCTGCTCACTGGGCGCTCTTCTATCCTATCTGAGAGGGATCAGCTTCTGTTGGGCATCTCTGCTGGGGGGCTTCTCCCACGTGACCCCAGGCAACCTCAGACCCCCTTGTCAGGCCAGGATGGTCACTCATCACAGGCACAGAGTCTGAGAAGTGATACGGCATTGGGGATGTGTGTACAGAGCTGCGCCTGGCGCTCAGCCTGTGGATGCCAAGCCCAGGTTCTTTCCATCTGGAAAGGAGAAAAGCACTCAGAGCCGAGCCTGGCATTTGAAAGGAGTAAAGTGCTAGAAGCAAACGGGCATTTGAGCGCTCCGGGGACCAGCGTACCTCCCTCTGCCCACCCCCACCCCTGGAGTTGGGGGCCCTGGGCTGCCACGCAGCGGGCCCGGGGAGGCGCGGATGGGCGGCTGCAGCCAGCTCGGCCCGTCCCAGCCCCCTCCCCTCGGGGTGACACCCGAGCTGCCCGGTCCGGGCCTCCCTCCTCCGCCTCTGATCCCCCTGCAGCTGTTCTCCTGGACACATTCCTGGGCGCTTTCTCATTCCCACGTCTGGCGGCCACGGCTGCTTCCCACCACCTTGGGGCCTGACCGCTCCTTGTAAAACGTCCTGGCTGCCAGGGCTGTGCCTTTATTGGCCCAGGGGACTCAGAAACAGGTGTCACTCAAGGTCCAAGGGTGAGGAGGGGGCTGAGAACAGGGGGGAGCAGCCAGAGCCCAGGCACATCCCCGGCGAGGGGGCCCAGGCACATCCCTGGCAAGGGGGCCCAGGCACATCCCCGGCGAGGGGGCCCAGGCAGCCAGCCTCCCAGCGAGGGGGCCCAGGCAGCCAGCCTCCCGGCGAGGGGGCCCAGGCAGCCAGCCTCCCGGCGAGGGGGCCCAGGTACATCCCCGGCGAGGGGGCCCAGGCAGCCAGCCTCCCAGCGAGGGGGCCCAGGCAGCCAGCCTCCCGGCGAGGGGGCCCAGGCAGCCATCCTCCACGAGGTGCTCCCCTCGCAGACCCTCAGTGCTTCCAGGGCGGGGCTGGCCCTTCCCCGACTCATGGCCTGAGAACTTGGCCTGATCCCAGCAAAGAAGGGATCGATACATTTTGAGTTTTAAAGAAGGAACAAAGACTGACTGCCCCCACCCCCCAAATCAAGACAGAAGTGATAGAGCATTTGGCCTGGAGAAGAGAAGCCTCAGAGGACTCGCTGCTCTGAGAGGCCCTGGAGCGGGGCTGGGGAGGGGGACCAGGACCAGCCAGAAAATGTCCCAAGTCTCACATGAAGGGACAGAAACCCACGACCAGGGGCCACGGGCTGGGTTCCCATTGGTTTCTGCCTCTGATCAGCTGTGTCACCCTCAACAGATTCGGTTTCCTTTCCTGAGACTTAATCTCTCACCTATAAATAAAGGGACCAAACTAAATGAGCATGAAGGCTCCTTAAAGTTCTAGGATCCTGACTTACTGACAGTCAGAGCCGCCTTGGGAGGTGATGAGATCCCCGTCGGCAGAAGTGTTCACGCCAAAGTGCGATGTCTGGGGGATGGAGAGCCCGGTGAGAGGGTCCCTGCCGTGGACGGGACGGCAGGGGCCGTGAAGCCCCCTGAGCACTGCGTGGATTTTAGGGCTGGATGCTGTTGAGGTCTTGGCCTCTGATCCTGAGAGCCTGTAGTTCAAGGATCCGACAATCCTGCGTCGTCTTGTTTCAGTGGCACTGGGAGGTGCCAGAGTGGTTCAGGTGCCTCGACGCGAATCTCAGCTCCACCCCTCAGCCCTTGGTTTCCTTCTCTGCAAAACGGAGACGATGATAACAGGGTCCCCTTCGTCCCGAGGACTAAATGGCAACGTGTAAACAGACCCACACAGACTCAGGAAGTGCCCTGAGCAGCGGCTGTGATTGCTAAAGTTCACCTGTTCTTAGCAGCTCCATTTCTGGCCACCCTCAAAACCCCAGGCTTATTCATCTAGCAGTCATATTGGGCACCTCCCGTGTGCCAGGCACTGTTCTAGGCACCAGGGACTCGGCAGACAGAAATCCCTGCTGAATACAGGGCTGGCGCCCAAATCAGCACGGAAGCCGGTAGGCACAGGTCGGGGCTCCGTCACGCGTGTGGCACCGCTTCTGCCTCCCCTCCAGCCCTGCCCCCCAGCAGAGGGTCAGGAGCCTCCCTTGGAAGCCTGCGGGGCATTATGGTACCCCCAATGTCTGGCGGAGATGCCCATCTCCGTCCTCAGGAAGCCCTGCCACCGTGAAGGGTGGAAAAGGAGCGTAAGGCGGGAGAACACGTGGCTGGGGACCAGTGTCTCCTTTCCCCGGAGGAGTCTTCATTTCTAAACAGCTGGGGGCCCGACCCCCACCTCGCAGACATCTTCCTTGCAGGTAAACAAATCTGTTTCTTCCTGAGCTCCAAGATCCCGAAGTCTGCGTGTTTCTTCTAGAAACAGAGGCTGAGAGCTGATAGGCCCCAAGGCCATCCCAGGTGTCTCCCACAAGGCCTGGGAGAACATCCCGTCCTCCAGATGAATGGCATCCAGGGACCAGGGCTGCGTGCAGCTCATCTGGTCCCAGTTTGGAGCCCTGCTATTTGCTTGGGGACAGGCGGGAGCTCTGAATAGAATCCCATTTGGGAGGCACTAGCGGGACTCGCTAATGAATAACTTAAACTGAATCTTTTCGTTACACTGGATGACATTCATGATGCCTTTCTCGTGTGCCGGGCACACCACTCAACGCCCTACATGTGTTATCTTCATCATCCTTACCGTGATCCTCAGAGGCAGGGACAGTCAGTCTCTCCATTTTACGGATGAGAAACCTGACCTTTCCCTAGCAGAAGCAACTTCCTGAAGACACAGGTAGTAAGTGGCTGTCCTGGGACCCAAGCCCGATTCTGTCTGTCATGCTCTTTTCCCCGGGGCTGCATTGGAAGAAGGGCCGGATGAAACGTTCGACTCAGTCATCAGACACTTCCTACAGGGTCCTGCTCCCAGAGCAAGATGTGGAGAGAAGGACCAAAAATGAGTAATAAAACTCAGGCTCTGTTTTCAAAGGACTCAACCTTGATCAGAGATTCTGGGTGGATCTGGGTCCACCACTGTCCCTCCGGGAGCCTCCGTTTCTCCATCTGTAAATAGGAAACTTGCAGTCCGTACTGGCTAAGAGCCCTTCCAGTTTAGACGTCGGAGGCTTTCCAGCAAAATAAGCATTAGAGATGCTGTTCTAAATAGGCACGTGGCCTGTGTTAACTCCTTTGAGGTCCAGAACCACCGAGAAGGTAGGGGCTGCCGTTTGTGCACGTCCTCGGTCCTCAGTCGTATCCGACTCTGACCCCATGGACTGTAGCCTGCCAGGCTCCTCTGTCCATGGGGATTCTCCAGGCAAGAATACTGGAGTGGGTTGTTGTGCCTTCCTCCAGGGGATCTTCCCAACCCAGGGATCAAACCCAGGTCTCCTGTGGCTCCTGCATTGGCAGGAGGATTCTTTAAAACTGAGCCTATTAGCAACAAAGAAAGTGAGGCTCAGAGGAATAACAGAATTTGCCCATCTTAGCTAAGAGTCAGAGGCAGGATTCAAATTCAGGCAACTGGTCAGACTCCAGAGCCCCCACTCTTGTGTCCTGTTACACTTTGTGAAGATGGAGATGCCTGCTGGGTTGGGGGCAACCCCGTGGAAATAGGGCAGTGAGGAAGAAGAGGAGAGAGAGAGAAAGCAAAAGGCATGTCCTCTCCTCCAGGAAGTCCTCCTAGATTCTGGGAGGAGTTGGAAGCCCCTCCTCAGACCTCCTCATGGCACCTCGCAGGCCAGTCCGTCTAAGCTGACTGTACTGAAGAGCAGCTGTCCTTTGACTTGTCTGTCGCGTGGCCAGGCCAAGGGCAGCCTGTGACTAGGACCGTGTCCTGCTCACCCTCTGTCCTTGCTGTCCTGCCTGAAGCAGAGCAGAGTCCCGGGAGCTGCTGGAGATGGGAAGGAGGGAAGTAAGGAAAGCAGGAGTGAGGCAGCCAAGCAGAGAAAGCGGGAGATCGTTTCCGCCTTAGCTGAGTCCTCTTTATCTGCAGATGACCCTCGCTGAACAAACGAAACCACAGCAGAGTGTCCCAAACATAAATCATTCTCCAGCATTTTCAGGATTTGGGCCACTTTTGCATATCCATATCTTCATTTACTTTAAAAAAGGATAAAATAAAATCAGTGTATTTTAAAACAAACATGCATATCACTCTCAGGTGCCTCCGAGGTGGCACAGTGGTAAAGAATCCACTTGCCAATGCAGGAGATGTGGGTTCGATCCCTGGGTCAGGAAGATCCCCTGGAGAAGGGCATGGCAACCCCACTTCAGTATCCTTGCTTGGAGAATCCCGTGGACAGAGGAGCCTGGCGGGCTACAGTCCACCGGGTCACAAAGAGTCAGACAGGACTGAGCAACTGAGCACGCACGCACGCACACACACCGTTCTCATGGAAGGACGGCAGCTGGAAACACACACACAGGGAACACGAGACGACGTGGGAAGGGTTTTCAGGAAAGCGTCACCGGCCAGGGCGTCCTCCCTGGGCCTTAGAAAGGGAGGTTGATGAATGTTGTGTGTGAAAGTTGCTCAGTCGTGCCTGACTCTTTGCAACTCCAAGGACTACACAGTCCATGCAATTCTCCAGGCCAGAATACTGGAGTGGTAGCCTTTCCCTTCTCCAGGGGATCTTCTCAACTCGGGAATCGAACTGGGGTCTCCTGCGTTGCAGGCGGGTTCTTTACCAGCTGAGCCACGAGGAAGGCCCTGATGAGTGTTAGGAAGGCGTGAAGGATGTTGAGCCCCCAGTAGAGAAAGTCTCTTCCACACACCCCAGGCCGGGAAGAGACCGTGTCACTCGCTTCGGGGAGGTCTCTCCACCTCAGAGTGCAGGAGCCCCGCCCTTTGAAAAGTGCTGACTTAAAACAGCTCACAGCCAGCCTCAGGCAGACACGTTCATCCGCCCTGGACACTCCTGGGGAAGCCCTCGCTGCCCTGGGGAGGTGGGAGCAGCCAGGACCTTCGTTTTATGCGGAAGCCAGTTTCTTATCTTTATTTGGCCAACGCATCTCCCTTCTCTGTGAACCCTAAACAGGTCAGAGCCAGCAGCTCTGTTCATCCAGCTCAGAAAACCGAATTCCGTTTCTCCCCTCAGAGAAAAGACATGTTATGAGGTGACACAAACACCCCTCCACCCCTGTTCAGACTCCCCCTCCCGCAGGTCAGCAGACACGGACTAGAGGTTTGGGGGTCTCGAGTGATCTGTGCCGGGGAGGCCTAGGTCTTCACCCGTGAAGGGGACGACTCCCCACTGGGCCTTGGGGGCTGGGCAGCACCAGCAAAGACACACCAGAGTCACCTCTGCCTTCCATTCATTCATTCCTTCAACAAGGACTCCTATAGAGGTGTGAGCAGGGGGCCAGGATTGCTTGGTCTCTGCCTGTGGGGCTTAGAGCCAGAGGGGAGACAAAAAACAGATATAGACAATAATTGTTTGAGTAAGGGAGCTCACAGCTGGAGGTCTCCTGAGAAAAGGGGGTGGAGATTAGCCTAAAGTAGTTTTGAGGCAGCCAGTCCTCGGGGGAACAGGAGGAGGTGTTTCTGCTGGCCAAGGAGCCAGCACTGGGAAGAGTGTTTGAGTTGGAGGGAACAGCATGTGCAAAGTCCCAAAGGTGGAGAAGCACCTTCTCTCAGGAGCCCCGTTTTGCACACTCATTCTTGTATTTCTCTGGCCCATTTCAGGGAACTTGCTGCAAATCCAGACAAGAGGGTTCTAGAAAGTCAGTCTGACTGAACTTTGAACCTCACATCCATTACAGACTAGCCATGTGGCCATGGGCAAGTGATTTCACCTCTGTGAGCCTCAGTTTCCCCCTGGGTCAGGGGGACTAGGAGGGCAGGCCTCTGGGCCTGTGTATGGACAGACATAGGAAGCGCTAGCACAGGGCTCGGAGGAAAGGGAGACTCAGAGACGTTAGGTTATCGATCCGTCCCTGTGTTTGGGGTGGGGGTCGGGGGGTGGGCTTTCCTAACTCAGGGGGCCTGTGCAGCGTAAGCCAAGCAGGGCCTCAGACCCCAGACACAGAACTAGCTTTCGCCTCTAGTCTGGCAGGTGGGTCTCATTCAGGTGGGTTCTGGATGTGTGGCCTCCTCCTTGGGGGCTTCCTGGAGGAGACGAGGCGTGTGCAACGTGGGTGAACAAGGATGGTCACCCCCTGAGTTCCTTCAGGGCAGGACAGCTACAGGGAAAGAGCACTGGCCTGAGAGTCACTCGGGGCCACCCTGTCATGCGGGCAAGCCCCCCACGCTCTCTGGGGCTCAGTTTACCCATCTGTAAAATGGGGATCATAATAATGACTTCCTCCCTGGGTGGTCATGAGGCTAGAATGGGATCCTGCCCATGAACGTGCATTGCAAACTGTCCTGAGCTGCAGGAAGGTGGGGCTCTCCCTCGGAGGACACTGACTGGACCCAGGGTGATGGCGCAGGGGCCGGGTTCCAGCTGTGCCTCAACGCCCTGCCGGAAACCAGGCTGAGGGCTCCACCCTCCGCTCTCTGTCCCCCAGGTCTGGTTCAGCAACCGCCGTGCCCGCTGGCGTAAGCAGGCAGGAGCCAACCAGCTGGCAGCATTCAACCACCTTCTGCCAGGTGGCTTCCCGCCCACTGGCATGCCCACGCTGCCCCCCTACCAGCTACCGGACTCCACCTACCCCACTACCACCATCTCCCAAGGTGAGTGACAGCTGCAGCCCGCATCTCGGCCCCGCCCCTCCGTCCGCCCCGCCCCCCACATCTCCCCTCCCTCCCCAGCCCCCACCCACTCCCCTCAACAAAGAAGGGATAAAAATCGTTTTCTTTGGCGGGAGGAGGGGAGAGAGCTTATTTGTTTTTCTTGCTTTTTAATGACCGTCTGTCTGCTTTGATGTGGACAGTCAAGATAAAAGAGACGGTGTCCTGCTGTAGAACCTCTTCCCTCTGCATCCAGGTGAAGATAAGCAAGGTCACCTCCATGCACACGTCCAACAGAGCTTCTCAAACTTTAAAGTCACATGAATCTCTTGGGTCTTATAAATTTCAGAAGAGACGGTGGTGGGCCCTGTAGGTAGAGGAGAGTAGCCCCCGCCCCGCCTGCCTGCTCCCTGCCCCCGGGTCCGCCCTCCCTGCTTCCTCTGCTCCAGCCCCCCAGCGCACAGCAGGAACCCACTGCTTGACTTCTGTGCCATGGCTTCCTCTTAGAGGATGGGCAGGCTGGAGTTCTAGAAGCTGGGGAGAGAGGCCTCTGTGTGATTCTAGGTGAGAAACGGAGCCATCGCCCACAGTGGCGGTCCCGTCTGCTGGAAGACCACATGGGAGGCTGTGACAGAGAAGAGCAGCTCAGCGGCCATTCAGACCCTGGCCCCTGCTCCCCAGCCGTGTCACCTTGCCCAAGGGCAGGCCCTGAGCCCGTTGAGCCTCAGTTTCTTCATCTGTAAAATGGGAATCATTCTGGCTTCATACCCTTACATGGGATTTGTGAAAGCATTGGTGATTTGGGTGCTCACCAGATGTTACCAAGAGCCCCGAGCAGACTGACGGAGTCCTCGCTGAGGTCTGACTTTTAGCCCAGATAAGGTTTACTGAGCACCTACTATGTGCCAATCACTGAGAACAGGGCCGGTGCGCAGTAGGTGCCTAGAAGTCGTCTGGAATGTTGACCGGTTATCAGTCGGGGCCTGCCAGTTGCTGATGTCCTGCTCAGAAGCCGGGTGTCCCATCGCCAGTAGGGAGAGAAGGCAGCCCCCTGCCTCCACTCTGCCGGATGGAGGTCGGGAGAAGGGGGCTGGGGTCCTGCCTTGCAGATGGGAGGCGCCTGCCCCGCTTGCCCTCTGGGGCCAGGCCGCTGGCTGAGGCTCTCTGCTGGCTCTCTCTGCAGACGGGGGCAGCACCGTGCACAGACCCCAGCCGCTCCCGCCGTCCACCATGCACCAGGGGGGCCTGGCCGCAGCGGCCGCGGCCGCGGACACCAGCTCTGCCTACGGAGCCCGCCACGGCTTCTCCAGCTACTCCGACAGCTTCATGAGCCCGGCGGCCGCCTCCAACCACATGAACCCCGTCAGCAACGGCCTGTCGCCTCAGGTAGGGGGCCCCGCCTCTCTGTCCAGGGTCCCAGGGGCCAGAGGTTTGCCAGCCCATCCAGCGAGGGTTCTGGGGGGACACAGGTGGCTCTCCCTTGGGGAACAAGTCTCTGGTTTCCGCCACGTCGCTCGCTGTTGGTCAACTTGAGAGGGTTTACGTGGGAGGCGGGGCGGGGGGTGTGCGCCCACCGTCACTTGCCGTTGTTCTGTGAGCCTTTCACCCTGGGTTTGTCATCTGCGAGTCGCAGGCATCGGTGACCCAGCAAGCAGTCGCAGAGAAAGGGTTTCCATCACAGGTTTCCATACTTCTCACCACCCAGAGCTTGTTAAACTGGCCCATCACCTGCTTCATGACTGTCCAGACCGTAAAAGTCAGGCATTTTCACTGCACTGATGGAAGCCTTGCACTGTTTCCTAGGCGGTGTGAACTGTGGGTGGGGCTTTGTTCCTTCTTAGATCTCACCCTGGGCTCCATCTCCCACCTTTGGTCACCAGGAGTGACCAGAGGGTGAAGGGCAAGACCGCGTCCTACTGGTGGAGAGAATCCATTGGGCGGAGGGATGGTTCTAGCCCAGGAACTCTGCTCCCATTGGGTCTTGTTACTCTGTTCCCTCACGTGTGACTGGCTGCTGATTAAGTCACTCCATGCCTGATGGAGCTGTTAGAAGTGGTGGGACCATCTTTAGATGAAGCTGGAAAGACAAGCTAGAGCTGATGTGGTTATTGGTGAGCCCGGGGAGCAGGACTCGGTGATGCCTGAAATCAGAGCGAACTGGAAGAACTGTTGAGTTCATTTTTGTTGCTATAACAGGCTCTCATATCCACAGGGAAAGAATTAAATCCAAGGCTCATTTTGCCCTGCCTCCCACCTTCTGAGGCACCTGTCTCATGTCTGTGGTGGGCATACGTGTGATGCAAACTTATCTGAACAGCTGTAAGGACAGGTGAGGCTTGGAAGCGGGGGATGGACCCCAGCCTCACTATTCAGAGAGTTGGGCTAGTGAGCATCTTTGCACCTTGGTGTATCCCCCATTAAACAAGAGTGATTAAATAAAGAGTTGCTAACCTCCTAAGAAGGGCCTTCTCTACCTTCAGCATGCTAAGAGGTCAAAGCACTCAGCATAGAGCTGGCAGAAAATAGGGGTCAAATAGACATTAGTTCTCTCCGTCCCTCGCCCCACAGCCATCGCCAGGACAATATGTTAATATGAGAAATCGGTTACCTAAAGACAAAGAGGGACCAAAGAGAAGGCCAGCTGCATCCCCACCAGTCACTTCCATCCAGCTACCTAACTTTGTAAATAAAGTTTTATTGGAACACAGCCATGACCACTCATTTACATATTTATGGCTGCTTTTGTGCTCTGATGATGGCAGAGTTGAGTGGTTTCCAAAGAGATCACATGGCCTGGCAAAGCCTAAACATTTACTATCTGGCCAGAATAGGAAAAACAAGCCACCATTGGTCTAAAATATTTCCCCTGCTTAATACCCTTTAATTTTCTGCCTGTTTGAGGGACGTTGCTATCTGCCTTAGCTAATGTGTGTCATTGAGGGCTTACTGGGGCTTCCCAGACAACTCGGTCATAAAGCCTCCACCAGCCGATGGCAGAGCCGCTGGAGACGTGGGTTCAGTCCCTGAGTCAGGAAGATCCCCTGCAGGAGGAAGTGGCAACTCCAGTATTCTTGCTGGGATAATCCCACGGACAGAGGAGCCTGGCGAACTACAGTCCATGAAGTCGCCAAGAGTCGGAAGCGACTGAGCGTGCCTGAGGGCTGACGGTATTTCAGCTCCACCGTCTGAGTGTGGTTCGAGCCAGCGTCATCCCCATTTCATGGGTGGGGAAACGGACGTGTGGAGCGCACGCACGCAAGGTCCCTTCCCCTCTCCACAGGTCAGTTTTCTCATCCACGAAATGGGGGCGTTGCTAGCTCGTACATCATAGGGCTGAGAAGACTGACTGAGATGACCGAGGTAAAGCTCTTAGCCCAGGTCTAGTGCAGAGTCGTGAGTGCCCAGTGAATGGAAGCAGCTGAAGGCAGAGCTCCCCGTGGTAAAGCTCCAAGCCCTCTTGGGCCCCCCTTGGTGGGGGTGATGCAGTCTGTCACCAGAATGTTTTCCCAGTGGAACCTCCGTGGTCTCTTTGGGGTTCAAGGCCACCAGCTCCATCTCATTGGTGCCGAGGGCTGACTGGCCAAGCTAACCTTCCAGAGCCAGGTTTAGACATGATGGGGTCCGGAGCCGGCCGGGTAGGGATAACTGCAGAGGCCCAGGACACCTGTACCCGAGAATGGGGCTCGGGCCCAGCCTCGTGATACAAGAGAAATCGGAGGAAATCTGAAGAGGGTGCTGAGTCTGAGCGGGCCCTCCAGCGCCCTTCACAGCGCGGGCACGGACTTGTCGGCCGGGCCGGACCCGCGCGTCCGGGGCGCCTGGCTCCCCTCTGCTGCTCTCCCCAGGGCCCCCCGCCCCCGTCTCAGCGTGGGCTGAGCTTTCGCCCCGAAAGCAGCACTTTCGTCACAGGGCAGAGGAGAGACCAGCAGATTAAGGGGCCCCTCGCTCGGGGAGCGCGGCTCAGCACTGAGATTAAAGGATAAGGAGGCTCTGGGTGCTGTCTGGGCCCAGAAACGGCGGCGGCGAGGAGGGGAGGAAGGGAGAGCCCGAGCCGCGGCCGTGGGCAGCCAGACCAAAGCTGGCTGTGTCCCTGCCCTCCTCTGAGAGGTCCCCGGCTTCCGCCCCGTCCCTCCGGGCGGACAGTCGGGTGGGGCGTGATGGATCGAGGCAACTGTGGAGACCCGTCTGGAGGTTCCCACCAAAGGTGTGAAGACAGACGGGGGTTCTGACAGAGGGGACCGGGAGGTGAGCAGCTGCTGGAGGGCGGGGCCGGGGCTGCGGGCAGGGCAGGCTGGGTGCGCTTCCAGGTGTGGACGCCGCCGGGGTCACGCTGCAAACGCTTCCTGAAGGCGCGAGGGGCTGTGTCGGGGTCTTCGGTGGACGATCTTGGCTTTTCTGAGCTCTGATATCTGTGCACGTCCTCTGCCGTCTGAGCGTCTTCACACTTGCAGCCCATCTGTGTGGTCCTGGGAGCGGGAGGCCGGGGGTTCTCCACCAAGACAGGCGCATCGTGCTGTCTCGTGTTCCCATCAGGAGGCGTTTCTCTGTAGCTGCCCCCGAGCGACGGGGAGAGGACGGGCCCCACCTGGGCCATGGGAGCATGCTCCCCCATCCGGGACCACAGTCCGCCGTCCCCCAAGAGAGCCTCGGCTCTTGCGCTTACAAAAGCCCGAAGGGACGAGGCTCGGGCTCTGCTGGGGCCCTGCTGCACGCCTGCTCGTCACGCCAGCCGGCTGCCTGGGGAGGACCTGCCTTCTCCCCTGGCCGGGGACCCGCTGCTGGTCCCGGACCCAGCCTGGGCAGTGGGTATCTCAAGCCTCAGAGATCCCACGGAGAGTCTTCCCAGCGGAATCTCATGGCAGAAGTCATGTACCCGCCTCAGCTCTATGCCTGTCCTTGGCTCTGATATAACACCTGGTCACAGAGTGCCTGCCACACGCCAGGCACTGTTCTCAGCACTTGGGGTAACTGAGTGAACGTAAGGGATGGACCTCCCTACTCTAGCGGGGCTGGCGGTGCAAACGGACAGACAGGCAAGAAGCCTCGGCAAACAGCACGGCAGGCAGCGTGTCTACTGCCAACACGTTGAATACATTCAGTGGGGACAGCTAAACTTCCTGAGGCCCTGTGGCGTTCCCTCGGTACTGATCTTCTCCAAGGACAGAGCCTGGGTTCAACCCTCACTTCTACAGCCTGAGATCGACCCACCCACATGCCCTCCTGCCTCGCAGAAACGCACACCCTTGCTCTCTTTTTGAAACTGATGGGCAGTGAGGGGAAACCATCTCACTCCATCCAGCTCAGCGGAGAGAAAAGCTCCTTCAGCCCATGTCGTGGATGAGAACACTGAGACTGGGACCTCAGGCTAGGGGCCAACAGGCGGGGCTGAGTCATATGGGCAAGAGCCTGCTGAGAGGAGTAGATGACCCTGAGGCTTGGTTCCCTCGGGGCCCAGGCCCTCACCCACCAGCCTGGTGGCATTGGGAGTCAGCCGGTTAAAGCCCTGGCTTTGCTTGGAAGCAGCTCTTAGAAACCAGCTGAGGATAGCTTGGGACCAAAGGACCCTTCGGTGACACCCCTTCCGGTGATGCCATTCCTGCAGCTGGAGCGGTTCGTACCAGCCCTTGCATCGGAGTTGTGAGTGGCACACAATTTCAGGGGTGACAGGCAGAGAGAGAGAGGCCACTCGGGTCCTTGGATCCCCCAGTGCGATGAGGGAGACACAGCCCCCGCCCTGAGGAGCAACTCGGGGGCTCTGTGCTCCGATCCCAGAGTCTGACGGGAGAGAGGCCCCTTGCTGCAGACGCCCCAGTCTGGTGCTGGAAATACCCACAGCTGAGTCTTGGAGAGCTCCCAGTGTGATGGGGTAGACAGGCCACGGAATCATAATCAGTGCTGACCTATCCAAGCTTCTGAGCAAAGAATCAGGAGCAAGGATCTGCTAGTTTGAGGGTCATGAGGACCTGAGGCCACGGGCAGGCCGCCTTGTCCTGAGGCTTCTGCGGGGCCTATGCCGCCATGCCCTGGGGGAGCAGCCCGCAGTTGGGGCTGCCTTCTTCTCTAGGCTTTCTTAGAGGCAGCTTCTCATCCGAGTTGGAAGTGGAGACTGAGGCCCAGAGAGCGGGAGAAAATCACCCAGATCTCAGCGTCGGGGTCGCGGCCGAGCTGGGACCCCGGGCCCATGGCCCCTGCAGCGGGCGCCTCCAGGGAAGCAGGCGTTTCTGCCACCATGCCGCCCCCTGCTCCATCATGCCGCCCCGGGCGTCATCCCCTTTGGCTCCTCTCTGGAGCTTAACGTGGAGGAACCTGTAAAGAGATTTACATATTTACAATCTACCCCCTACGGAACTAACGAAAAGTGAAAAGCAGTCTCTAAGTGTGAAGTTAATCACACGGCCGTGATCACTGCATCTCCCGTAAGAGAGACGCTGACGGCTTCCACGGAGCGAGTGCTGACCGTGGACCAGCCGGGCGTGAGCTAAAGGTCGCACCAGCTCTCATCCAGCCAGGCTTGGTGACCTCGGTTTACAGATGAGGAAAAGGAGATATGCAGCATCATCCTGGTGGCTCAGACAGTAAAGAATCCACCTGCAATGCGGGAGACCTGGGTTCCACTCCTGGGTCGGGAAGATCCCCCGGAGAAGGGAATGGCAACCCACTCGAGCATTCCGGCCTGGGAGATCCCATGGACAGAGGAGACTGGCAGGCTATAGTCCATGGGGTCACAAAGAGTCAGACAGGACTGAGCAACTAACTTTCAACTTTCATCCATCCATCCACCCGTCTAACAGATACTAATTAAGCCCCTCCCACCTGCCAGGCCCCTTGGTAGGTTCTGGAAAGGTGGCTGAGCTGGGATTCAACTGGTCTGGCTCCAGAGCCTGCTACGCTGTTCTCTCGTGTCTGCCCCGGAAGGCTGGTCCTGTGATCCATATGGGGAAACTGCGTTTTGAGGCCACAGTGGCAATTAATGACTTGGCCAGGTTCATGGTCTGCGTCTTCAAAAAGCCCAGCTTCCCCCTCCCTAGATCAGCGGGGACATGGCTCAGAGCCTTCCAGTTCTTTATTGGTGGAGTCTCCTGAATGCCTTTCCACAGTAGAATCCCACCGCTACCCTCCTGGCATCCGTTGAGGCCTCCAGGGGACCCGATCCAGCAAGGAGAGACACTCCATGAGTTGATCATCGACGGATGCCATGTCCCTTATCAGCCCTTGGCTTCTGGGAAGTGACTCCAGCCCCCTGGAACTTGGGAAGACAGGCTCAGAGAGGTTGAGTGACTTGCTGAAGGCCACAGAGGTGAGTGATGGCGATGGGAGTCTCAGGCACATGGGCCTGACCCACGCTTGTCACCGTCCCCTCACCCTCGGCAGGATAAGATCAAGGCGGTCCTTTGGCGATGGGGAGCTGAGCCCGGGTCCCTCACGCAGTGGCCACTGGAAACTCCCTTTTGCGTTTTTCTCCCCCTCACTTCCACTCTGTGTGTTTTTTTTTCCCCCTTTATTGGCAACGCTGTGTCTATAATAAGCATTTAAAATGAGTCTTGCTGGACCAGGGACGGGGAAGGAGGAGGGAGCAGGAGATTTGTAGGCAGGAAGACGGGGAGGGGGATCGTGGGGTGTTAAATAGCCCAGAATTTTTTAAAAACTGATGCAAATCACTGGTAGGAGAGAAAATTATGTGCAATTACGTCCTGATATTGGAAGGTTTTGCCTAGCCCAGGCAACAAGATCTCATTAACAAGCAGAAAATAAGATTGAAATGGTGTGTAAAAGAGCTGAAAAATGAATTTGAATGCTGCGTTTGTCCACAATTACCCCCTCCTTCACACATATTTTATTGCAATTTTTTTATTATTCTTAATCTCTCCATTCCTCAAAGCAGATTGGGGACATCCTGGCATTACCGGGGCGTCGGGAGGAGGTGTGAAGGATTTCCCGCTCCCCTGAAAGGAGACCCTTCTCTCGCACATTTTCCAAGGTTGGGTTTTGGAGGGATCAGAATTCATTTCTCCGGCTTAGCGGGTTGTAGGAACATGGGGCTTTAACCCCAGCCTAGTGAGCGCTCCTCTGGGCCCTGCCCCGCCCTTCCCCCTCCTCCCTTCCCAGAGGCTCCTCTGCCTCCAGCTTCCTTCCCTTCGCCTTCTCAGGGTCTCTCCCAGGCTCTCCCTGTCCCGGGAGGTCTCTCCCGGGAAGCCTGGGGCAAGAGAAACTGCACAGCCTCCGCCAGGGAGCAGCCAGGTTGGAGTTCTGGTTCTGCCTCTTTCCAAGTTGCTGTGTGGGCCTGGGTCACTGGCTTAACCTCTCTGGGCCTCCGTTCATCATCTGAAAATGGGAGTGATGACACTTACGTTTCCAGGGGTGCTGTGAAGACTAAAGGAGAATCTGAGTACAGTGCCCGGCACGTGGTGGTGGTGGTTTAGTTGCTAAGTGTGTCTGACTCTTGCAACGCCATGGACTGTAGCCCGCCAGGCTCCTCTGTCCACGGATTTCCCAGGCAAGGCTACCGGAGTGGGCTGCCTTGTAGCAGGCGCCTAATGAATTCTCCACCCACCTCCCAACTCTTTTCTCCTGGCCCCCATCTCTTCTTTCTCCCCCTCCCCTCAGTACTGGAAAATGCCCGAGTTGGTTTCCAGTCTTGGGAAGAGAGGACGCCAGGGTGCAGGGGGTGGAAAGCGCTGGAAAGGCCATCTGTCCCCGTCCGCCCCCGGGCCCCGGGGAAGGATGAGCTGGGAAGGAAGGAGTGACCAGCCCCGGTTGGAAGGACACTGGTTTTTCCCAGGATTAGGGGAAAGCCATCTGAGTCACCCCACCACCTATTTCTCACGACGACCAGTGGTGATGGTGTAGGGGCAGCGGTCAGCTTGTGGAAATGACCCAGAGTCTGTGGCCAGATTTTCCTGGACCTAAAGCCAAATGCCCTTTTGCAGTATCTGCCCTCCCCAGCTGGCTTTCACCGCATCAGTAACAGCCCAGCTCCCAGACCCCCCGCCCCCAGCCAGTCACAGATCTGCCAGCCCTGGTCACAGCCCTGATCGGGGTACCAACTGGGGGCCGTGGGGAGTGTCCACTCCGCTAATCAGGCCTCCCCGCAGCCCAGCGCCCCTTCCGCCTGACTCCAGCCAAGCCCACTGCAGAGCAAGGATGAGCACGTGCTCAGAGCGCCAGTCTTGGGGTCCTGGGCATCCTCAGCCCTCCCAGCCCCCAGGGGGACAGACCCTGCCAAGATCCTGCTCTCACATCCAGCTTCCCTTTGTCCACGGTTAACCCACCTCAGTGGGAAAGGCTCAGTTATTTCCCCCCTGGAGGCTGCTCGCCAAACACAGCCACCTGCTCACGTCAGTCAGAGCCCAGCCCCAGCCCACAGGGAGGGGCCCTCCTCTCCTGTGAAAACAGACCCGTGTTCATGTCTCTGCTTTTCTCACCCCTTCTTCCTGGGTGGGGGGGACTGGGAGGGGAGGAGAGTCGGCGGGCGGACAGACAGGCTCGACCGGGATCGGGAACTTTCCCGAACGCTACTGATGGGAGCAGGTCATGCCTATGGGGCAGGTCCTGCTAGGAAGTGGCTTCTGGGTGACTTTGGGGCCTTTTTATCATTGAGGGCACCCCTTGGGCTTCCCCTGTGACTCAGCGGTAAAGAATCTGCCCGCAGTGCAGGAGCTACAGGAGACACAGTTTCGATCCCTGGGTCAGGAAGATTCCCTGGAGGAGGGCATGGCAACCCACTCCAGTGTTCTTGCCTAGAGAATCCCATGGACAGAGAAGCCTGGCAGGCTACAGTCCATGGGGTTGCAAAGAGTCGGACACGACTGAAGTGACTTAGCATGCACGCACTGGGCTTTTCCCATTCTTAGAGGACTGAACGGCGTTCTGGGGAGACAGGATCTTGAACCCACCTCCCTGAGTCTGGATGAGAGCCACAGGTTGAGGGTTGCCCTCCACAGACACCCTGGTCCTCTTTTTTTTTGGTCCACCATGATGCATCTGTAGCGATCAAGACCCCTCTCCTTGAGAAGGCATAGGTGGGAGCTGACCTCTGCCCCTCCCCCGGGCGTGGTGCAATCAGGCAGGGAAGGGGAGATCTAGATGTTTCCATGCACCACTGGATGGAGGGACCAAGGTCTTCATACTCTGTGTGTGTGATGATTCATCCTGGTGACACAGCATCCGGCGTCTGGTCCGCAGTGGGCCTCCGACAAATGCTGGTGAGCCCCTAGGCGTACTGCAGGCCATGCTACACGCAGCTTGGTCTGTACCCAAGGTTTCTAAGGCAGCTGGTGAGTTAGTCTGAATGTCATTACGTGCAATTCCCTTCAAATTCATTTGTTTACCGCCTGTTATTAACACAAAGTATGCATGCGCGCACGAAGTCGCTTCTGTCATGTCTGAGTGTTTGTGACTCTCTGGACTGTAGCCCACCAGGCTCCTCTGTCCATGGGATTCTCCAGGCAAGAATACTGGAGTGGGCTGCCATGCCCTCCTCCAGGGGATCTTCCTGACCCAGGGATGGAACCCACGTCTCTTACATCTCCTGCATTGGCAGGTGGCTTCTTCACCACTGACACCACCCGGGAAGCCTGACACGCAGTATAGGGAGGTGCAAAAAAGAAATACACACGGCTGTCTCTCCTCTTCCCAAATCTATTCTGGGCGAGACTCACCAAAGAACAATGAGAGAATCAGTTATTGACAGTTGAGCGGGATTTCTGGTCAGACAGGATGGCACGAGCAGAGGAGTTCGGAACAGGGAGGGCGTGGTCAAAGAAGGCTTCTTGGAGGAGGCTTCTCAAAGGGGTAGCTGTAGCATTTGCTTAGAGGAAAATCAGGGAAGGAGCAGAAGGCTGGTGCAGACTGGACCGTTCAATTCAGTTGCCCAGTCATGTCCAACTCTTTGCGGCCCCATGGACTGCAGCACACCAGGCCTCCCTGTCCATCATCAACTCCCGGAGCTTACTCAAACTCACGTCCATTGAGTCAGTGATGGCATCCAGCCGTCTCATCCTCTGTCGTCCCCTTCTCCTCCTGCCCTCGATCTTTCCCAGCATCAGGGTCTTTTCCAATATGCAGCAACTAATATGGCAAATGCTGAAACGGTGTCTAATCCAGACACATCCTGGGCTCAGGGAAGTGATCATAAGACCAGGGTTTGGACCCTAGGTTGTCTGTACTTACTTGCTGTGTGACCACAGGCAAGTTACATGAGCTCTCTGAGTCTGTTTCCTCCTCCGGAAGATGGGGCCAATACCAGTCACTTGTAGGATTACTCCGAGAAATAAACGAGATGGTTCGTGTGACACGCCTCACAGTGCCTGGAACAGAGGGGGAACTCACCAAGTGACATTGTTCCCTCTCTGCCTCTCCCTGCCCTAGTTGGAAATTGAGTGCGGGGCGGGGGTGGATTGGGAGTTTGGGATTAGCAGACTATTATATATAGAACGGATAAACAGCGTGGTCCCATGTAGAGCGCAGGGAACTGTATTCAATATCCGGTCATAAAGCATAATGGAAAAGGAAAAAAAAAAAAGAAATTGAATTAGCCATTCTTTTCTGGGACTGGAGGCCTGGCTCAGCCCAGCCCAGTGCTGGTCACTGGCTGGAAAGTCAGCCGATCTGAGTTCCCTCCGGACTTTACTTCTGACTCACTGTGTGACCTTGGTAGACACCTCGCCCCTCTGGGCCTCAGTTTCCCCATCTGCGCGGTGAATGCAGTGGGCCACCTGCTAGTTAGGAACCATCCTTCTTGTGCAGAGTCCGTGATTCCCGGGAGTTCTTTGTAAACGGAGCTACGAGTCCCGGCCTCTTGGTCTCTGGGTGGGGGCCAGCCCTTGTGTCCAGCCTGTACCCCCTCCCAGCCCTCCCCAACCTTCTGGGGCCCCAGCCTGAGCCTGGCGGGCTTCCCACCAGGCCGGGGTTCAGCCAACCAGACCTGCCTGGCATGGTGGGAAAGAATGCAAAGAGACAGATCTGTCGTCCTTTCTGATTAGCACGGGGAGTGCACTGAACCAGACCGTCCCAGCCGATAGCGGGAAGAAAATAAGAGAGATTAGCAATGAATACAGCAGGCAGACTCAGAGCTGCTCAGGTCCATCCCTGGGGTCCCCAGTGATAGGAGAATTCCGAGATGGCAGGACAACTGGACCTCAGAGGACAGGCAAGTCCCCAGAAGGGAGAGGCAGGGGTGACTTTGAGGGTCCCCGGAGGGCCAGGCTTCTCCTGCCTCCAAGCCTTTGTACCTGGTGCACCCCCGCCCAGGTCTCCTCCACAGCCCTGTCATCATCTCACACCCACTCCTACTTACTTTTTAGGACTTGGCCCCTTCCAGGAAGCCTTCCCTCAGCCCCTCATGCTGGATTGTTTGTGCTTTCCTTGTGCATTTATCACACTTTATCAGTGTATTAAAAGTACCTGTATTACTAGACAAATATTGTTGTTCAGTCGCTGCTGTGTCCAACTCTTTGCGACCCCACAGGCTGCAGCACGCCAGGCTTCCCTGTCCTTCACTATCTCCCAGAGTTTGCTCAGATTCATGTCCATTGAGTTGGTGATGCCATCCAACCATCTCATCCTGTCGTCCCCTTCTCCTCCTGCCTTCAATCTTTCCCAGAAACAGGGTCTTTTCCAGTGAGTTAGCTCTTCACATCAGGTGGCCAAAGTACTGGAGTTTCAGCATCAGTCCGTGCAATAAATATTCAGGGTTGATCTCCTTTAGGATGGACTGGTTGGGTCTCCAACCAGCCCAAGGGACTCTCAAGAGTCTTCTCCAGCACAATTCAAAAGCATCAATTCTTCAGCGTTCAGCCTTCTTTACAGTCCAACTGTCACATCCGTACATGACTAATGGAAAAAAAATAGCTTTGACTGACTATACAGACCCTTGTCAGCCAAGTGTCACGACAAATATTCAGTAATAATAATAATAGTTCAGTTCTGGGGGCGCTTACACCACAGGCCAGACACTGTCCTAAGCCCATCATACGGATTATCGCATGTAATGGCCATAACGTCTACTTTGGAAGGGGAGGATCTGGAATTATTTCTGTCTTACAGACAAGATGGGGAACAGTGGCACCAAGCAGTTTAGTGACTTTGTCCAAGGTCAGTTGCTAACAAGTGTTGGGGCCTCTACTTGAACCTGGCCCCACAGAGCATCCTGTTGGCCAGTACATGTCACAAAAATGGTCCGTCTTCCCCTCGCTGGTGAGATCTCTGAGGTCCTTAAACCCTTTGATTTCAGCTTTTCCCAGCGCCCTAAGAGGTAGGAGGGCAGAGCCATCAGGACAGCAGCCCCGGGACCCCTGGGCCTGGGCCCCGCCCCAGCGCCGCCACTTTTCTACCTGGGCGACTCCAAACAGGTTTTTCTCTGCCTCAGTCTCCCCCTCTGTGAGGTGGGACTCATAAATAGCTCCCATCTCAGCGCTAGTCTGAGGAATGTGTGCTGACAGACACAGCAAGTCGGCATCTGGTACCCTGTGGCCTAGCTATTTGCAGATGGGGGCTCCCAGGGCCATGCAGGGGAGCTGGTGTAGGGCCCCAGACCAATTCTTCCTGGCACCTCTGAGTTTCCCTGCTCCTTCCTGCCTCTGGGTCTAGGCTCCTGACCTGCCCCAACCACAGCCCCAGGGTTCCCCCTCCCTCCAGACCCTGCCTCCTGGCCCTTTCTCCCTCCCCGGGGCATCTCCCCAGCTGGGAACCTTTCTCCAGCACCTTCGGGGGTTGGGGCAGGTGTTCTGAGCTGCTCCAGGGGTGTTTTCTGTGGGGTCGGGGTTGATGGGGAGGAATGGAGAGGGGGCCCCCTCTTCTGGGGCTTCTGGGAGTATCCGAGACCTGGGCCAGGGTCCCCCAGGAGGTCCGAGTGTGGCCCCCACCTCGTAGGCGATTCAGCCAGAGATGGCCACTCTGCTTCTGTCTCCTTGCGAGTCAGGAGGGCCAGCCGGGCCTCTGGAAGGAGGGCGGCCGGACCTCCTGCCTTCCTCCAGGTCCCGGCTCAGCCGAGAACTTCCCCTTGGGCCCGGGGGATGGGAAACTGGCTGCTGCTCTCCTTTGCGCCTTGCCTGTCTCCCCTCCAGCGCCAGCTCTCTGGCTCCATCGCCCATTTTGGCCCCGGCTGCGGCTGCGTCCCACTCTCCTTTTCCCCATCTCTCCTTCTCCCAAATCCAGACCCTGCCCGGCTCGGTCCCCTAATCTCAGGCCTCTCCCGGTTCCCCCCCAAACACCTCCTTTTCCTCCCGCCCCGCCCCTCCCCCATGCTCCGTCCCCTAATCTCTCACGCCTCTCCGGCCCCGCCCGCAAACGCCTTTTCCCCTCACTCCCCTCCCCTCCCCCCTCCCGCTCCCCTACCCCCTTCCCTCCCCCCTCCCCTTCCCTCCCCTCGCCTCCCCCCTCCCCAGCTCCTCCCCGATGGCCCCTCTCTCTCCCCTCCCCCTTCACTCCCCTCCCCTCCCCCCTCCCCCTCCCCAGCTCCCCCCCCATGGCCCCTCTCCCTCCCCTCCCCCCTCCCCCTCCCCTCCCCCTTCTCCCTCCCCTCCCCCCTCACTCCCCTCCCCTCCCCCCTCCCCCCTTCCCAGCCCCTCCCCCATGGCCCCTCCGCCCCGCTTCTGTCCGCCACCCCCCCATCTCTCTGTGCCCGTGCGGTTCGGGGTGCGGTCCCGGGCCCAGCGGACCCGGGGCGCGGCGGGGGCGGGGGTGGCGTGGAGCGGGGCGCGGGCTGGGAAGGGGGGACCGGCCGGATCCGCGCGGCCGCCCCGCCCGCGCCCCGCCGCCGCAGCGGCGCCTTTGATCCATGGCCCGAGGCCGCCTGACAGTGGAAAATGCGGGGAGACAAAACCACTCAGTCAAAGTGATTCCCAACAACTGTCTCCCCGAGATAAGGACGCGCGCGGGCTCGGCGGCCCGCTTAACTCCTGCGGCCGGGGCCGGGATCGCGGAGCAGCAGCGGGCCGAGCCGCCCCCAGAACGCCCGGCCGGCGCGGGGCGGCGGCCAGTGGGGCCCGGTGCGGAGGCCGTAGTCCCGGGGCGGGCAGCGAGCGCTTCCCCTCGCCCCCAGCCTGCTTTCCTTTGGTCCCCGGCTAGCCAGTGATGCACTTGCTGGAACATCCTCACCGCGCCCCCCTTCACTTACCAACCCCTCTTCCCTTCGTCCAAGAGAGAAGCGTCGGTCCTCCAGGCTGAGTGACCTCCACTCTTTCCCAGGGTAGCACTTTTGCCTCCGGATGCTGACTTTCTGGATTCTGCTATCTCCCCCTAAAGCAAGAACCAGGTTTTCCTGGGGGCCCGTGTCCTCAGCACAAAGCCTGGCACATAGTGTGGTCCAGTAAACATCAGGGGGGGCCTGCACTGGACCCTGGGCATCAGGGTTTGCTGACCCCTGCCTTCAGAGGTTTTCCAGTTAGTTTGGCAAGAGTCAAGCGGGCAAACCAGGAGCCAGAAACCCTCAGAGAGGAAGGGCTACCCCAGCCGAGGGGGTGTGGTGGCAGGAAAGCGTCTATGCTGCCCCCCGCCCCCCGCCCCGTACCCACCGGACAAGCATGCCTTCCTCAGGGCCACCAGGCTCGGCTGGGCGGACCACCTGGAGGTCCAGCTCTGCCCGTCCAGCTCTGCCCTCCCACCACCTTCCTTGGCTCGCCGGGGTCCACCGGGGAAATCCAGGAGGTGACCAGATTATGCAACCTGAGCGCAAAAGGGAACCTTCACAATCCCATCCTCAGCCCCCGGGGCGGTCTGGTCTGTTTGGGACAGGGAGAGCCCGCAGGGTCCAGGTGATGTGGGCGGGGGAGGGGGCAGAGTCGAGGGGAGGCAAACCCTCATCTTGGGGTTATAGGCAGGATCTGGTTTCGTCAAGACTGCTGGAGAGTGGGTTCTTGGAAGGTTAGTGGTTCCCAAAACTGTGCATCAGAATGATCAGGAATGCCTGTTAAAAATAGACATTCCCCAGGCTCCACCAGGACAGATCAGTTGTTGCTGTTCCGTCGTCGTGTGCAACTCTCCGCGACCCCATGGATGCAGCACAGCAGGCCTCCCTGTCCTTCACCATCTCCCGGAGCTTGCTCAAACACATGTCCATTGAGTCGGTGATGCCATCCAACCATCTCCTCCTCTGTTGCCCCCTTCTCCTCCCGCCCTCAATCTTTGCCAGCATCAGGGTCTTTTCCAGTGAGTCAGCTCTTCGCATCATGTGGTCAGACTGTTGGAGCTACAGCTTCAGCATCAGTCCTTCCAGTGACTACTCAGGGCTGATTTCCTTTAGGATGGACTGGTTGGATCTC